>NW_026890499.1:0-300000 GCF_963514075.1 Conger conger
ACCTCCACTCCATTCAGCCTGGGCACATTCACTCCACTCAGCCTGGGCACTTTCAGTCCCACTCTGCCTGGGAACCTGCACTCCACTCGGCCTGGGCACCTCCACTCCACTCAGCCTGGGCACATTCACTCCACTCAGCCTGGGCACCTCCAATCCCACTCTGCCTGGGATCCTGCACTCCACTCAGCCTGGGCCCCTCCACTCCACTCAGCCTGGGTACATTCACTCCACTCAGCCTGGGCACTTCCAATCCCACTCTGCCTGGGAACCTGCACTCCACTCAGCCTGGGCACCTCCACTCAGCCTGGGCACCTCCACTCCATTCAGCCTGGGCACATTCACTCCACTCAGCCTGGGCACTTCCAGTCCCACTCTGCTGGGAACCTGCACTCCACTCAGCCTGGGCACCTCCACTTTACTCAGCCTGGGTACCTTCACTCCACTCAGCCTTGGCACTTCCAGTCCCACTCTGCCAGGGAACCCCAACTCCACTCAGCCTGGGCACCTCCTCTCCACTCAGCCTGGGCACATTCACTCCACTCAGCCTGGGCACTTCCAATCCCACTCTGCCAGGGAACCTGCACTCCACTCAGCCTGGGCACCTCCACTCCATTCAGCCTGGGCACATTCACTCCACTCAGCCTGGGCACTTTCAGTCCCACTCTGCCTGGAAAACCTGCACTCCACTCGGCCTGGGCACCTCCACTCCACGCAGCCTGGGCACATTCACTCCACTCAGCCAGGGCACTTCCAGTCCCTCTCTGCCTGGGAACCCAAACTCCACTCATCCTGGGCACCTCCACTCCACTCAGCCTGGGCACATTCACTCCACTCTGTCTAGGCACATTGACTCCCATTCAGCCTGGGCACATTCACTCCACTCCGCCTGGGCACTTCCAGTCCCACTCTGCCTGGGAACCTGCACTCCACTCGGGCTGGGCACCTCCACTCCACTCAGCCTGGGCACATTCACTCCACTCAGCCTGGGCACTTCCAATCCCACTCTGCCTGGGAACCTGCACTCCACTCAGCCTGGGCACCTCCACTCCACTCAGCCTGGGCACATTCACTCCACTCTGCCTGGGCACATTCACTCCACTCAGCCTGGGCACATTCACTCCACTCAGCCTGGGCACCTCCAATCCCACTCTGCCTGGGATCCTGCACTCCACTCAGCCTGGGCCCCTCCACTCCACTCAGCCTGGGTACATTCACTCCACTCAGCCTGGGCACTTCCAATCCCACTCTGCCTGGGAACCTGCACTCCACTCAGCCTGGGCACCTCCACTCCACTCAGCCTGGGCACATTCACTCCACTCAGCCTGGGCACTTCCAGTCCCACTCTGCCAGGGAACCCCAACTCCACTCAGCCTGGGCACCTCCACTCCACTCAGCCTCTGCACATTCACTCCACTCAGCCTGGGCACTTCCAGTCCCACTCTGCCTGGGAACCTGCACTCCACTCGGCCTGGGCACCTCCACTCCACTCAGCCTGGCCACATTCACTCCACTCATCCAGGGCACATTCACTCCACTCAGCCTGGGCACTTCCAGTCCCACTCTGCCCAGGAACCTCCACTCCCACTCTTACTGGGAACCTCCGCTACTCCTCTCCACACCCGGCTCTCCACCCGACTCGCGGGGGCCCACTCTTAAGCCCTCCCGCCGCAAGTTATAGGCCCTTTGCCCGGGCGGAAAGTGAACCGCGGAACTGTGTCCCGCCCTCAATTCTCGTCCGATCGGAACGCGGTTTGGACCCGTTCTCCTGGGCGGCCTCGCAGCCCCTCCAAACCCCGCTAGTTAGCTCCAAGGGGCCGCCCCGAGCACGGGGAGGTGTGACACTTGACGCTTTGGCGCAACGGTGCCCGCGCCACGAGCCAAAAAGTGCCCCCCTCTCTCCGCGCCCATTCAAGGCAATGGGGAAACGCACGTTTCGGGCTCCGGCGGCCGGGCACATTCACTCCACTCTGTCTAGGCACATTGACTCCCATTCAGCCTGGGCACATTCACTCCACTCCGCCTGGGCACTTCCAGTCCGACTCTGCCTGGGAACCTGCACTCCACTCGGCCTGGGCACCTCCACTCCACTCAGCCTGGGCACATTCACTCCACTCAGCCTGGGCACTTCCAATCCCACTCTGCCTGGGAACCTGCACTCCACTCAGCCTGGGCACCTGCACTCCACTCAGCCTGGGTTCATTACTCCACTCAGCCTGGGCACTTCCAATCCCACTCTGCCTGGGAACCTGCACTCCACTCAGCCTGGGCACCTCCACTCCACTCAGCCGGGGCACATTCACTCCACTCAGCGTTGACACTTCCAGTCCCACTCTGCCAGGGAACCCCAACTCCACTCAGCCTGGGCACCTCCACTCCACTCAGCCTGGGCACATTCACTCCACTCACCGTTGGCACTTCCAGTCCCACTCTGCCAGGGAACCCCAACTCTACTCAGCCTGGGCACCTCCACTCCACTCAGCCTGGGCACATTCACTCCACTCAGCCTGGGCACCTCCAATCCCACTCTGCCTGGGATCCTGCACTCCACTCAGCCTGGGCCCCTCCACTGCACTCAGCCTGGGTACATTCACTCCACTCAGCCTGGGCACTTCCAATCCCACTCTGCCTGGGAACCTGCACTCCACTCAGCCTGGGCACCTCCACTCAGCCTGGGCACCTCCACTCCATTCAGCCTGGGCACATTCACTCCACTCAGCCTGGGCACTTCCAGTCCCACTCTGCTGGGAACCTGCACTCCACTCAGCCTGGGCACCTCCACTCCACTCAGCCTGGGTACCTTCACTCCACTCAGCCTTGGCACTTCCAGTCCCACTCTGCCAGGGAACCCCAACTCCACTCAGCCTGGGCACCTCCACTCCACTCAGCCTGGGCACATTCACTCCACTCAGCCTGGGCACTTCCAATCCCACTCTGCCAGGGAACCTGCACTCCACTCAGCCTGGGCACCTCCACTCCATTCAGCCTGGGCACATTCACTCCACTCAGCCTGGGCACTTTCAGTCCCACTCTGCCTGGGAACCTGCACTCCACTCGGCCTGGGCACCTCCACTCCACGCAGCCTGGGCACATTCACTCCACTCAGCCAGGGCACTTCCAGTCCCTCTCTGCCTGGGAACCCAAACTCCACTCAGCCTGGGCACCTCCACTCCACTCAGCCTGGGCACATTCACTCCTCTCTGTCAAGGCACATTGACTCCCATTCAGCCTGGGCACATTCACTCCACTCCGCCTGGGCACTTCCAGTCCCACTCTGCCTGGGAACCTGCACTCCACTCGGCCTGGGCACCTCCACTCCACTCAGCCTGGGCACATTCACTCCACTCAGCCTGGGCACTTCCAATCCCACTCTGCCTGGGAACCTGCACTCCACTCAGCCTGGGCACCTCCACTCCACTCAGCCTGGGCACATTCACTCCACTCTGCCTGGGCACATTCACTCCACTCAGCCTGGGCACATTCACTCCACTCAGCCTGGGCACTTCCAATCCCACTCTGCCTGGGAACCTGCACTCCACTCAGCCTGGGCACCTCCACTCAGCCTGGGCACCTCCACTCCATTCAGCCTGGGCACATTCACTCCACTCAGCCTGGGCACTTCCAGTCCCACTCTGCTGGGAACCTGCACTCCAATCAGCCTGGGCACCTCCACTCCACTCAGCCTGGGTACCTTCACTCCACTCAGCCTTGGCACTTCCAGTCCCACTCTGCCAGGGAACCCCAACTCCACTCAGCCTGGGCACCTCCACTCCACTCAGCCTGGGCACATTCACTCCACTCAGCCTGGGCACTTCCAATCCCACTCTGCCAGGGAACCTGCACTCCACTCAGCCTGGGCACCTCCACTCCATTCAGCCTGGGCACATTCACTCCACTCAGCCTGGGCACTTTCAGTCCCACTCTGCCTGGGAACCTGCACTCCACTCGGCCTGGGCACCTCCACTCCACGCAGCCTGGGCACATTCACTCCACTCAGCCAGGGCACTTCCAGTCCCTCTCTGCCTGGGAACCCAAACTCCACTCAGCCTGGGCACCTCCACTCCACTCAGCCTGGGCACATTCACTCCACTCTGTCAAGGCACATTGACTCCCATTCAGCCTGGGCACATTCACTCCACTCCGCCTGGGCACTTCCAGTCCCACTCTGCCTGGGAACCTGCACTCCACTCGGCCTGGGCACCTCCACTCCACTCAGCCTGGGCACATTCACTCCACTCAGCCTGGGCACTTCCAATCCCACTCTGCCTGGGAACCTGCACTCCACTCAGCCTGGGCACCTCCACTCCACTCAGCCTGGGCACATTCACTCCACTCTGCCTGGGCACATTCACTCCACTCAGCCTGGGCACATTCACTCCACTCAGCCTGGGCACTTCCAGTCCCACTCTGCTGGGAACCTGCACTCCACTCAGCCTGGGCACCTCCACTCCACTCAGCCTGGGTACATTCACTCCACTCAGCCTTGGCACTTCCAGTCCCACTCTGCAAGGGAACCCCAACTCCACTCAGCCTGGGCACCTCCACTCCACTCAGCCTGGGCACATTCACTGCACTCAGCCTGGGCACTTCCAATCCCACTCTGCCAGGGAACCTGCACTCCACTCAGCCTGGGCACCTCCACTCCATTCAGCCTGGGCACATTCACTCCACTCAGCCTGGGCACTTTCAGTCCCACTCTGCCTGGGAACCTGCACTCCACTCGGCCTGGGCACCTCCACTCCACTCAGCCTGGGCACATTCACTCCACTCAGCCTTGGCACTTCCAGTCCCACTCTGCCAGGGAACCCCAACTCCACTCAGCCTGCGCACCTCCACTCCACTCAGCCTGGGCACATTCACTCCACTCAGCCTGGGCACTTCCAATCCCACTCTGCCTGGGTGCCTGCACTCCACTCAGCCTGGGCACCTCCACTCCACTCAGCCTGGCCACATTCACTCCACTCAGCCAGGGCACATTCACTCCACTCAGCCTGGGCACTTCCAGTCCCACTCTGCCCAGGAACCTCCACTCCCACTCTGACTGGGAACCTCCGCTACTCCTCTCCACACCCGGCTCTCCACCCGACTCGCGGGGGCCCACTCTTAAGCCCTCCCGCCGCAAGTTATAGGCCCTTTGCCCGGGCGGAAAGTGAACCGCGGAACTGTGTCCCGCCCTGAATTCTCGTCCGATTGGAACGCGGTTTGGACCCGTTCTCCTGGGCGGCCTCGCAGCCCCTCCAGACCCAGCCAGTTAGCTCCAAGGGGCCGCCCCGAGCACGGGGAGGGGTGACACTTGACGCTTTGGCGCAACGGTGCCTGCGCCACGAGCCAAAAAGCGCCCCCCTCTCTCTGCGCCCATTCAAGGCAATGGGGAAACGCACGTTTCGGGCTCCGGCGGCCGGGCACATTCACTCCACTCTGTCTAGGCACATTGACTCCCATTCAGCCTGGGCACATTCACTCCACTCCGCCTCGGCACTTCCAGTCCCACTCTGCATGGGAACCTGCACTCCACTCGGCCTGGGCACCTCCACTCCACTCAGCCTGGGCACATTCACTCCACTCAGCCTTGGCACTTCCAGTCCCACTCTGCCAGGGAACCCCAACACCACTCAGCCTGGGCACCTCCACTCCACTCAGCCTGGGCACATTCACTCCACTCAGCCTGGGCACTTCCAATCCCACTCTGCCTGGGTGACTGCACTCCACTCAGCCTGGGCACCTCCACTCCACTCAGCCTGGCCACATTCACTCCACTCAGCCAGGGCACATTCACTCCACTCAGCCTGGGCACTTCCAGTCCCACTCTGCCCAGGAACCTCCACTCCCACTCTGACTGGGAACCTTCGCTACTCCTCTCCACACCCGGCTCTCCACCCGACTCACGGGGGCCCACTCTTAAGCCCTCCCGCCGCAAGTAATAGGCCCTTTGCCCGGGCGGAAAGTGAACCGCGGAACTGTGTCCCGCCCTCAATTCTCGTCCGATCGGAACGCGGTTGGGACCCGTTCTCCTGGGCGGCCTCGCAGCCCCTCCAGACCCAGCCAGTTAGCTCCAAGGGGCCGCCCCGAGCACGGGGAGGGGTGACACTTGACGCTTTGGCGCAACGGTGCCCGCGCCACGAGCCAAAAAGCGCCCCCCTCTCTCCGCGCCCATTCAAGGCAATGGGGAAACGCACGTTTCGGACTCCGGCGGCTGGGCACATTCACTCCACTCTGTCTAGGCACATTGACTCCCATTCAGCCTGGGCATATTCACTCCACTCCGCCTGGGCACTTCCAGTCCCACTCTGCCTGGGAACCTGCACTCCACTCGGCCTGGGCACCTCCACTCCACTCAGCCTGGGCACATTCACTCCACTCAGCCTTGGCACTTCCAGTCCCACTCTGCCAGGGAACCCCAACTCCACTCAGCCTGGGCACCTCCACTCCACTCAGCCTGGGCACATTCACTCCACTCTGCCTGGGCGCATTCAGTCCCACTCAGCCTAGGCACATTGACTCCCACTCAGCCTGGGCACATTCAGTCCCACTCAGACTGGGTACATTCACTCCACTCAGCCTGGGCACTTCCACTCCACTCTGCCTGGGCTCATTCAGTCCCACTCAGCCTGGGCACTTTCACTCGCACTCAGCCTGGGCACTTTCACTCCCACTCAGCCTGGGCACTTCCAATCCCACTCTGCCTTGGAACCTGCACTCCACTCAGCCTGGGCACCTGCACTCCACTCAGCCTGGGTACATTCACTCCACTCAGCCTGGGCACTTCCAATCCCACTCTGCCTGGGAACCTGCACTCCACTCAGCCTGGGCACCTCCACTCCACTCAGCCTGGGCACATTCACTCCACTCTGCCTTGGCACTTCCAGTCCCACTCTGCCAGGGAACCCCAACTCCACTCAGCCTGGGCACCTCCACTCCACTCAGCCTGGGCACATTCACTCCACTCAACCTGGGCACATCCAGTCCCACTCTGCCTGGGAACCTGCACTCCACTGGGCCTGGGCACCTCCACTCCACTCAGCCTGGGCACCTCCACTCCACTCAGCCTGGGCACATTCACTCCACTCAGCGTTGGCACTTCCAGTCCCACTCTGCCAGGGAACCCCAACTCCACTCAGCCTGGGCACCTCCACTCCACTCAGCCTGGGCACATTCACTCCACTCAGCCTGGGCACTTCCAATCCCACTCTGCCTGGGAACCTGCACTCCACTCAGCCTGGGCACCTCCACTCCACTCAGCCTGGGTACATTCACTCCACTCAGCCTGGGCACTTCCAATCCCACTCTGCCTGGGAACCTGCACTCCACTCAGCCTGGGCACTTCCACTCCATTCAGCCTGGGCACATTCACTCCACTCAGCCCGGTGCCAAAAAGCGCCCCCCTCTCTCCGTGCCCATTCAAGGCAATGGGGAAACGCATGTTTCGGGCTCCGGCGGCCGGGCACATTCAGTCCACTCTACGCACATTGACTCCCATTCAGCCTGGGCACATTCACTCCACTCCGCCTGGGCACTTCCAGTCCCACTCTGCCTGGGAACCTGCACTCCACTCGGCCTGGGCACCTCCACTCCACTCAGCCTGGGCACATTCACTCCACTCAGACTGGGCACTTCCAATCCCACTCTGCCTGGGAACCTGCACTCCACTCAGCCTGGGCACCTCCACTCCACTCTGCCTGGGCACATTCACTCCACTCAGCCTTGGCACTTCCAGTCCCACTCTGCCAGGGAACCCCAACTCCACTCAGCCTGGGCACCTCCACTCCACTCAGCCTGGGCACATTCACTCCACTCAACCTGGGCACTTCCAGTCCCACTCTGCCTGGGAACCTGCACTCCACTCGGCCTGGGCACCTCCGCTCCACTCAGCCTGGGCACCTCCACTCCACTCAGCCTGGGCACATTCACTCCACTGATCGTTGGCACTTCCAGTCCCACTCTGCCAGGGAACCCCAACTCCACTCAGCCTGGGCACCTCCACTCCACTCAGCCTGGGCACATTCACTCCACTCAGCCTGGGCACTTCCAGTCCCACTCTGCCTGGGAACCTGCACTCCACTCGGCCTGGGAACCTCCACTCCACTCAGCCTGGGCACATTCACTCCACTCAGCCTTGGCACCTCCACTGCACTCAGCCTGGGCACATTCACTCCACTCAGCCTTGGCACTTCCAGTCCCACTCTGCCAGGGAACCCCAACTCCACTCAGCCTGGGCACCTCCACTCGACTCAGCCTGGGCACATTCACTCCACTCAGCCTTGGCACTTCCAGTCCCACTCTGCCAGGGAACCCCAACTCCACTCAGCCTGGGCACCTCCACTCGACTCAGCCTGGGCACATTCACTCCACTCAACCCGGTGCCAAAAAGCGCCCCCCTCTCTCCGCGCCCATTCAAGGCAATGGGGAAACGCACGTTTCGGGCTCCGGCGGCCGGGCACATTCAGTCCACTCTGTCTACGCACATTGACTGCCATTCAGCCTGGGCACATTCACTCCACTCCGTCTGGGCACTTCCAGTCCCACTCTGCCTGGGAACCTGCACTCCACTCGGCCTGGGCACCTCCAATCCACTCAGCCTGGGCACATTCACTCCACTCAGACTGGGCACTTCCAATCCCACTCTGCCTGGGAACCTGCACTCCACTCAGCCTGGGCACCTGCACTCCACTCAGCCTGGGTACATTCACTCCACTCAGCCTGGGCACTTCAAGTCCCACTGTGCCTGGGAACCTGCACTCCACTCAGCCTGGGCACCTCCACTCCACTCTGCCTGGGCACATTCACTCCACTCAGCCTTGGCTCTTCCAGTCCCACTCTGCCAGGGAACCCCAACTCCACTCAGCCTGGGCACCTCCACACCACTCAGCCTGGGCACATTCACACCACTCAACCTGGGCACTTCCAGTCCCACTCTGCCTGGGAACCTGCACTCCGCTCAGCCTGGGCACCTCCACTCCACTCAGCCTGGGTACATTCACTCCACTCAGCCTGGGCACTTCCAATCCCACTCTGCCTGGGAACCTGCACTCCACTCAGCCTGGGCACTTCCACTCCATTCAGCCTGGGCACATTCACTCCACTCAGCCTGGGCACTTCCAGTCCCACTCTGCCTGGGAACCTTCACTCCACTCAGCCTGGGCACCTCCACTCCACTCAGTCTGGGCACATTCACTCCACTCAGCCTGGGCACATTCACTCCACTCAGCGTTGGCACTTCCAGTCCCACTCTGCCAGGGAACCCCAACTCCACTCAGCCTGGGCACCTCCACTCCACTCAGCCTGGGTACATTCACTCCACTCAGCGTTGGCACTTCCAGTCCCACTCTGCCAGGGAACCCCAACTCCACTCAGCCTGGGCACCTCCACTCCACTCAGCCTGGGTACATTCACTCCACTCAGCCTGGGCACTTCCAATCCCACTCTGCCTGGGAACCTGCACTCCACTCAGCCTGGGCACTTCCACTCCATTCAGCATGGGCACATTCACTCCACTCAGCCCGGTGCCAAAAAGCGCCCCCCTCTCTCCGCGCCCATTCAAGGCAATGGGGAAACGCACGTTTCGGGCTCCGGCGGCCGGGCACATTCAGTCCACTCTGTCTAGGCACATTGACTCCCATTCAGCCTGGGCACATTCACTCCACTCCGCCTGGGCACTTCCAGACCCACTCTGCCTGGGAACCTGCACTCCACTCAGCCTGGGCACTTCCACTCCATTCAGCATGGGCACATTCACTCCACTCAGCCCGGTGCCAAAAAGCGCCCCCCTCTCTCCGCGCCCATTCAAGGCAATGGGGAAACGCACGTTTCGGGCTCCGGCGGCCGGGCACATTCAGTCCACTCTGTCTAGGCACATTGACTCCCATTCAGCCTGGGCACATTCACTCCACTCCGCCTGGGCACTTCCAGACCCACTCTGCCTGGGAACCTGCACTCCACTCGGCCTGGGCACCTCCACTCCACTCAGCCTGGGCACATTCACTCCACTCAGCCTGGGCACATTCACTCCCACTCCGCCTGGGAACCTGCACTCCACTCAGCCTGGGCACCTGCACTCCACTCAGCCAGGGTACATTCACTCCACTCAGCCTGGGTACTTCCAATCCCACTCTGCCTGGGAACCTGCACTCCACTCAGCCTTAGCACCTCCACTCCACTCAGCCTGGGCACATTCACTCCACTCAGCCTTGGCACTTCCAGTCCCACTCTGCCAGGGAACCCCAACTCCACTTAGCCTGGGCACCTCCACTCCACTCAGCCTGGGCACATTCACTCCACTCAGCCTTGGCACTTCCAGTCCCACTCTGCCAGGGAACCCCAACTCCACTCAGCCTGGGCACCTCCACTCCACTCAGCCTGGGCACATTCACTCCACTCAACCTGGGCACTTCCAGTCCCACTCTGCCTGGGAACCTGCACTCCACTCGGCCTGGGCACCTCCACTCCACTCAGACTGGGCACCTCCACTCCACTCAGCCTGGGCACATTCACTCCACTCAGCGTTGGCACTTCCAGTCCCACTCTGCCAGGGAACCCCAACTCCACTCAGCCTGGGCACCTCCACTCCCCTCAGCCTGGGCACATTCACTCCACTCAGCCTGGGCACTTCCAATCCCACTCTGCCTGGGAACCTGCACTCCACTCAGCCTGGGCACCTCCAATCCCACTCTGCCTGGGAACCTGCACTCCACTCAGCCTGGGCACTTCCACTCCATTCAGCCTGGGCACATTCACTCCACTCAGCCCGGTGCCAAAAAGCGCCCCCCTCTCTCCGCGCCCATTCAAGGCAATGGGGAAACGCACGTTTCGGGCTCCGGCGGCCCGGCACATTCAGTCCACTCTGTCTACGCAAATTGATTCCCATTCAGCCTGGGCACATTCACTCCACTCCGCCTGGGCACTTCCAGTCCCACTCTGCCTGGGAACCTGCACTCCACTCGGCCTGGGCACCTCCACTTCACTCAGCCTGGGCACATTCACTCCACTCAGCCTGGGCACATTCACTCCCACTCTGCCTGGGAACCTGCACTCCACTCAGCCTGGGCACCTGCACTCCACTCAGCCAGGGTACATTCACTCCACTCAGCCTGGGTACTTCCAATCCCACTCTGCCTGGGTTCCTGCACTCCACTCAGCCTGGGCACCTGCACTCCACTCAGCCTGGGTACATTCACTCCACTCAGCCTGGGCACTTCCAATCCCACTCTGCCTGGGAACCTGCACTGCACTCAGCCTGGGCACCTCCACTCCACTCAGCCTGGGCACATTCACTCCACTCAGCCTTGGCACTTCCAGTCCCACTCTGCCAGGGAACCCCAACTCCACTCAGCCTGAGCACCTCCACTCCACTCAGCCTGGGCGCATTCACTCCGCTCAACCTGGGCACTTCCAGTCCCACTCTGCCTGGGAACCTGCACTCCACTCGGCCTGGGCACCTCCACTCCACTCAGCCTGGGCACCTCCACTCCACTCAGCCTGGGCACATTCACTCCACTCAGCGTTGGCACTTCCAGTCCCACTCTGCCAGGGAACCCCAACTCCACTCAGCCTGGGCACCTCCACTCCACTCAGCCTGGGCACATTCACTCCACTCTGCCTTGGCACTTCCAGTCCCACTCTGCCAGGGAACCCCAACTCCACTCAGCCTGGGCACCTCCACTCCACTCAGCCTGGGCACATTCACTCCACTCAACCTGGGCACATCCAGTCCCACTCTGCCTGGGAACCTGCACTCCACTGGGCCTGGGCACCTCCACTCCACTCAGCCTGGGCACCTCCACTCCACTCAGCCTGGGCACATTCACTCCACTCAGCGTTGGCACTTCCAGTCCCACTCTGCCAGGGAACCCCAACTCCACTCAGCCTGGGCACCTCCACTCCACTCAGCCTGGGCACATTCACTCCACTCAGCCTGGGCACTTCCAATCCCACTCTGCCTGGGAACCTGCACTCCACTCAGCCTGGGCACCTCCACTCCACTCAGCCTGGGTACATTCACTCCACTCAGCCTGGGCACTTCCAATCCCACTCTGCCTGGGAACCTGCACTCCACTCAGCCTGGGCACTTCCACTCCATTCAGCCTGGGCACATTCACTCCACTCAGCCCGGTGCCAAAAAGCGCCCCCCTCTCTCCGTGCCCATTCAAGGCAATGGGGAAACGCATGTTTCGGGCTCCGGCGGCCGGGCACATTCAGTCCACTCTACGCACATTGACTCCCATTCAGCCTGGGCACATTCACTCCACTCTGCCTGGGCACTTCCAGTCCCACTCTGCCTGGGAACCTGCACTCCACTCGGCCTGGGCACCTCCACTCCACTCAGCCTGGGCACATTCACTCCACTCAGACTGGGCACTTCCAATCCCACTCTGCCTGGGAACCTGCACTCCACTCAGCCTGGGCACCTCCACTCCACTCTGCCTGGGCACATTCACTCCACTCAGCCTTGGCACTTCCAGTCCCACTCTGCCAGGGAACCCCAACTCCACTCAGCCTGGGCACCTCCACTCCACTCAGCCTGGGCACATTCACTCCACTCAACCTGGGCACTTCCAGTCCCACTCTGCCTGGGAACCTGCACTCCACTCGGCCTGGGCACCTCCGCTCCACTCAGCCTGGGCACCTCCACTCCACTCAGCCTGGGCACATTCACTCCACTGATCGTTGGCACTTCCAGTCCCACTCTGCCAGGGAACCCCAACTCCACTCAGCCTGGGCACCTCCACTCCACTCAGCCTGGGCACATTCACTCCACTCAGCCTGGGCACTTCCAGTCCCACTCTGCCTGGGAACCTGCACTCCACTCGGCCTGGGAACCTCCACTCCACTCAGCCTGGGCACATTCACTCCACTCAGCCTTGGCACTTCCACTGCACTCAGCCTGGGCACATTCACTCCACTCAGCCTTGGCACTTCCAGTCCCACTCTGCCAGGGAACCCCAACTCCACTCAGCCTGGGCACCTCCACTCGACTCAGCCTGGGCACATTCACTCCACTCAGCCTTGGCACTTCCAGTCCCACTCTGCCAGGGAACCCCAACTCCACTCAGCCTGGGCACCTCCACTCGACTCAGCCTGGGCACATTCACTCCACTCAACCCGGTGCCAAAAAGCGCCCCCCTCTCTCCGCGCCCATTCAAGGCAATGGGGAAACGCACGTTTCGGGCTCCGGCGGCCGGGCACATTCAGTCCACTCTGTCTACGCACATTGACTGCCATTCAGCCTGGGCACATTCACTCCACTCCGTCTGGGCACTTCCAGTCCCACTCTGCCTGGGAACCTGCACTCCACTCGGCCTGGGCACCTCCAATCCACTCAGCCTGGGCACATTCACTCCACTCAGACTGGGCACTTCCAATCCCACTCTGCCTGGGAACCTGCACTCCACTCAGCCTGGGCACCTGCACTCCACTCAGCCTGGGTACATTCACTCCACTCAGCCTGGGCACTTCAAGTCCCACTGTGCCTGGGAACCTGCACTCCACTCAGCCTGGGCACCTCCACTCCACTCTGCCTGGGCACATTCACTCCACTCAGCCTTGGCTCTTCCAGTCCCACTCTGCCAGGGAACCCCAACTCCACTCAGCCTGGGCACCTCCACTCCACTCAGCCTGGGCACATTCACACCACTCAACCTGGGCACTTCCAGTCCCACTCTGCCTG
This sequence comes from Conger conger, assembly GCF_963514075.1. Lineage (NCBI taxonomy): Eukaryota > Metazoa > Chordata > Actinopteri > Anguilliformes > Congridae > Conger > Conger conger. The sequence goes on from NW_026890499.1 coordinate 13,658, forward strand.
GGAACCTGCACTCCGCTCAGCCTGGGCACCTCCACTCCACTCAGCCTGGGTACATTCACTCCACTCAGCCTGGGCACTTCCAATCCCACTCTGCCTGGGAACCTGCACTCCACTCAGCCTGGGCACTTCCACTCCATTCAGCCTGGGCACATTCACTCCACTCAGCCTGGGCACTTCCAGTCCCACTCTGCCTGGGAACCTTCACTCCACTCAGCCTGGGCACCTCCACTCCACTCAGTCTGGGCACATTCACTCCACTCAGCCTGGGCACATTCACTCCACTCAGCGTTGGCACTTCCAGTCCCACTCTGCCAGGGAACCCCAACTCCACTCAGCCTGGGCACCTCCACTCCACTCAGCCTGGGTACATTCACTCCACTCAGCGTTGGCACTTCCAGTCCCACTCTGCCAGGGAACCCCAACTCCACTCAGCCTGGGCACCTCCACTCCACTCAGCCTGGGTACATTCACTCCACTCAGCCTGGGCACTTCCAATCCCACTCTGCCTGGGAACCTGCACTCCACTCAGCCTGGGCACTTCCACTCCATTCAGCATGGGCACATTCACTCCACTCAGCCCGGTGCCAAAAAGCGCCCCCCTCTCTCCGCGCCCATTCAAGGCAATGGGGAAACGCACGTTTCGGGCTCCGGCGGCCGGGCACATTCAGTCCACTCTGTCTAGGCACATTGACTCCCATTCTGCCTGGGCACATTCACTCCACTCCGCCTGGGCACTTCCAGACCCACTCTGCCTGGGAACCTGCACTCCACTCAGCCTGGGCACTTCCACTCCATTCAGCATGGGCACATTCACTCCACTCAGCCCGGTGCCAAAAAGCGCCCCCCTCTCTCCGCGCCCATTCAAGGCAATGGGGAAACGCACGTTTCGGGCTCCGGCGGCCGGGCACATTCAGTCCACTCTGTCTAGGCACATTGACTCCCATTCAGCCTGGGCACATTCACTCCACTCCGCCTGGGCACTTCCAGACCCACTCTGCCTGGGAACCTGCACTCCACTCGGCCTGGGCACCTCCACTCCACTCAGCCTGGGCACATTCACTCCACTCAGCCTGGGCACATTCACTCCCACTCCGCCTGGGAACCTGCACTCCACTCAGCCTGGGCACCTGCACTCCACTCAGCCAGGGTACATTCACTCCACTCAGCCTGGGTACTTCCAATCCCACTCTGCCTGGGAACCTGCACTCCACTCAGCCTTAGCACCTCCACTCCACTCAGCCTGGGCACATTCACTCCACTCAGCCTTGGCACTTCCAGTCCCACTCTGCCAGGGAACCCCAACTCCACTCAGCCTGGGCACCTCCACTCCACTCAGCCTGGGCACATTCACTCCACTCAGCCTTGGCACTTCCAGTCCCACTCTGCCAGGGAACCCCAACTCCACTCAGCCTGGGCACCTCCACTCCACTCAGCCTGGGCACATTCACTCCACTCAACCTGGGCACTTCCAGTCCCACTCTGCCTGGGAACCTGCACTCCACTCGGCCTGGGCACCTCCACTCCACTCAGACTGGGCACCTCCACTCCACTCAGCCTGGGCACATTCACTCCACTCAGCGTTGGCACTTCCAGTCCCACTCTGCCAGGGAACCCCAACTCCACTCAGCCTGGGCACCTCCACTCCCCTCAGCCTGGGCACATTCACTCCACTCAGCCTGGGCACTTCCAATCCCACTCTGCCTGGGAACCTGCACTCCACTCAGCCTGGGCACCTCCAATCCCACTCTGCCTGGGAACCTGCACTCCACTCAGCCTGGGCACTTCCACTCCATTCAGCCTGGGCACATTCACTCCACTCAGCCCGGTGCCAAAAAGCGCCCCCCTCTCTCCGCGCCCATTCAAGGCAATGGGGAAACGCACGTTTCGGGCTCCGGCGGCCCGGCACATTCAGTCCACTCTGTCTACGCAAATTGATTCCCATTCAGCCTGGGCACATTCACTCCACTCCGCCTGGGCACTTCCAGTCCCACTCTGCCTGGGAACCTGCACTCCACTCGGCCTGGGCACCTCCACTTCACTCAGCCTGGGCACATTCACTCCACTCAGCCTGGGCACATTCACTCCCACTCTGCCTGGGAACCTGCACTCCACTCAGCCTGGGCACCTGCACTCCACTCAGCCAGGGTACATTCACTCCACTCAGCCTGGGTACTTCCAATCCCACTCTGCCTGGGTTCCTGCACTCCACTCAGCCTGGGCACCTGCACTCCACTCAGCCTGGGTACATTCACTCCACTCAGCCTGGGCACTTCCAATCCCACTCTGCCTGGGAACCTGCACTGCACTCAGCCTGGGCACCTCCACTCCACTCAGCCTGGGCACATTCACTCCACTCAGCCTTGGCACTTCCAGTCCCACTCTGCCAGGGAACCCCAACTCCACTCAGCCTGAGCACCTCCACTCCACTCAGCCTGGGCGCATTCACTCCGCTCAACCTGGGCACTTCCAGTCCCACTCTGCCTGGGAACCTGCACTCCACTCGGCCTGGGCACCTCCACTCCACTCAGCCTGGGCACCTCCACTCCACTCAGCCTGGGCACATTCACTCCACTCAGCGTTGGCACTTCCAGTCCCACTCTGCCAGGGAACCCCAACTCCACTCAGCCTGGGCACCTCCACTCCACTCAGCCTGGGCACATTCACTCCACTCAGCCTGGGCACTTCCAATCCCACTCTGCCTGGGAACCTGCACTCCACTCAGCCTGGGCACCTGCACTCCACTCAGCCTGGCTACATTCACTCCACTCAGCCTGGGCACTTCCAATCCCACTCTGCCTGGGAACCTTCACTCCACTCAGCCTGGGCTCCTCCACTCCACTCAGTCTGGGCACAATCACTCCACTCAGCCTGGGCACTCCCAGTCCCACTCTGCCTGGGAACCTGCACTCCACTCAGCCTGGGCACCTCCACTCCATTCAGCCTGGGCACATTCACTCCACTCAGCTTGGGCACCTCCAGTCCCACTCTGCCTGGGAACCTGCACTCCACTCAGCCTGGGCACCTCCACTCCACTCAGTCTGGGCACATTCACTCTACTCAGCCTGGGCACTTCCAGTCCCACTCTGCCCAGGAACCTCCACTCCCACTCTGCCTGGGGACCTCCGCTACTCCTCTCCACACCCGGCTCTCCACCCGACTCGCGGGGGCCCACTCTTAAGCCCCCCCGCCGCAAGTTATAGGCCCTTTGCCGGGGCGGAAAGTGAACTCCGGAACTGTGCCCCGCCCTCAATTCTCGTCCGATCGGAACGCGGTTTGGACCCGTTCTCCTGGGCGGCCTCGCAGCCCCTCCCGACCCGGCCAGTTAGCTCCAAGGGGCCGCCCCGAGCACGGAGATGTGTGACACTTGACGCTTTGGCGCAACGGTGCCCGCGCCTCGAGCCAAAAAGCGCCACCCTCTCTCCGCGCCCATTCAAGGCAATGGGGAAACGCACGTTTCGGGCTCGGCGGCCGGGCACATTCAGTCCACTCTGTCTAGGCACATTGACTCCCATTCAGCCTGGGCACATTCACTCCACTCCGCCTGGGCACTTCCAGTCCCACTCTGCCTGGGAACCTGCACTCCACTCGGCCTGGGCACCTCCACTCCAGTCAGCCTGGGCACATTCACTCCACTCAGCCTGGGCACTTCCAATCCCACTCTGCCTGGGAACCTGCACTCCACTCAGCCTGGGCACCTGCACTCCACTCAGCCTGGGTACATTCACTCCACTCAGCCTGGGTACTTCCAATCCCACTCTGCCTGGGAACCTGCACTCCACTCAGCCTTGGCACCTCCACTCCACTCAGCCTGGGCACATTCACTCCACTCAGCCTTTGCACTTCCAGTCCCACTCTGCCAGGGAACCCCAACTCCACTCAGCCTGGGCACCTCCACTCCACTCAGCCTGGGCACATTCACTCCACTCAACCTGGGCACTTCCAGTCCCACTCTGCCTGGGAACCTGCACTCCACTCGGCCTGGGCACCGCCACTCCACTCAGCCTGGGCACTTCCACTCCCACTCTGCCTGGGAACCTGCACTCCACTCAGCCTGGGCACCTCCACTGCATTCACCTTGGGCACATTCACTTCACTCAGCCTGGGCACTTCCAATCCCACTCTGCCTGGGAACCTGCACTCCACTCAGCCTGGGCACCTGCACTCCACTCAGCCTGGGCACCTCCACTCCACTCAGCCTGGGCACATTCACTCCACTCTGTCTAGGCACATTGACTCCCATTCAGCCTGGGCACATTCACTCCACTCAGCCTGGGCACATTCACTCGACTCAGCCTGGGAACCTGCACTCCACTCGTCCTGGGCACCTCCACTCCACTCAGCCTGGGCACATTCACTCCACTCAGCCTGGGCACTTCCAATCCCACTCTGCCTGGGAACCTGCACTCCACTCAGCCTGGGCACCTCCACTCCACTCAGCCTGGGCACATTCACTCCACTCAGCCTGGGCACTTCCAATCCCACTCTGCCTGGGTGCCCGCACTCCACTCAGCCTGGGCACCTCCACTCCACTCAGCCTGGCCACATTCACTCCACTCAGCCAGGGCACTTCCAGTCCCTCTCTGCCTGGGAACCCCAACTCCACTCAGCCTGGGCACCTCCACTCCACTCAGCCTGGGCACATTCACTCCACTCTGTCTAGGCACATTGACTCCCATTCAGCCTGGGCACATTCACTCCACTCAGCCTGGGCACTTCCAGTCCCACTCTGCCTGGGAACCTGCACTCCACTCGGCCTGGGCACCTCCACTCCACTCAGCCTGGGCACATTCACTCCACTCAGCCTGGGCACTTCCAATCCCACTCTGCCTGGGAACCAGCACTCCACTCAGCCTGGGCACCTGCACTCCACTCAGCCTGGGCACCTCCACTCCACTCAGCCTGGGCACATTCACTCCACTCTGTCTAGGCACATTGACTCCCATTCAGCCTGGGCACATTCACTCCACTCAGCCTGGGCACATTCACTCGACTCAGCCTGGGAACCTGCACTCCACTCGGCCTGGGCACCTCCACTCCACTCAGCCTGGGCACATTCACTCCACTCAGGCTGGGCACTTCCAATCCCACTCTGCCTGGGAACCTGCACTCCACTCAGCCTGGGCACCTCCACTCCACTCAGCCTGGGCACATTCACTCCACTCAGCCTGGGCACTTCCAATCCCACTCTGCCTGGGTGCCTGCACTCCACTCAGCCTGGGCACCTCCACTCCACTCAGCCTGGCCACATTCACTCCACTCAGCCAGGGCACTTCCAGTCCCTCTCTGCCTGGGAACCCCAACTCCACTCAGCCTGGGCACCTCCACTCCACTCAGCCTGGGCACATTCACTCCACTCTGTCTAGGCACATTGACTCCCATTCAGCCTGGGCACATTCACTCCACTCCGCCTGGGCACTTCCAGTCCCACTCTGCCTGGGAACCCCAACTCCACTCAGCCTGGGCACCTCCACTCCACTCAGCCTGGGCACATTCACTCCACTCTGTCTAGGCACATTGACTCCCATTCAGCCTGGGCACATTCACTCCACTCAGCCTGGGCACTTCCAGTCCCACTCTGCCTGGGAACCTGCACTCCACTCGGCCTGGGCACCTCCACTCCACTCAGCCTGGGCACATTCACTCCACTCAGCCTGGGCACTTCCAATCCCACTCTGCCTGGGAACCAGCACTCCACTCAGCCTGGGCACCTGCACTCCACTCAGCCTGGGCACCTCCACTCCACTCAGCCTGGGCACATTCACTCCACTCTGTCTAGGCACATTGACTCCCATTCAGCCTGGGCACATTCACTCCACTCAGCCTGGGCACATTCACTCGACTCAGCCTGGGAACCTGCACTCCACTCGGCCTGGGCACCTCCACTCCACTCAGCCTGGGCACATTCACTCCACTCAGGCTGGGCACTTCCAATCCCACTCTGCCTGGGAACCTGCACTCCACTCAGCCTGGGCACCTCCACTCCACTCAGCCTGGGCACATTCACTCCACTCAGCCTGGGCACTTCCAATCCCACTCTGCCTGGGTGCCTGCACTCCACTCAGCCTGGGCACCTCCACTCCACTCAGCCTGGCCACATTCACTCCACTCAGCCAGGGCACTTCCAGTCCCTCTCTGCCTGGGAACCCCAACTCCACTCAGCCTGGGCACCTCCACTCCACTCAGCCTGGGCACATTCACTTTACTCTGTCTAGGCACATTGACTCCCATTCAGCCTGGGCACATTCACTCCACTCCGCCTGGGCACTTCCAGTCCCACTCTGCCTGGGAACCTGCACTCCACTCGGCCTGGGCACCTCCACTCCACTCAGCCTGGGCACATTCACTCCACTCAGCCTGGGCACTTCCAATCCCACTCTGCCTGGGAACCTGCACTCCACTCAGCCTGGGCACCTCCACTCCACTCAGCCTGGGCACATTCACTCCACTCTGCCTGGGCACATTCACTCCACTCAGCCTGGGCACATTCACTCCACTCAGCCTGGGCACTTCCAGTCCCACTCTGCTGAGAACCTGCACTCCACTCAGCCTGGGCACCTCCACTCCACTCAGCCTGGGTACATTCACTCCACTCAGCCTTGGCACTTCCAGTCTCACTCTGCCAGGGAACCTCAACTCCACTCAGCCTGGGCACCTCCACTCCACTCAGCCTGGGCACATTCACTGCACTCAGCCTGGGCACTTCCAATCCCACTCTGCCAGGGAACCTGCACTCCACTCAGCCTGGGCACCTCCACTCCATTCAGCCTGGGCACATTCACTCCACTCAGCCTGGGCACTTTCAGTCCCACTCTGCCTGGGAACCTGCACTCCACTCGGCCTGGGCACCTCCACTCCACTCAGCCTGGGCACATTCACTCCACTCAGCCTTGGCACTTCCAGTCCCACTCTGCCAGGGAACCCCAACTCCACTCAGCCTGGGCACCTCCACTCCACTCAGCCTGGGCACTTCCAATCCCACTCTGCCTGGGAACCTGCACTCCACTCAGCCTGGGCACCTCCACTCCACTCAGCCTGGGCACATTCACTCCACTCAGCCTGGGCACTTCCAATCCCACTCTGCCTGGGTGCCTGCACTCCACTCAGCCTGGGCACCTCCACTCCACTCAGCCTGGCCACATTCACTCCACTCAGCCAGGGCACTTCCAGTCCCTCTCTGCCTGGGAACCCCAACTCCACTCAGCCTGGGCACCTCCACTCCACTCAGCCTGGGCACATTCACTCCACTCTGTCTAGGCACATTGACTCCCATTCAGCCTGGGCACATTCACTCCACTCCGCCTGGGCACTTCCAGTCCCACTCTGCCTGGGAACATGCACTCCACTCAGCCTGGGCACCTCCACTCCACTCAGCCTGGGCATTCACTGCACTCAGCCTGGGCACTTCCAATCCCACTCTGCCAGGGAACCTGCACTCCACTCAGCCTGGGCACCTCCACTCCACTCAGCCTGGGCACATTCACTCCACTCTGCCTGGGCACATTCACTCCACTCAGCCTGGGCACATTCACTCCACTCAGCCTGGGCACTTCCAGTCCCACTCTGCCTGGGAACCTCCACTCCACTCAGCCTGGGCACCTCCACTCCACTCAGCCTGGGTACATTCACTCCACTCAGCGTTGGCACTTCCAGTCCCACTCTGCCAGGGAACCCCAACTCCACTCAGCCTGGGCACCTCCACTCCACTCAGCCTGGGCACATTCACTCCACTCAGCCTGGGCACTTCCAATCCCACTCTGCCTGGGAACCTGCACTCCACTCAGCCTGGGCACCTCCACTCCACTCAGCCTGGCCACATTCACTGTCCCGCCCTCAATTCTCGTCCGATTGGAACGCGGTTTGGACCCGTTCTCCTGGGCGGCCTCGCAGGCCCTCCAGACCCAGCCAGTTAGCTCCAAAGGGCCGCCCCGAGCACGGGGAGGGGTGACACTTGACGCTTTGGCGCAACGGTGCCCGCGCCACGAGCCAAAAAGCGCCCTCCTCTCTCCGCGCCCATTCAAGGCAATGGGGAAACACACGTTTTGGGCTCCGGCGGCCGGGCACATTCACTCCACGCTGTCTAGGCACATTGACTCCCATTCAGCCTGGGCACATTCACTCCACTCCGCCTGGGCACTTCCAATCCCACTCTGCCTGGGAACCTGCACTCCACTCAGCCTGGGCACTTCCACTCCATTCAGCCTGGGCACATTCACTCCACTCAGCCTGGGCACTTCCAGTCCCACTCTGCCTGGGAACCTGCACTCCACTCAGCCTGGGCACCTCCACTCCACTCAGCCTGGGCACATTCACTCCACTCAGCCTGGGCACATTCACTCCACTCAGCCTGGGCACATTCACTCCACTCAGCCTGGGCACTTCAAGTCCAACTCTGCTGGGAACCTGCACTCCACTCAGCCTGGGAACCTCCACTCCACGCAGCCTGGGCACATTCACTCCACTCAGCCAGGGCACTTCCAGTCCCTCTCTGCCTGGGAACCCCAACTCCACTCAGACTGGGCACCTCCACTCCACTCAGCCTGGGCACATTCACTCCACTCTGTCTAGGCACATTGACTCCCATTCAGCCTGGGCACATTCACTCCACTCCGCCTGGGCACTTCCAGTCCCACTCTGCCTTGGAACCTGCACTCCACTCGGCCTGGGCACCTCCACTCCACTCAGCCTGGGCACATTCACTCCACTCAGCCTGGGCACTTCCAATCCCACTCTGCCTTGGAACCTGCACTCCACTCAGCCTGGGCACCTCCACTCCACTCAGCCTGGGCACATTCACTCCACTCTGCCTGGGCACATTCACTCCACTCAGCCTGGGCACATTCACTCCACTCAGCCTGGGCACTTCCATCCCACTCTGCTGGGAACCTGCACTCCACTCAGCCTGGGCACCTCCACTTCACTCAGCCTGGGTACATTCACTCCACTCAGCCTTGGCACTTCCAGTCCCACTCTGCAAGGGAACCCCAACTCCACTCAGCCTGGGCACCTCCACTCCACTCAGCCTGGGCACATTCACTGCACTCAGCCTGGGCACTTCCAATCCCACTCTGCCAGGGAACCTGCACTCCACTCAGCCTGGGCACCTCCACTCCATTCAGCCTGGGCACATTCACTCCACTCAGCCTGGGCACTTTCAGTCCCACTCTGCCTCGGAACCTGCACTCCACTCGGCCTGGGCACCTCCACTCCACTCAGCCTGGCCACATTCACTCCACTCAGCCTTGGCACTTCCAGTCCCACTCTGCCAGGGAACCCCAACTCCACTCAGCCTGGGCACCTCCACTCCACTCAGCCTGGGCACATTCACTCCACTCAGCCTGGGCACTTCCAATCCCACTCTGCCTGGGTGCCTGCACTCCACTCAGCCTGGGCACCTCCACTCCACTCAGCCTGGGAACTTCCAATCCCACTCTGCCTGGGAACCAGCACTCCACTCAGCCTGGGCACCTCCACTCCACTCAGCCTGGGTACATTCACTCCACTCAGCCTTGGCACTTCCAGTCCCACTCTGCCAGGGAACCCCAACTCCACTCAGCCTGGGCACCTCCACTCCACTCAGCCTGGGCACATTCACTCCACTCTATCTAGGCACATTGACTCCCATTCAGCCTGGGCACATTCACTCCACTCCGCCTGGGCACTTCCAGTCCCACTCTGCCTGGGAACCTGCACTCCTCTCGGCCTGGGCACCTCCACTCCACTCAGCCTGGGCACATTCACTCCACTCAGCCTGGGCACTTCCAGTCCCACTCTGCTGGGAACCTGCACTCCACTCAGCCTGGGCACCTCCACTCCACTCAGCCTGGGTACATTCACTCCACTCAGCCTTGGCACTTCCAGTCCCACTCTTCCAGGGAACCCCAACTCCACTCAGCCTGGGCACCTCCACTCCACTCAGCCTGGGCACATTCACTGCACTCAGCCTGGGCACTTCCAATCCCACTCTGCCAGGGAACCTGCACTCCACTCAGCCTGGGCACCTCCACTCCATTCAGCCTGGGCACATTCACTCCACTCAGCCTGGGCACTTTCAGTCCCACTCTGCCTGGGAACCTGCACTCCACTCAGCCTGGGCACCTCCACTCCACTCAGCCTGGGCACATTCACTCCACTCAGCCTTGGCACTTCCAGTCCCACTCTGCCAGGGAACCCCAACTCCACTCAGCCTGGGCACCTCCACTCCACTCAGCCTGGGCACATTCACTCCACTCAGCCTGGGCACTTCCAATCCCACTCTGCCTGGGTGCCTGCACTCCACTCAGCCTGGGCACCTCCACTCCACTCAGCCTGGGAACTTCCAATCCCACTCTGCCTGGGAACCAGCACTCCACTCAGCCTGGGCACCTCCACTCCACTCAGCCTGGGTACATTCACTCCACTCAGCGTTGGCACTTCCAGTCCCACTCTGCCAGGGAACCCCAACTCCACTCAGCCTGGGCACCTCCACTCCACTCAGCCTGGGCACATTCACTCCACTCTGTCTAGGCACATTGACTCCCATTCAGCCTGGGCACATTCACTCCACTCCGCCTGGGCACTTCCAGTCCCACTCTGCCTGGGAATCCCAACTCCACTCGGCCTGGGCACCTCCACTCCACTCAGCCTGGGCACATTCACTCCACTCAGCCTGGGCACTTCCAGTCCCACTCTGCTGGGAACCTGCACTCCACTCAGCCTGGGCACCTCCACTCCACTCAGCCTGGGTACATTCACTCCACTCAGCCTTGGCACTTCCAGTCCCACTCTGCCAGGGAACCCCAACTCCACTCAGCCTGGGCACCTCCACTCCACTCAGCCTGGGCACATTCACTGCACTCAGCCTGGGCACTTCCAATCCCACTCTGCCAGGGAACCTGCACTCCACTCAGCCTGGGCACCTCCACTCCATTCAGCCTGGGCACATTCACTCCACTCAGCCTGGGCACTTTCAGTCCCACTCTGCCTGGGAACCTGCACTCCACTCGGCCTGGGCACCTCCACTCCACTCAGCCTGGGCACATTCACTCCACTCAGCCTTGGCAATTCCAGTCCCACTCTGCCAGGGAACCCCAACTCCACTCAGCCTGGGCACCTCCACTCCACTCAGCCTGGGCACATTCACTCCACTCAGCCTGGGCACTTCCAATCCCACTCTGCCTGGGTGCCTGCACTCCACTCAGCCTGGGCACCTCCACTCCACTCAGCCTGGCCACATTCACTCCACTCAGCCAGGGCACATTCACTCCACTCAGCCTGGGCACTTCCAGTCCCACTCTGCCCAGGAACCTCCACTCCCACTCTGACTGGGAACCTCCGCTACTCCTCTCCACACCCGGCTCTCCACCCGACTCGCGGGGGCCCACTCTTAAGCCCTCCCGCCGCAAGTTATAGGCCCTTTGCCCGGGCGGAAAGTGAACCGCGGAACTGTGTCCCGCCCTCAATTCTCGTCCGATCGGAACGCGGTTTGGACCAGTTCTCCTGGGCGGCCTCGCAGCCCCTCCAGACCCAGCCAGTTAGCTCCAAGGGGCCGCCCCGAGCACGGGGAGGTGTGACACTTGATGCTTTGGCGCAACGGTGCCCGCGCCACGAGCCAAAAAGCGCCCTCCTCTCTCCGCGCCCATTCAAGGCAATGGGGAAACACACGTTTTGGGCTCCGGCGGCCGGGCACATTCACTCCACGCTGTCTAGGCACATTGACTCCCATTCAGCCTGGGCACATTCTCTCCACTCCGCCTGGGCACTTCCAGTCCCACTCTGCCTGGGAACCTGCACTCCACTCGGCCTGGGCACCTCCACTCCACTCAGCCTGGGCACATTCACTCCACTCAGCCTGGGCACTTCCAATCCCACTCTGCCAGGGAACCTGCACTCCACTCAGCCTGGGCACAAGCAATCCACTCAGCCTGGGGACATTCACTCCACTCAGCCTGGGAACTTCCAATCCCACTCCGCCTGGGAACCAGCACTCCACTAAGCCTGGGCACCTCCACTCCACTCAGCCTGGGTACATTCACTCCACTCAGCGTTGGCACTTCCAGTCCCACTCTGTCAGGGAACCCCAACTCCACTCAGCCTGGGCACCTCCACTCCACTCAGCCTGGGCACATTCACTCCACTCAGCCTGGGCACTTCCAATCCCACTCTGCCTGGGAACCTGCACTCCACTCAGCCTGGGCACCTCCACTCCACTCAGCTTGGGTACATTCACTCCACTCAGCCTGGGCACTTCCAATCCCACTCTGCCTGGGAACCTGCACTCCACTCAGCCTGGGCACCTCCACTCCATTCAGCCTGGGCACATTCACTCCACTCAGCCTGGGCACTTCCAGTCCCACTCTGCCTGGGAACCTGCACTCCACTCAGCCTGGGCACCTCCACTCCACTCAGCCTGGGCACATTCACTCCACTCAGCCTGGGCACATTCACTCCACTCAGCCTGGGCACATTCACTCCACTCAGCCTGGGCACTTCCAGTCCCACTCTGCTGGGAACCTGCACTCCACTCAGCCTGGGAACCTCCACTCCACGCAGCCTGGGCACATTCACTCCACTCAGCCAGGGCACTTCCAGTCCCTCTCTGCCTGGGAACCCCAACTCCACTCAGACTGGGCACCTCCACTCCACTCAGCCTGGGCACATTCACTCCACTCAGCCTGGGCACATTCACTCCACTCAGCCTGGGCACTTCCAATCCCACTCTGCCTGGGTGCCTGCACTCCACTCAGCCTGGGCACCTCCACTCCACTCAGCCTGGGAACTTCCAATCCCACTCTGCCTGGGAACCAGCACTCCACTCAGCCTGGGCACCTCCACTCCACTCAGCCTGGGTACATTCACTCCACTCAGCGTTGGCACTTCCAGTCCCACTCTGCCAGGGAACCCCAACTCCACTCAGCCTGGGCACCTCCACTCCACTCAGCCTGGGCACATTCACTCCACTCTGTCTTGGCACATTGACTCCCATTCAGCCTGGGCACATTCACTCCACTCCGCCTGGGCACTTCCAGTCCCACTCTGCCTGGGAACCCCAACTCCACTCGGCCTGGGCACCTCCACTCCACTCAGCCTGGGCACCTGCACTCCACTCGGCCTGGGCACCTCCACTCCACTCAGCCTGGGCACATTCACTCCACTCAGCCTTGGCAATTCCAGTCCCACTCTGCCAGGGAACCCCAACTCCACTCAGCCTGGGCACCTCCACTCCACTCAGCCTGGGCACATTCACTCCACTCAGCCTGGGCACTTCCAATCCCACTCTGCCTGGGTGCCTGCACTCCACTCAGCCTGGGCACCTCCACTCCACTCAGCCTGGCCACATTCACTCCACTCAGCCAGGGCACATTCACTCCACTCAGCCTGGGCACTTCCAGTCCCACTCTGCCCAGGAACCTCCACTCCCACTCTGACTGGGAACCTCCGCTACTCCTCTCCACACCCGGCTCTCCACCCGACTCGCGGGGGCCCACTCTTAAGCCCTCCCGCCGCAAGTTATAGGCCCTTTGCCCGGGCGGAAAGTGAACCGCGGAACTGTGTCCCGCCCTCAATTCTCGTCCGATCGGAACGCGGTTTGGACCAGTTCTCCTGGGCGGCCTCGCAGCCCCTCCAGACCCAGCCAGTTAGCTCCAAGGGGCCGCCCCGAGCACGGGGAGGTGTGACACTTGATGCATTGGCGCAACGGTGCCCGCGCCACGAGCCAAAAAGCGCCCCCCTCTCTCCGCGCCCATTCAAGGCAATGGGGAAACGCACGTTTCGGGCTCCGGCGGCCGGGCACATTCACTCCACTCTGTCTAGGCACATTGACTCCCATTCAGCCTGGGCACATTCACTCCACTCCGCCTGGGCACTTCCAGTCCCACTCTGCCTGGGAACCAGCACTCCACTCGGCCTGGGCACCTCCACTCCACTCAGCCTGGGCACATTCACTCCACTCAGCCTTGGCACTTCCAGTCCCACTCTGCCAGGGAACCCCAACTCCACTCAGCCTGGGCACCTCCACTCAGCCTGGGCACATTCACTCCACTCAGCCTGGGCACTTCCAATCCCACTCTGCCTGGGTGCCTGCACTCCACTCAGCCTGGGCACCTCCACTCCACTCAGCCTGGCCACATTCACTCCACTCAGCCAGGGCACATTCACTCCACTCAGCCTGGGCACTTCCAGTCCCACTCTGCCCTGGAACCTCCACTCCCACTCTGACTGGGAACCTCCGCTACTCCTCTCCACACCCGGCTCTCCACCCGACTCGCGGGGGCCCACTCTTAAGCCCTCCCGCCGCAATTTATAGGCCCTTTGCCCGGGCGGAAAGTGAACCGCGGAACTGTGTCCCGCCCTCAATTCTCGTCCGATTGGAACGCGGTTTGGACCCGTTCTCCTGGGCGGCCTCGCAGGCCCTCCAGACCCAGCCAGTTAGCTCCAAAGGGCCGCCCCGAGCACGGGGAGGGGTGACACTTGACGCTTTGGCGCAACGGTGCCCGCGCCACGAGCCAAAAAGCGCCCTCCTCTCTCCGCGCCCATTCAAGGCAATGGGGAAACACACGTTTTGGGCTCCGGCGGCCGGGTACATTCACTCCACGCTGTCTAGGCACATTGACTCCCATTCAGCCTGGGCACATTCTCTCCACTCCGCCTGGGCACTTCCAGTCCCACTCTGCCTGGGAACCTGCACTCCACTCGGCCTGGGCACCTCCACTCCACTCAGCCTGGGCACATTCACTCCACTCAGCCTGGGCACTTCCAATCCCACTCTGCCAGGGAACCTGCACTCCACTCAGCCTGGGCACATGCAATCCACTCAGCCTGGGGACATTCACTCCACTCAGCCTGGGAACTTCCAATCCCACTCTGCCTGGGAACCAGCACTCCACTCAGCCTGGGCACCTCCACTCCACTCAGCCTGGGTACATTCACTCCACTCAGCGTTGGCACTTCCAGTCCCACTCTGCCAAGGAACCCCAACTCCACTCAGCCTGGGCACCTCCACTCCACTCAGCCTGGGCACATTCACTCCACTCAGCCTGGGCACTTCCAATCCCACTCAGCCTGGGCACCTCCACTCCACTCAGCCTGGGTACATTCACTCCACTCAGCCTGGGCACTTCCAATCCCACTCTGCCAGGGAACCTGCACTCCACTCAGCCTGGGCACCTCCACTCCATTCAGCCTGGGCACATTCACTCCACTCAGCCTGGGCACTTCCAGTCCCACTCTGCCTGGGAACCTGCACTCCACTCAGCCTGGGCACCTCCACTCCACTCAGCCTGGGCACATTCACTCCACTCAGCCTGGGCACATTCACTCCACTCAGCCTGGGCACATTCACTCCACTCAGCCTGGGCACTTCCAGTCCCACTCTGCTGGGAACCTGCACTCCACTCAGCCTGGGAACCTCCACTCCACGCAGCCTGGGCACATTCACTCCACTCAGCCAGGGCACTTCCAGTCCCTCTCTGCCTGGGAACCCCAACTCCACTCAGACTGGGCACCTCCACTCCACTCAGCCTGGGCACATTCACTCCACTCTGTCTAGGCACATTGACTCCCATTCAGCCTGGGCACATTCACTCCACTCCGCCTGGGCACTTCCAGTCCCACTCTGCCTTGGAACCTGCACTCCACTCGGCCTGGGCACCTCCACTCCACTCAGCCTGGGCACATTCACTCCACTCAGCCTGGGCACTTCCAATCCCACTCTGCCTGGGTGCCTGCACTCCACTCAGCCTGGGCACCTCCACTCCACTCAGCCTGGCCACATTCACTCCATTCAGCCAGGGCACATTCACTCCACTCAGCCTGGGCACTTCCAGTCCCACTCTGCCCTGGAACCTCCACTCCCACTCTGACTGGGAACCTCCGCTACTCCTCTCCACACCCGGCTCTCCACCCGACTCGCGGGGGCCCACTCTTAAGCCCTCCCGCCGCAATTTATAGGCCCTTTGCCCGGGCGGAAAGTGAACCGCGGAACTGTGTCCCGCCCTCAATTCTCGTCCGATTGGAACGCGGTTTGGACCCGTTCTCCTGGGCGGCCTCGCAGGCCCTCCAGACCCAGCCAGTTAGCTCCAAAGGGCCGCCCGAGCACGGGGAGGGGTGACATTTGACGCTTTGGCGCAACGGTGCCCGCGCCACGAGCCAAAAAGCGCCCTCCTCTCTCCGCGCCCATTCAAGGCAATGGGGAAACACACGTTTTGGGCTCCGGCGGCCGGGCACATTCACTCCACGCTGTCTAGGCACATTGACTCCCATTCAGCCTGGGCACATTCACTCCACTCCGCCTGGGCACTTCCAGTCCCACTCTGCCTGGGAACCTGCACTCCACTCGGCCTGGGCACCTCCACTCCACTCAGCCTGGGCACATTCACTCCACTCAGCCTGGGCACTTCCAATCCCACTCTGCCAGGGAACCTGCACTCCACTCAGCCTGGGCACATGCAATCCACTCAGCCTGGGGACATTCACTCCACTCAGCCTGGGAACTTCCAATCCCACTCTGCCTGGGAACCAGCACTCCACTCAGCCTGGGCACCTCCACTCCACTCAGCCTGGGTACATTCACTCCACTCAGCGTTGGCACTTCCAGTCCCACTCTGCCAGGGAACCCCAACTCCACTCAGCCTGGGCACATTCACTCCACTCAGCCTGGGCACATTCACTCCACTCAGCCTTGGCACTTCCAGTCCAACTCTGCCAGGGAACCCCAGCTCCACTCAGCCTGGGCACCTCCACTCCACTCAGCCTGGGCACATTCACTCCACTCAGCCTGGGCACTTCCAATCCCACTCTGCCTGGGTGCCTGCACTCCACTCAGCCTGGGCACCTCCACTCCACTCAGCCTGGCCACATTCACTCCACTCAGCCAGGGCACATTCACTCCACTCAGCCTGGGCACTTCCAGTCCCACTCTGCCCTGGAACCTCCACTCCCACTCTGACTGGGAACCTCCGCTACTCCTCTCCACACCCGGCTCTCCACCCGACTCGCGGGGGCCCACTCTTAAGCCCTCCCGCCGCAATTTATAGGCCCTTTGCCCGGGCGGAAAGTGAACCGCGGAACTGTGTCCCGCCCTCAATTCTCGTCCGATTGGAACGCGGTTTGGACCCGTTCTCCTGGGCGGCCTCGCAGGCCCTCCAGACCCAGCCAGTTAGCTCCAAAGGGCCGCCCCGAGCACGGGGAGGGGTGACACTTGACGCTTTGGCGCAACCGTGCCCGCGCCACGAGCCAAAAAGCGCCCTCCTCTCTCCGCGCCCATTCAAGGCAATGGGGAAACACACGTTTTGGGCTCCGGCGGCCGGGCACATTCACTCCACGCTGTCTAGGCACATTGACTCCCATTCAGCCTGGGCACATTCACTCCACTCCGACTGGGCACTTCCAGTCCCACTCTGCCTGGGAACCTGCACTCCACTCGGCCTGGGCACCTCCACTCCACTCAGCCTGGGCACTTCCACTCCCACTCTGCCTGGGCACTTCCAATCCCACTCTGCCTGGGAACCTGCACTCCACTCAGCCTGGGCACTTCCACTCCATTCAGCCTGGGCACATTCACTCCACTCAGCCTGGGCACTTCCAGTCCCACTCTGCCTGGGAACCTGCACTCCACTCAGCCTGGGCACCTCCACTCCACTCAGCCTGGGCACATTCACTCCACTCAGCCTGGGCACATTCACTCCACTCAGCCTGGGCACTTCCAGTCCAACTCTGCTGGGAACCTGCACTCCACTCAGCCTGGGAACCTCCACTCCACGCAGCCTGGGCACATTCACTCCACTCAGCCAGGGCACTTCCAGTCCCTCTCTGCCTGGGAACCCCAACTCCACTCAGACTGGGCACCTCCACTCCACTCAGCCTGGGCACATTCACTCCACTCTGTCTAGGCACATTGACTCCCATTCAGCCTGGGCACATTCACTCCACTCCGCCTGGGCACTTCCAGTCCCACTCTGCCTTGGAACCTGCACTCCACTCGGCCTGGGCACCTCCACTCCACTCAGCCTGGGCACATTCACTCCACTCAGCCTGGGCACTTCCAATCCCACTCTGCCTTGGAACCTGCACTCCACTCAGCCTGGGCACCTCCACTCCACTCAGCCTGGGCACAGACACTCCACTCTGCCTGGGCACATTCACTCCACTAAGCCTGGGCACATTCACTCCACTCAGCCTGGGCACTTCCAGTCCCACTCTGCTGGGAACCTGCACTCCACTCAGCCTGGGCACCTCCACTTCACTCAGCCTGGGTACATTCACTCCACTCAGCCTTGGCACTTCCAATCCCACTCTGCAAGGGAACCCCAACTCCACTCAGCCTGGGCACCTCCACTCCACTCAGCCTGGGCACATTCACTGCACTCAGCCTGGGCACTTCCAATCCCACTCTGCCTCGGAACCTGCACTCCACTCGGCCTGGGCACCTCCACTCCACTCAGCCTGGGCACATTCACTCCACTCAGCCTTGGCACTTCCAGTCCCACTCTGCCAGGGAACCCCAACTCCACTCAGCTTGGGCACCTCCACTCCACTCAGCCTGGGCACATTCACTCCACTCAGCCTGGGCACTTCCAATCCCACTCTGCCTGGGAACCTGCACTCCACTCAGCCTGGGCACCTCCACTCCACTCAGCCTGGGCACATTCACTCCACTCTGCCTGGGCACCTCCACTCCACTCAGCCTGGGTACATTCACTCCACTCAGCCTTGGCACTTCCAGTCCCACTCTGCCAGGGAACCCCAACTCCACTCAGCCTGGGCACCTCCACTCCACTCAGCCTGGGCACATTCACTCCACTCAGCCTGGGCACTTCCAATCCCACTCTGCCTGGGTGCCTGCACTCCACTCAGCCTGGGCACCTCCACTCCACTCAGCCTGGGAACTTCCAATCCCACTCTGCCTGGGAACCAGCACTCCACTCAGCCTGGGCACCTCCACTCCACTCAGCCTGGGTACATTCACTCCACTCAGCCTTGGCACTTCCAGTCCCACTCTGCCAGGGAACCCCAACTCCACTCAGCCTGGGCACCTCCACTCCACTCAGCCTGGGCACATTCACTCCACTCTGTCTAGGCACATTGACTCCCATTCAGCCTGGGCACATTCACTCCACTCCGCCTGGGCACTTCCAGTCCCACTCTGCCTGGGAACCTGCACTCCACTCGGCATGGGCACCTCCACTCCACTCAGCCTGGGCACATTCACTCCACTCAGCCTGGGCACTTCCAGTCCCACTCTGCAGAGAACCTGCACTCCACTCAGCCTGGGCACCTCCACTCCACTCAGCCTGGGTACATTCACTCCACTCAGCCTTGGCACTTCCAGTCCCACTCTGCCAGGGAACCCCAACTCCACTCAGCCTGGGCACCTCCACTCCACTCAGCCTGGGCACATTCACTGCACTCAGCCTGGGCACTTCCAATCCCACTCTGCCAGGGAACCTGCACTCCACTCAGCCTGGGCACCTCCACTCCATTCAGCCTGGGCACATTCACTCCACTCAGCCTGGGCACTTTCAGTCCCACTCTGCCTGGGAACCTGCACTCCACTCGGCCTGGGCACCTCCACTCCACTCAGCCTGGGCACATTCACTCCACTCAGCCTTGGCAATTCCAGTCCCACTCTGCCAGGGAACCCCAACTCCACTCAGCCTGGGCACCTCCACTCCACTCAGCCTGGGCACATTCACTCCACTCAGCCTGGGCACTTCCAATCCCACTCTGCCTGGGTGCCTGCACTCCACTCAGCCTGGGCACCTCCACTCCACTCAGCCTGGCCACATTCACTCCACTCAGCCAGGGCACATTCACTCCACTCAGCCTGGGCACTTCCAGTCCCACTCTGCCCAGGAACCTCCACTCCCACTCTGACTGGGAACCTCCGCTACTCCTCTCCACACCCGGCTCTCCACCCGACTCGCAGGGGCCCACTCTTAAGCCCTCCCGCCGCAAGTTATAGGCCCTTTGCCCGGGCGGAAAGTGAACCGCGGAACTGTGTCCCGCCCTCAATTCTCGTCCGATCGGAACGCGGTTTGGACCCGTTCTCCTGGGCGGCCTCGCAGCCCCTCCAGACCCAGGCAGTTAGCTCCAAGGGGCCGCCCCGAGCACGGGGAGGTGTGACACTTGATGCTTTGGCGCAACGGTGCCCGCGCCACGAGCCAGAAAGCGCCCCCCTCTCTCCGCGCCCATTCAAGGCAATGGGGAAACGCACGTTTCGGGCTCCGGCGGCCGGGCACATTCACTCCACTCTGTATAGGCACATTGACTCCCATTCAGCCTGGGCACATTCACTCCACTCCGCCTGGGCACTTTCAGTCCCACTCTGCCTCGGAACCTGCACTCCACTCGGCCTGGGCACCTCCACTCCACTCAGCCTGGGCACATTCACTCCACTCAGCCTTGGCACTTCCAGTCCCACTCTGCCAGGGAACCCCAACTCCACTCAGCCTGGGCACTTCCACTCCACTCAGCCTGGGCACATTCACTCCACTCAGCCTGGGCACTTCCAATCCCACTCTGCCTGGGTGCCTGCACTCCACTCAGCCTGGGCACCTCCACTCCACTCAGCCTGGGAACTTCCAATCCCACTCTGCCTGGGTGCCTGCACTCCACTCAGCCTGGGCACATGCAATCCACTCAGCCTGGGGACATTCACTCCACTCAGCCTGGGAACTTCCAATCCCACTCTGCCTGGGAACCAGCACTCCACTCAGCCTGGGCACCTCCACTCCACTCAGCCTGGGTACATTCACTCCACTCAGCCTTGGCACTTCCAGTCCCACTCTGCCAGGGAACCCCAACTCCACTCAGCCTGGGCACCTCCACTCCACTCAGCCTGGGCACATTCACTCCACTCAGCCTGGGCACTTCCAATCCCACTCTGCCTGGGAACCTGCCCTCCACTCAGCCTGGGCACCTCCACTCCACTCAGCCTGGGTACATTCACTCCACTCAGCCTGGGCACTTCCAATCCCACTCTGCCTGGGAACCTGCACTCCACTCAGCCTGGGCACCTCCACTCCATTCAGCCTGGGCACATTCACTCCACTCAGCCTGGGCACTTCCAGTCCCATTCTGCCTGAGTTCCTGCACTCCACTCAGCCTCGGCACCTCCACTCCACTCAGCCTGGGCACATTCACTCCACTCAGCCTGGGCACATTCACTCCACTCAGCCTGGGCACTTCCAGTCCCACTCTGCTGGGAACCTGCACTCCACTCAGCCTGGGAACCTCCACTCCACGCAGCCTGGGCACATTCACTCCACTCAGCCAGGGCACTTCCAGTCCCTCTCTGCCTGGGAACCCCAACTCCACTCAGCCTGGGCACCTCCACTCCACTCAGCCTGGGCACATTCACTCCACTCTGTCTAGGCACATTGACTCCCATTCAGCCTGGGCACATTCACTCCACTCCGCCTGGGCACTTCCAATCCCACTCTGCCTGGGAACCTGCACTCCACTCAGCCTGGGCACCTCCACTCCACTCAGCCTGGGCACATTCACTCCACTCTGCCTGGGCACATTCACTCCACTCAGCCTGGGCACATTCACTCCACTCAGCCTGGGCACTTCCAGTCCCTCTCTCCTGGGAACCTGCACTCCACTCAGCCTGGGCACCTCCACTCCACTCAGGCTGGGTACATTCACTCCACTCAGCCTGGGCACTTTCAGTCCGACTCTGCCAGGGAACCTGCACTCCACTCAGCCTGGGCACATGCAATCCACTCAGCCTGGGCACCTCCACTCCACTCAGCCTGGCCACATTCACTCCACTCAGCCAGGGCACATTCACTCCACTCAGCCTGGGCACTTCCAGTCCCACTCTGCCCTGGAACCTCCACTCCCACTCTGACTGGGAACCTCCGCTACTCCTCTCCACACCCGGCTCTCCACCCGACTCGCGGGGGCCCACTCTTAAGCCCTCCCGCCGCAATTTATAGGCCCTTTGCCCGGGCGGAAAGTGAACCGCGGAACTGTGTCCCGCCCTCAATTCTCGTCCGATTGGAACGCGGTTTGGACCCGTTCTCCTGGGCGGCCTCGCAGGCCCTCCAGACCCAGCCAGTTAGCTCCAAAGGGCCGCCCCGAGCACGGGGAGGGGTGACACTTGACGCTTTGGCGCAACGGTGCCCGCGCCACGAGCCAAAAAGCGCCCTCCTCTCTCCGCGCCCATTCAAGGCAATGGGGAAACACACGTTTTGGGCTCCGGCGGCCGGGCACATTCACTCCACGCTGTCTAGGCACATTGACTCCCATTCAGCCTGGGCACATTCACTCCACTCCGCCTGGGCACTTCCAGTCCCACTCTGCCTGGGAACCTGCACTCCACTCGGCCTGGGCACCTCCACTCCACTCAGCCTGGGCACATTCACTCCACTCAGCCTGGGCACTTCCAATCCCACTCTGCCAGGGAACCTGCACTCCACTCAGCCTGGGCACATGCAATCCACTCAGCCTGGGGACATTCACTCCACTCAGCCTGGGAACTTCCAATCCCACTCTGCCTGGGAACCAGCACTCCACTCAGCCTGGGCACCTCCACTCCACTCAGCCTGGGTACATTCACTCCACTCAGCGTTGGCACTTCCAGTCCCACTCTGCCAGGGAACCCCAACTCCACTCAGCCTGGGCACCTCCACTCCACTCAGCCTGGGCACATTCACTCCACTCAGCCTGGGCACTTCCAATCCCACTCTGCCTGGGAACCTGCACTCCACTCAGCCTGGGCACCTCCACTCCACTCAGCCTGGGTACATTCACTCCACTCAGCCTGGGCACTTCCAATCCCACTCTGCCTGGGAACCTGCACTCCACTCAGCCTGGGCACTTCCACTCCATTCAGCCTGGGCACATTCACTCCACTCAGCCCGGTGCCAAAAAGCGCCCCCCTCTCTCCGTGCCCATTCAAGGCAATGGGGAAACGCATGTTTCGGGCTCCGGCGGCCGGGCACATTCAGTCCACTCTACGCACATTGACTCCCATTCATCCTGGGCACATTCACTCCACTCCGCCTGGGCACTTCCACTCCATTCAGCCTGGGCACATTCACTCCACTCAGCCTGGGCACTTCCAGTCCCACTCTGCCTGGGAACCTGCACTCCACTCAGCCTGGGCACCTCCACTCCACTCAGCCTGGGCACATTCACTCCACTCAGCCTGGGCACATTCACTCCACTCAGCCTGGGCACTTCCAATCCTACTCTGCCAGGGAACCTGCACTCCACTCAGCCTGGGCACATGCAATCCACTCAGCCTGGGGACATTCACTCCACTCAGCCTGGGAACTTCCAATCCCACTCTGCCTGGGAACCAGCACTCCACTCAGCCTGGGCACCTCCACTCCACTCAGCCTGGGTACATTCACTCCACTCAGCGTTGGCACTTCCAGTCCCACTCTGCCAGGGAACCCCAACTCCACTCAGCCTGGGCACCTCCACTCCACTCAGCCTGGGCACATTCACTCCACTCAGCCTGGGCACTTCCAATCCCACTCTGCCTGGGAACCTGCACTCCACTCAGCCTGGGCACCTCCACTCCACTCAGCCTGGGTACATTCACTCCACTCAGCCTGGGCACTTCCAATCCCACTCATCCTGGGAACCTGCACTCCACTCAGCCTGGGCACTTCCACTCCATTCAGCCTGGGCACATTCACTCCACTCAGCCTGGGCACTTCCAGTCCCACTCTGCCTGGGAACCTGCACTCCACTCAGCCTGGGCACCTCCACTCCACTCAGCCTGGGCACATTCACTCCACTCAGCCTGGGCACATTCACTCCACTCAGCCTGGGCACATTCACTCCACTCAGCCTGGGCACTTCCAGTCCAACTCTGCCAGGGAACCCCAACTCCACTCAGCCTGGGCACCTCCACTCCACTCAGCCTGGGCACATTCACTCCACTCAGCCTGGGCACTTCCAATCCCACTCTGCCTGGGTGCCTGCACTCCACTCAGCCTGGGCACCTCCACTCCACTCAGCCTGGCCACATTCACTCCACTCAGCCAGGGCACATTCACTCCACTCAGCCTGGGCACTTCCAGTCCCACTCTGCCCTGGAACCTCCACTCCCACTCTGACTGGGAACCTCCGCTACTCCTCTCCACACCCGGCTCTCCACCCGACTCGCGGGGGCCCACTCTTAAGCCCTCCCGCCGCAATTTATAGGCCCTTTGCCCGGGCGGAAAGTGAACCGCGGAACTGTGTCCCGCCCTCAATTCTCGTCCGATTGGAACGCGGTTTGGACCCGTTCTCCTGGGCGGCCTCGCAGGCCCTCCAGACCCAGCCAG
This sequence comes from Conger conger, assembly GCF_963514075.1. Taxonomy (NCBI): domain Eukaryota; kingdom Metazoa; phylum Chordata; class Actinopteri; order Anguilliformes; family Congridae; genus Conger; species Conger conger. Next base: position 37,921 of record NW_026890499.1, read on the forward strand.
TTAGCTCCAAAGGGCCGCCCCGAGCACGGGGAGGGGTGACACTTGATGCTTTGGCGCAACGGTGCCCGCGCCACGAGCCAAAAAGCGCCCTCCTCTCTCCGCGCCCATTCAAGGCAATGGGGAAACACACGTTTTGGGCTCCGGCGGCCGGGCACATTCACTCCACGCTGTCTAGGCACATTGACTCCCATTCAGCCTGGGCACATTCACTCCACTCCGCCTGGGCACTTCCAGTCCCACTCTGCCTGGGAACCTGCACTCCACTCGGCCTGGGCACCTCCACTCCACTCAGCCTGGGCACATTCACTCCACTCAGCCTGGGCACTTCCAATCCCACTCTGCCAGGGAACCTGCACTCCACTCAGCCTGGGCACATGCAATCCACTCAGCCTGGGGACATTCACTCCACTCAGCCTGGGAACTTCCAATCCCACTCTGCCTGGGAACCAGCACTCCACTCAGCCTGGGCACCTCCACTCCACTCAGCCTGGGTACATTCACTCCACTCAGCGTTGGCACTTCCAGTCCCACTCTGCCAGGGAACCCCAACTCCACTCAGCCTGGGCACATTCACTCCACTCAGCCTGGGCACATTCACTCCACTCAGCCTGGGCACTTCCAGTCCAACTCTGCCAGGGAACCCCAGCTCCACTCAGCCTGGGCACCTCCACTCCACTCAGCCTGGGCACATTCACTCCACTCAGCCTGGGCACTTCCAATCCCACTCTGCCTGGGTGCCTGCACTCCACTCAGCCTGGGCACCTCCACTCCACTCCCACTCTGACTGGGAACCTCCGCTACACCTCTCCACACCCGGCTCTCCACCCGACTCGCGGGGGCCCACTCTTAAGCCCTCCCGCCGCAATTTATAGGCCCTTTGCCCGGGCGGAAAGTGAACCGCGGAACTGTGTCCCGCCCTCAATTCTCGTCCGATTGGAACGCGGTTTGGACCCGTTCTCCTGGGCGGCCTCGCAGGCCCTCCAGACCCAGCCAGTTAGCTCCAAAGGGCCGCCCCGAGCACGGGGAGGGGTGACACTTGACGCTTTGGCGCAACGGTGCCCGCGCCACGAGCCAAAAAGCGCCCTCCTCTCTCCGCGCCCATTCAAGGCAATGGGGAAACACACGTTTTGGGCTCCGGCGGCCGGGCACATTCACTCCACGCTGTCTAGGCACATTGACTCCCATTCAGCCTGGGCACATTCACTCCACTCCGCCTGGGCACTTCCAGTCCCACTCTGCCTGGGAACCTGCACTCCACTCGGCCTGGGCACCTCCACTCCACTCAGCCTGGGCACATTCACTCCACTCAGCCTGGGCACTTCCAATCCCACTCTGCCAGGGAACCTGCACTCCACTCAGCCTGGGCACATGCAATCCACTCAGCCTGGGGACATTCACTCCACTCAGCCTGGGAACTTCCAATCCCACTCTGCCTGGGAACCAGCACTCCACTCAGCCTGGGCACCTCCACTCCACTCAGCCTGGGTACATTCACTCCACTCAGCGTTGGCACTTCCAGTCCCACTCTGCCAGGGAACCCCAACTCCACTCAGCCTGGGCACCTCCACTCCACTCAGCCTGGGAACATTCACTGCACTCAGCCTGGGCACTTCCAATCCCACTCTGCCTGGGAACCTGCACTCCACTCAGCCTGGGCACCTCCACTCCACTCAGCCTGGGTACATTCACTCCACTCAGCCTGGGCACTTCCAATCCCACTCTGCCTGGGAACCTGCACTCCACTCAGCCTGGGCACTTCCACTCCATTCAGCCTGGGCACATTCACTCCACTCAGCCCGGTGCCAAAAAGCGCCCCCTCTCTCCGTGCACATTCAAGGCAATGGGGAAACGCATGTTTCGGGCTCCGGCGGCCGGGCACATTCAGTCCACTCTACGCACATTGACTCCCATTCATCCTGGGCACATTCACTCCACTCCGGCTGGGCACTTCCACTCCATTCAGCCTGGGCACATTCACTCCACTCAGCCTGGGCACTTCCAGTCCCACTCTGCCTGGGAACCTGCACTCCACTCAGCCTGGGCACCTCCACTCCTCTCAGCCTGGGCACATTCACTCCACTCAGCCTGGGCACATTCACTCCACTCAGCCTGGGCACTTCCAATCCCACTCTGCCAGGGAACCTGCACTCCACTCAGCCTGGGCACATGCAATCCACTCAGCCTGGGGACATTCACTCCACTCAGCCTGGGAACTTCCAATCCCACTCTGCCTGGGAACCAGCACTCCACTCAGCCTGGGCACCTCCACTCCACTCAGCCTGGGTACATTCACTCCACTCAGCGTTGGCACTTCCAGTCCCACTCTGCCAGGGAACCCCAACTCCACTCAGCCTGGGCACCTCCACTCCACTCAGCCTGGGCACATTCACTGCACTCAGCCTGGGCACTTCCAATCCCACTCTGCCTGGGAACCTGCACTCCACTCAGCCTGGGCACCTCCACTCCACTCAGCCTGGGTACATTCACTCCACTCAGCCTGGGCACTTCCAATCCCACTCTGCCTGGGAACCTGCACTCCACTCAGCCTGGGCACTTCCACTCCATTCAGCCTGGGCACATTCACTCCACTCAGCCCGGTGCCAAAAAGCGCCCCCCTCTCTCCGTGCCCATTCAAGGCAATGGGGAAACGCATGTTTCGGGCTCCGGCGGCCGGGCACATTCAGTCCACTCTACGCACATTGACTCCCATTCATCCTGGGCACATTCACTCCACTCCGCCTGGGCACTTCCACTCCATTCAGCCTGGGCACATTCACTCCACTCAGCCTGGGCACTTCCAGTCCCACTCTGCCTGGGAACCTGCACTCCACTCAGCCTGGGCACCTCCACTCCACTCAGCCTGGGCACATTCACTCCACTCAGCCTGGGCACATTCACTCCACTCAGCCTGGGCACATTCACTCCACTCAGCCTGGGCACTTCCAGTCCAACTCTGCTGGGAACCTGCACTCCACTCAGCCTGGGAACCTCCACTCCACGCAGCCTGGGCACATTCACTCCACTCAGCCAGGGCACTTCCAGTCCCTCTCTGCCTGGGAACCCCAACTCCACTCAGACTGGGCACCTCCACTCCACTCAGCCTGGGCACATTCACTCCACTCTGTCTAGGCACATTGACTCCCATTCAGCCTGGGCACATTCACTCCACTCCGCCTGGGCACTTCCAGTCCCACTCTGCCTTGGAACCTGCACTCCACTCGGCCTGGGCACTCCCACTCCACTCAGCCTGGGCACATTCACTCCACTCAGCCTGGGCACTTCCAATCCCACTCTGCCTTGGAACCTGCACTCCACTCAGCCTGGGCACCTCCACTCCACTCAGCCTGGGCACATTCACTCCACTCTGCCTGGGCACATTCACTCCACTCAGCCTGGGCACATTCACTCCACTCAGCCTGGGCACTTCCAGTCCCACTCTGCTGGGAACCTGCACTCCACTCAGCCTGGGCACCTCCACTTCACTCAGCCTGGGTACATTCACTCCACTCAGCCTTGGCACTTCCAGTCCCACTCTGCCAGGGAACCCCAACTCCACTCAGCCTGGGCACCTCCACTCCACTCAGCCTGGGCACATTCACTGCACTCAGCCTGGGCACTTCCAGTCCCACTCTGCCAGGGAACCTGCACTCCACTCAGCCTGGGCACCTCCACTCCATTCAGCCTGGGCACATTCACTCCACTCAGCCTGGGCACTTTCAGTCCCACTCTGCCTCGGAACCTGCACTCCACTCGGCCTGGGCACCTCCACTCCACTCAGCCTGGGCACATTCACTCCACTCAGCATTGGCACTTCCAGTTTTACTCTGCCAGGGAACCCCAACTCCACTCAGCCTGGGCACCTCCACTCCACTCAGCCTGGGCACATTCACTCCACTCAGCCTGGGCACTTCCAATCCCACTCTGCCTGGGTGCCTGCACTCCACTCAGCCTGGGCACCTCCACTCCACTCAGCCTGGGAACTTCCAATCCCACTCTGCCTGGGAACCAGCACTCCACTCAGCCTGGGCACCTCCACTCCACTCAGCCTGGGTACATTCACTCCACTCAGCCTTGGCACTTCCAGTCCCACTCTGCCAGGGAACCCCAACTCCACTCAGCCTGGGCACCTCCACTCCACTCAGCCTGGGCACATTCACTCCACTCTGTCTAGGCACATTGACTCCCATTCAGCCTGGGCACATTCACTCCACTCCGCCTGGGCACTTCCAGTCCCACTCTGCCTGGGAACCTGCACTCCACTCGGCCTGGGCACCTCCACTCCACTCAGCCTGGGCACATTCACTCCACTCAGCCTGGGCACTTCCAGTCCCACTCTGCTGGGAACCTGCACTCCACTCAGCCTGGGCACCTCCACTCCACTCAGCCTGGGTACATTCACTCCACTCAGCCTTGGCACTTCCAGTCCCACTCTGCCAGGGAACCCCAACTCCACTCAGCCTGGGCACCTCCACTCCACTCAGCCTGGGCACATTCACTGCACTCAGCCTGGGCACTTCCAATCCCACTCTGCCAGGGAACCTGCACTCCACTCAGCCTGGGCACCTCCACTCCATTCAGCCTGGGCACATTCACTCCACTCAGCCTGGGCACTTTCAGTCCCACTCTGCCTGGGAACCTGCACTCCACTCGGCCTGGGCACCTCCACTCCACTCAGCCTGGGCACATTCACTCCACTCAGCCTTGGCAATTCCAGTCCCACTCTGCCAGGGAACCCCAACTCCACTCAGCCTGGGCACCTCCACTCCACTCAGCCTGGGCACATTCACTCCACTCAGCCTGGGCACTTCCAGTCCCACTCTGCTGGGAACCTGCACTCCACTCAGCCTGGGCACCTCCACTCCACTCAGCCTGGGTACATTCACTCCACTCAGCCTTGGCACTTCCAGTCCCACTCTGCAAGGGAACCCCAACTCCACTCAGCCTGGGCACCTCCACTCCACTCAGCCTGGGCACATTCACTGCACTCAGCCTGGGCACTTCCAATCCCACTCTGCCAGGGAACCTGCACTCCACTCAGCCTGGGCACCTCCACTCCATTCAGCCTGGGCACATTCACTCCACTCCGCCTCGGCACTTCCAGTCCCACTCTGCCTGGGAACCTGCACTCCACTCGGCCTGGGCACCTCCACTCCACTCAGCCTGGGCACATTCACTCCACTCAGCCTGGGCACTTCCAGTCCCACTCTGCCAGGGAACCCCAACTCCACTCAGCCTGGGCACCTCCACTCCACTCAGCCTCTGCACATTCACTCCACTCAGCCTGGGCACTTCCAGTCCCACTCTGCCTGGGAACCTGCACTCCACTCGGCCTGGGCACCTCCACTCCACTCCGCCTGGGCACTTCCAGTCCCACTCTGCCTGGGAACCTGCACTCCACTCGGCCTGGGCACCTCCACTCCACTCAGCCTGGGCACATTCACTCCACTCAGCCTGGGCACTTCCAATCCCACTCTGCCTGGGAACCTGCACTCCACTCAGCCTGGGCACCTGCACTCCACTCAGCCTGGGTTCATTACTCCACTCAGCCTGGGCACTTCCAATCCCACTCTGCCTGGGAACCTGCACTCCACTCAGCCTGGGCACCTCCACTCCACTCAGCCGGGGCACATTCACTCCACTCAGCGTTGGCACTTCCAGTCCCACTCTGCCAGGGAACCCCAACTCCACTCAGCCTGGGCACCTCCACTCCACTCAGCCTGGGCACATTCACTCCACTCACCGTTGGCACTTCCAGTCCCACTCTGCCAGGGAACCCCAACTCTACTCAGCCTGGGCACCTCCACTCCACTCAGCCTGGGCACATTCACTCCACTCAGCCTGGGCACCTCCAATCCCACTCTGCCTGGGATCCTGCACTCCACTCAGCCTGGGCCCCTCCACTCCACTCAGCCTGGGTACATTCACTCCACTCAGCCTGGGCACTTCCAATCCCACTCTGCCTGGGAACCTGCACTCCACTCAGCCTGGGCACCTCCACTCAGCCTGGGCACCTCCACTCCATTCAGCCTGGGCACATTCACTCCACTCAGCCTGGGCACTTCCAGTCCCACTCTGCTGGGAACCTGCACTCCACTCAGCCTGGGCACCTCCACTCCACTCAGCCTGGGTACCTTCACTCCACTCAGCCTTGGCACTTCCAGTCCCACTCTGCCAGGGAACCCCTACTCCACTCAGCCTGGGCACCTCCACTCCACTCAGCCTGGGCACATTCACTCCACTCAGCCTGGGCACTTCCAATCCCACTCTGCCAGGGAACCTGCACTCCACTCAGCCTGGGCACCTCCACCCATTCAGCCTGGGCACATTCACTCCACTCAGCCTGGGCACTTTCAGTCCCACTCTGCCTGGGAACCTGCACTCCACTCGGCCTGGGCACCTCCACTCCACGCAGCCTGGGCACATTCACTCCACTCAGCCAGGGCACTTCCAGTCCCTCTCTGCCTGGGAACCCAAACTCCACTCAGCCTGGGCACCTCCACTCCACTCAGCCTGGGCACATTCACTCCACTCTGTCTAGGCACATTGACTCCCATTCAGCCTGGGCACATTCACTCCACTCCGCCTGGGCACTTCCAGTCCCACTCTGCCTGGGAACCTGCACTCCACTCGGCCTGGGCACCTCCACTCCACTCAGCCTGGGCACATTCACTCCACTCAGCCTGGGCACTTCCAATCCCACTCTGCCTGGGAACCTGCACTCCACTCAGCCTGGGCACCTCCACTCCACTCAGCCTGGGCACATTCACTCCACTCTGCCTGGGCACATTCACTCCACTCAGCCTGGGCACATTCACTCCACTCAGCCTGGGCACTTCCAGTCCCACTCTGCTGGGAACCTGCACTCCACTCAGCCTGGGCACCTCCACTCCACTCAGCCTGGGTACATTCACTCCACTCAGCCTTGGCTCTTCCAGTCCCACTCTGCAAGGGAACCCCAACTCCACTCAGCCTGGGCACCTCCACTCCACTCAGCCTGGGCACATTCACTGCACTCAGCCTGGGCACTTCCAATCCCACTCTGCCAGGGAACCTGCACTCCACTCAGCCTGGGCACCTCCACTCCATTCAGCCTGGGCACATTCACTCCACTCAGCCTGGGCACTTTCAGTCCCACTCTGCCTGGGAACCTGCACTCCACTCGGCCTGGGCACCTCCACTCCACTCAGCCTGGGCACATTCACTCCACTCAGCCTTGGCACTTCCAGTCCCACTCTGCCAGGGAACCCCAACTCCACTCAGCCTGGGCACCTCCACTCCACTCAGCCTGGGCACATTCACTCCACTCAGCCTGGGCACTTCCAATCCCACTCTGCCCAGGAACCTCCACTCCCACTCTGACTGGGAACCTCCGCTACTCCTCTCCACACCCGGCTCTCCACCCGACTCGCGGGGGCCCACTCTTAAGCCCTCCCGCCGCAAGTTATAGGCCCTTTGCCCGGGCGGAAAGTGAACCGCGGAACTGTGTCCCGCCCTCAATTCTCGTCCGATCGGAACGCGGTTTGGACCCGTTCTCCTGGGCGGCCTCGCAGCCCCTCCAGACCCAGCCAGTTAGCTCCAAGGGGCCGCCCCGAGCACGGGGAGGGGTGACACTTGACGCTTTGGCGCAACGGTGCCTGCGCCACGAGCCAAAAAGCGCCCCCCTCTCTCCGCGCCCATTCAAGGCAATGGGGAAACGCACGTTTCGGGCTCCGGCGGCCGGGCACATTCACTCCACTCTGTCTAGGCACATTGACTCCCATTCAGCCTGGGCACATTGACTCCACTCCGCCTCGGCACTTCCAGTCCCACTCTGCCTGGGAACCTGCACTCCACTCGGCCTGGGCACCTCCACTCCACTCAGCCTGGGCACATTCACTCCACTCAGCCTGGGCACTTCCAGTCCCACTCTGCCAGGGAACCCCAACTCTACTCAGCCTGGGCACCTCCACTCCACTCAGCCTGGGCACATTCACTCCACTCAGCCTGGGCACCTCCAATCCCACTCTGCCTGGGATCCTGCACTCCACTCAGCCTGGGCCCCTCCACTCCACTCAGCCTGGGTACATTCACTCCACTCAGCCTGGGCACTTCCAATCCCACTCTGCCTGGGAACCTGCACTCCACTCAGCCTGGGCACCTCCACTCAGCCTGGGCACCTCCACTCCATTCAGCCTGGGCACATTCACTCCACTCAGCCTGGGCACTTCCAGTCCCACTCTGCTGGGAACCTGCACTCCACTCAGCCTGGGCACCTCCACTCCACTCAGCCTGGGTACCTTCACTCCACTCAGCCTTGGCACTTCCAGTCCCACTCTGCCAGGGAACCCCAACTCCACTCAGCCTGGGCACCTCCACTCCACTCAGCCTGGGCACATTCACTCCACTCAGCCTGGGCACTTCCAATCCCACTCTGCCAGGGAACCTGCACTCCACTCAGCCTGGGCACCTCCACTCCATTCAGCCTGGGCACATTCACTCCACTCAGCCTGGGCACATTCACTCCACTCAGCGTTGGCACTTCCAGTCCCACTCTGCCAGGGAACCCCAACTCCACTCAGCCTGGGCACCTCCACTCCACTCAGCCTGGGCACATTCACTCCACTCAGCCTGGGCACTTCCAATCCCACTCTGCCTGGGAACCTGCACTCCACTCAGCCTGGGCACCTCCACTCCACTCAGCCTGGGTACATTCACTCCACTCAGCCTGGGTACTTCCAATCCCACTCTGCCTGGGAACCTGCACTCCACTCAGCCTGGGCACTTCCACTCCATTCAGCCTGGGCACATTCACTCCACTCAGCCCGGTGCCAAAAAGCGCCCCCCTCTCTCCGTGCCCATTCAAGGCAATGGGGAAACGCATGTTTCGGGCTCCGGCGGCCGGGCACATTCAGTCCACTCTACGCACATTGACTCCCATTCAGCCTGGGCACATTCACTCCACTCCGCCTGGGCACTTCCAGTCCCACTCTGCCTGGGAACCTGCACTCCACTCGGCCTGGGCACCTCCACTCCACTCAGCCTGGGCACATTCACTCCACTCAGACTGGGCACTTCCAATCCCACTCTGCCTGGGAACCTGCACTCCACTCAGCCTGGGCACCTCCACTCCACTCTGCCTGGGCACATTCACTCCACTCAGCCTTGGCACTTCCAGTCCCACTCTGCCAGGGAACCCCAACTCCACTCAGCCTGGGCACCTCCACTCCACTCAGCCTGGGCACATTCACTCCACTCAACCTGGGCACTTCCAGTCCCACTCTGCCTGGGAACCTGCACTCCACTCGGCCTGGGCACCTCCGCTCCACTCAGCCTGGGCACCTCCACTCCACTCAGCCTGGGCACATTCACTCCACTGATCGTTGGCACTTCCAGTCCCACTCTGCCAGGGAACCCCAACTCCACTCAGCCTGGGCACCTCCACTCCACTCAGCCTGGGCACATTCACTCCACTCAGCCTGGGCACTTCCAGTCCCACTCTGCCTGGGAACCTGCACTCCACTCGGCCTGGGCACCTCCACTCCACTCAGCCTGGGCACATTCACTCCACTCAGCCTTGGCACCTCCACTGCACTCAGCCTGGGCACATTCACTCCACTCAGCCTTGGCACTTCCAGTCCCACTCTGCCAGGGAACCCCAACTCCACTCAGCCTGGGCACCTCCACTCGACTCAGCCTGGGCACATTCACTCCACTCAGCCTTGGCACTTCCAGTCCCACTCTGCCAGGGAACCCCAACTCCACTCAGCCTGGGCACCTCCACTCGACTCAGCCTGGGCACATTCACTCCACTCAACCCGGTGCCAAAAAGCGCCCCCCTCTCTCCGCGCCCATTCAAGGCAATGGGGAAACGCACGTTTCGGGCTCCGGCGGCCGGGCACATTCAGTCCACTCTGTCTACGCACATTGACTGCCATTCAGCCTGGGCACATTCACTCCACTCCGTCTAGGCACTTCCAGTCCCACTCTGCCTGGGAACCTGCACTCCACTCGGCCTGGGCACCTCCACTCCACTCAGCCTGGGCACATTCACTCCACTCAGACTGGGCACTTCCAATCCCACTCTGCCTGGGAACCTGCACTCCACTCAGCCTGGGCACCTGCACTCCACTCAGCCTGGGTACATTCACTCCACTCAGCCTGGGCACTTCCAATCCCACTCTGCCTGGGAACCTGCACTCCACTCAGGCTGGGCACCTCCACTCCACTCAGCCTGGGCACATTCACACCACTCAACCTGGGCACTTCCAGTCCCACTCTGCCTGGGAACCTGCACTCCGCTCAGCCTGGGCACCTCCACTCCACTCAGCCTGGGTACATTCACTCCACTCAGCCTGGGCACTTCCAATCCCACTCTGCCTGGGAACCTGCACTCCACTCAGCCTGGGCACTTCCACTCCATTCAGCCTGGGCACATTCACTCCACTCAGCCTGGGCACTTCCAGTCCCACTCTGCCTGGGAACCTTCACTCCACTCAGCCTGGGCACCTCCACTCCACTCAGTCTGGGCACATTCACTCCACTCAGCCTGGGCACATTCACTCCACTCAGCGTTGGCACTTCCAGTCCCACTCTGCCAGGGAACCCCAACTCCACTCAGCCTGGGCACCTCCACTCCACTCAGCCTGGGTACATTCACTCCACTCAGCCTGGGCACTTCCAATCCCACTCTGCCTGGGAACCTGCACTCCACTCAGCCTGGGCACTTCCACTCCATTCAGCATGGGCACATTCACTCCACTCAGCCCGGTGCCAAAAAGCGCCCCCCTCTCTCCGCGCCCATTCAAGGCAATGGGGAAACGCACGTTTCGGGCTCCGGCGGCCGGGCACATTCAGTCCACTCTGTCTAGGCACATTGACTCCCATTCAGCCTGGGCACATTCACTCCACTCCGCCTGGGCAATTCCAGTCCCACTCTGCCTGGGAACCTGCACTCCACTCGGCCTGGGCACCTCCACTCCACTCAGCCTGGGCACATTCACTCCACTCAGCCTGGGCACATTCACTCCCACTCTGCCTGGGAACCTGCACTCCACTCAGCCTGGGCACCTGCACTCCACTCAGCCAGGGTACATTCACTCCACTCAGCCTGGGTACTTCCAATCCCACTCTGCCTGGGAACCTGCACTCCACTCAGCCTTAGCACCTCCACTCCACTCAGCCTGGGCACATTCACTCCACTCAGCCTTGGCACTTCCAGTCCCACTCTGCCAGGGAACCCCAACTCCACTCAGCCTGGGCACCTCCACTCCACTCAGCCTGGGCACATTCACTCCACTCAGCCTTGGCACTTCCAGTCCCACTCTGCCAGGGAACCCCAACTCCACTCAGCCTGGGCACCTCCACTCCACTCAGCCTGGGCACATTCACTCCACTCAACCTGGGCACTTCCAGTCCCACTCTGCCTGGGAACCTGCACTCCACTCGGCCTGGGCACCTCCACTCCACTCAGACTGGGCACCTCCACTCCACTCAGCCTGGGCACATTCACTCCACTCAGCGTTGGCACTTCCAGTCCCACTCTGCCAGGGAACCCCAACTCCACTCAGCCTGGGCACCTCCACTCCCCTCAGCCTGGGCACATTCACTCCACTCAGCCTGGGGACTTCCAATCCCACTCTGCCTGGGACCCTGCACTCCACTCAGCCTGGGCACCTCCAATCCCACTCTGCCTGGGAACCTGCACTCCACTCAGCCTGGGCACTTCCACTCCATTCAGCCTGGGCACATTCACTCCACTCAGCCTGGGCACTTTCAGTCCCACTCTGCCTGGGAACCTGCACTCCACTCGGCCTGGGCACCTCCACTCCACTCAGCCTGGGCACATTCACTCCACTCAGCCTTGGCAATTCCAGTCCCACTCTGCCAGGGAACCCCAACTCCACTCAGCCTGGGCACCTCCACTCCACTCAGCCTGGGCACATTCACTCCACTCAGCCTGGGCACTTCCAATCCCACTCTGCCTGGGTGCCTGCACTCCACTCAGCCTGGGCACCTCCACTCCACTCAGCCTGGCCACATTCACTCCACTCAGCCAGGGCACATTCACTCCACTCAGCCTGGGCACTTCCAGTCCCACTCTGCCCAGGAACCTCCACTCCCACTCTGACTGGGAACCTCCGCTACTCCTCTCCACACCCGGCTCTCCACCCGACTCGCGGGGGCCCACTCTTAAGCCCTCCCGCCGCAAGTTATAGGCCCTTTGCCCGGGCGGAAAGTGAACCGCGGAACTGTGTCCCGCCCTCAATTCTCGTCCGATCGGAACGCGGTTTGGACCCGTTCTCCTGGGCGGCCTCGCAGCCCCTCCAGACCCAGCCAGTTAGCTCCAAGGGGCCGCCCCGAGCACGGGGAGGTGTGACACTTGATGCTTTGGCGCAACGGTGCCCGCGCCACGAGCCAAAAAGCGCCCCCCTCTCTCCGCGCCCATTCAAGGCAATGGGGAAACGCACGTTTCGGGCTCCGGCGGCCGGGCACATTCACTCCACTCTGTCTAGGAACATTGACTCCCATTCAGCCTGGGCTCATTCACTCCACTCCGCCTGGGCACTTCCAGTCCCACTCTGCCTGGGAACCTGCACTCCACTCGGCCTGGGCACCTCCACTCCACTCAGCCTTGGCACATTCACTCCACTCAGCCTTGGCACTTCCAGTCCCACTTTGCCAGGGAACCCCAACTCCACTCAGCCTGGGCACCTCCACTCCACTCAGCCTGGGCACATTCACTCCACTCAGCCTGGGCACTTCCAATCCCACTCTGCCTGGGTGCCTGCACTCCACTCAGCCTGGGCACCTCCACTCCACTCAGCCTGGGCACATTCACTCCACTCAGCCTGGGCACTTCCAATCCCACTCTGCCTGGGTGCCTGCACTCCACTCAGCCTGGGCACCTCCACTCCACTCAGCCTGGCCACATTCACTCCACTCAGCCAGGGCACATTCACTCCACTCAGCCTGGGCACTTCCAGTCCCACTCTGCCCTGGAACCTCCACTCCCACTCTGACTGGGAACCTCCGCTACTCCTCTCCACACCCGGCTCTCCACCCGACTCGCGGGGGCCCACTCTTAAGCCCTCCCGCCGCAATTTATAGGCCCTTTGCCCGGGCGGAAAGTGAACCGCGGAACTGTGTCCCGCCCTCAATTCTCGTCCGATTGGAACGCGGTTTGGACCCGTTCTCCTGGGCGGCCTCGCAGGCCCTCCAGACCCAGCCAGTTAGCTCCAAAGGGCCGCCCCGAGCACGGGGAGGGGTGACACTTGACGCTTTGGCGCAACGGTGCCCGCGCCACGAGCCAAAAAGCGCCCTCCTCTCTCCGCGCCCATTCAAGGCAATGGGGAAACACACGTTTTGGGCTCCGGCGGCCGGGCACATTCACTCCACGCTGTCTAGGCACATTGACTCCCATTCAGCCTGGGCACATTCACTCCACTCCGCCTGGGCACTTCCAGTCCCACTCTGCCTGGGAACCTGCACTCCACTCGGCCTGGGCACCTCCACTCCACTCAGCCTGGGCACATTCACTCCACTCAGCCTGGGCACTTCCAATCCCACTCTGCCAGGGAACCTGCACTCCACTCAGCCTGGGCACATGCAATCCACTCAGCCTGGGGACATTCACTCCACTCAGCCTGGGAACTTCCAATCCCACTCTGCCTGGGAACCAGCACTCCACTCAGCCTGGGCACCTCCACTCCACTCAGCCTGGGTACATTCACTCCACTCAGCGTTGGCACTTCCAGTCCCACTCTGCCAGGGAACCCCAACTCCACTCAGCCTGGGCACCTCCACTCCACTCAGCCTGGGCACATTCACTCCACTCAGCCTGGGCACTTCCAATCCCACTCTGCCTGGGTGCCTGCACTCCACTCAGCCTGGGCACCTCCACTCCACTCAGCCTGGCCACATTCACTCCACTCAGCCAGGGCACATTCACTCCACTCAGCCTGGGCACTTCCAGTCCCACTCTGCCCTGGAACCTCCACTCCCACTCTGACTGGGAACCTCCGCTACTCCTCTCCACACCCGGCTCTCCACCCGACTCGCGGGGGCCCACTCTTAAGCCCTCCCGCCGCAATTTATAGGCCCTTTGCCCGGGCGGGAAGTGAACCGCGGAACTGTGTCCCGCCCTCAATTCTCGTCCGATTGGAACGCGGTTTGGACCCGTTCTCCTGGGCGGCCTCGCAGGCCCTCCAGACCCAGCCAGTTAGCTCCAAAGGGCCGCCCCGAGCACGGGGAGGGGTGACACTTGACGCTTTGGCGCAACGGTGCCCGCGCCACGAGCCAAAAAGCGCCCTCCTCTCTCCGCGCCCATTCAAGGCAATGGGGAAACACACGTTTTGGGCTCCGGCGGCCGGGCACATTCACTCCACGCTGTCTAGGCACATTGACTCCCATTCAGCCTGGGCACATTCACTCCACTCCGCCTGGGCACTTCCAGTCCCACTCTGCCTGGGAACCAGCACTCCACTCAGCCTGGGCACCTCCACTCCACTCAGCCTGGGTACATTCACTCCACTCAGCGTTGGCACTTCCAGTCCCACTCTGCCAGGGAACCCCAACTCCACTCAGCCTGGGCACCTCCACTCCACTCAGCCTGGGCACATTCACTCCACTCAGCCTGGGCACTTCCAATCCCACTCTGCCTTGGAACCTGCACTCCACTCAGCCTGGGCACCTCCACTCCACTCAGCCTGGGCACATTCACTCCACTCTGCCTGGGCACATTCACTCCACTCAGCCTGGGCACATTCACTCCACTCAGCCTGGGCACTTCCAGTCCCACTCTGCTGGGAACCTGCACTCCACTCAGCCTGGGCACCTCCTCTCCACTCAGCGTGGGTACATTCACTCCACTCAGCCTGGGCACATTCACTCCACTCAGCCTGGGCACTTTCAGTCCCACTCTGCCTGGGAACCTGCACTCCACTCGGCCTGGGCACCTCCACTCCACTCAGCCTGGGCACATTCACTCCACTCAACCTTGGCACTTCCAGTCCCACTCGGCCAGGGAACCCCAACTCCACTCAGCCTGGGCACATTCACTCCACTCAGCCTTGGCACTTCCAGTCCCACTCGGCCAGGGAACCCCAACTCCACTCAGCCTGGGCACCTCCACTCCACTCAGCCTGGGCACATTCACTCCACTCAGCCTGGGCACTTCCAATGCCACTCTGCCTGGGTGCCTGCACTCCACTCAGCCTGGGCACCTCCACTCCACTCAGCCTGGCCACATTCACTCCACTCAGCCAGGGCACATTCACTCCACTCAGCCTGGGCACTTCCAGTCCCACTCTGCCCTGGAACCTCCACTCCCACTCTGACTGGGAACCTCCGCTACTCCTCTCCACACCCGGCTCTCCACCCGACTCGCGGGGGCCCACTCTTAAGCCCTCCCGCCGCAATTTATAGGCCCTTTGCCCGGGCGGAAAGTGAACCGCGGAACTGTGTCCCGCCCTCAATTCTCGTCCGATTGGAACGCGGTTTGGACCCGTTCTCCTGGGCGGCCTCGCAGGCCCTCCAGACCCAGCCAGTTAGCTCCAAAGGGCCGCCCCGAGCACGGGGAGGGGTGACACTTGACGCTTTGGCGCAACGGTGCCCGCGCCACGAGCCAAAAAGCGCCCTCCTCTCTCCGCGCCCATTCAAGGCAATGGGGAAACACACGTTTTGGGCTCCGGCGGCCGGGCACATTCACTCCACGCTGTCTAGGCACATTGACTCCCATTCAGCCTGGGCACATTCACTCCACTCCGCCTGGGCACTTCCAGTCCCACTCTGCCTGGGAACCTGCACTCCACTCGGCCTGGGCACCTCCACTCCACTCAGCCTGGGCACATTCACTCCACTCAGCCTGGGCACTTCCAATCCCACTCTGCCAGGGAACCTGCACTCCACTCAGCCTGGGCACATGCAATCCACTCAGCCTGGGGACATTCACTCCACTCAGCCTGAAAACTTCCAATCCCACTCTGCCTGGGAACCAGCACTCCACTCAGCCTGGGCACCTCCACTCCACTCAGCCTGGGTACATTCACTCCACTCAGCGTTGGCACTTCCAGTCCCACTCTGCCAGGGAACCCCAACTCCACTCAGCCTGGGCACCTCCACTCCACTCAGCCTGGGCACATTCACTCCACTCAGCCTGGGCACTTCCAATCCCACTCTGCCTGGGAACCTGCACTCCACTCAGCCTGGGCACCTCCACTCCACTCAGCCTGGGTACATTCACTCCACTCAGCCTGGGCACTTCCAATCCCACTCTGCCTGGGAACCTGCACTCCACTCAGCCTGGGCACCTCCACTCCATTCAGCCTGGGCACATTCACTCCACTCAGCCTGGGCACTTCCAGTCCCACTCTGCCTGGGAACCTGCACTCCACTCAGCCTGGGCACCTCCACTCCACTCAGCCTGGGCACATTCACTCCACTCAGCCTGGGCACATTCACTCCACTCAGCCTGGGCACATTCACTCCACTCAGCCTGGGCACTTCCAGTCCCACTCTGCTGGGAACCTGCACTCCACTCAGCCTGGGAACCTCCACTCCACGCAGCCTGGGCACATTCACTCCACTCAGCCAGGGCACTTCCAGTCCCTCTCTGCCTGGGAACCCCAACTCCACTCAGACTGGGCACCTCCACTCCACTCAGCCTGGGCACATTCACTCCACTCTGTCTAGGCACATTGACTCCCATTCAGCCTGGGCACATTCACTCCACTCCGCCTGGGCACTTCCAGTCCCACTCTGCCTCGGAACCTGCACTCCACTTGGCCTGGGCACCTCCACTCCACTCAGCCTGGGCACATTCACTCCACTCAGCCTGGGCACTTCCAATCCCACTCTGCCTTGGAACCTGCACTCCACTCAGCCTGGGCACCTCCACTCCATTCAGCCTGGGCACATTCACTCCACTCTGCCTGGGCACATTCACTCCACTCAGCCTGGGCACATTCACTCCACTCAGCCTGGGCACTTCCAGTCCCACTCTGCTGGGAACCTGCACTCCACTCAGCCTGGGCACCTCCACTCCACTCAGCCTGGGTACAATCACTCCACTCAGCCTTGGCACTTCCAGTCCCACTCTGCAAGGGAACCCCAACTCCACTCAGCCTGGGCACCTCCACTCCACTCAGCCTGGGCACATTCACTGCACTCAGCCTGGGCACTTCCAATCCCACTCTGCCAGGGAACCTGCACTCCACTCAGCCTGGGCACCTCCACTCCATTCAGCCTGGGCACATTCACTCCACTCAGCCTGGCACTTTCAGTCCCACTCTGCCTGGGAACCTGCACTCCTCTCGGCCTGGGCACCTCCACTCCACTCAGCCTGGGCACATTCACTCCACTCAGCCTTGGCACTTCCAGTCCCACTCTGCCAGGGAACCCCAACTCCACTCAGCCTGGGCACCTCCACTCCACTCAGCCTGGGCACATTCACTCCACTCAGCCTGGGCACTTCCAATCCCACTCTGCCTGGGTGCCTGCACTCCACTCAACCTGGGCACCTCCACTCCACTCAGCCTGGCCACATTCACTCCACTCAGCCAGGGCACATTCACTCCACTCAGCCTGGGCACATCCAGTCCCACTCTGCCCAGGAACCTCCACTCCCACTCTGACTGGGAACCTCCGCTACTCCTCTCCACACCCGGCTCTCCACCCGACTCGCGGGGGCCCACTCTTAAGCCCTCCCGCCGCAATTTATAGGCCCTTTGCCCGGGCGGAAAGTGAACCGCGGAACTGTGTCCCGCCCTCAATTCTCGTCCGATTGGAACGCGGTTTGGACCCGTTCTCCTGGGCGGCCTCGCAGGCCCTCCAGACCCAGCCAGTTAGCTCCAAAGGGCCGCCCCGAGCACGGGGAGGGGTGACACTTGACGCTTTGGCGCAACGGTGCCCGCGCCACGAGCCAAAAAGCGCCCTCCTCTCTCCGCGCCCATTCAAGGCAATGGGGAAACACACGTTTTGGGCTCCGGCGGCCGGGCACATTCACTCCACGCTGTCTAGGCACATTGACTCCCATTCAGCCTGGGCACATTCACTCCACTCCGCCTGGGCACTTCCAGTCCCACTCTGCCTGGGAACCTGCACTCCACTCGGCCTGGGCACCTCCACTCCACTCAGCCTGGGCACATTCACTCCACTCAGCCTGGGCACTTCCAATCCCACTCTGCCAGGGAACCTGCACTCCACTCAGCCTGGGCACATGCAATCCACTCAGCCTGGGGACATTCACTCCACTCAGCCTGGGAACTTCCAATCCCACTCTGCCTGGGAACCAGCACTCCACTCAGCCTGGGCACCTCCACTCCACTCAGCCTGGGTACATTCACTCCACTCAGCGTTGGCACTTCCAGTCCCACTCTGCCAGGGAACCCCAACTCCACTCAGCCTGGGCACCTCCACTCCACTCAGCCTGGGCACATTCACTCCACTCAGCCTGGGCACTTCCAATCCCACTCTGCCTGGGAACCTGCACTCCACTCAGCCTGGGCACCTCCACTCCACTCAGCCTGGGTACATTCACTCCACTCAGCCTGGGCACTTCCAATCCCACTCTGCCTGGGAACCTGCACTCCACTCAGCCTGGGCACCTCCACTCCATTCAGCCTGGGCACATTCACTCCACTCAGCCTGGGCACTTCCAGTCCCACTCTGCCTGGGAACCTGCACTCCACTCAGCCTGGGCAACTCCACTCCACTCAGCCTGGGCACATTCACTCCACTCAGCCTGGGCACATTCACTCCACTCAGCCTGGGCACATTCACTCCACTCAGCCTGGGCACTTCCAGTCCCACTCTGCTGGGAACCTGCACTCCACTCAGCCTGGGAACCTCCACTCCACGCAGCCTGGGCACATTCACTCCACTCAGCCAGGGCACTTCCAGTCCCTCTCTGCCTGGGAACCCCAACTCCACTCAGACTGGGCACCTCCACTCCACTCAGCCTGGGCACATTCACTCCACTCTGTCTAGGCACATTGACTCCCATTCAGCCTGGGCACATTCACTCCACTCCGCCTGGGCACTTCCAGTCCCACTCTGCCTTGGAACCTGCACTCCACTCGGCCTGGGCACCTCCACTCCACTCAGCCTGGGCACATTCACTCCACTCAGCCTGGGCACTTCCAATCCCACTCTGCCTTGGAACCTACACTCCACTCAGCCTGGGCACCTCCACTCCACTCAGCCTGGGCACATTCACTCCACTCTGCCTGGGCACATTCACTCCACTCAGCCTGGGCACATTCACTCCACTCAGCCTGGGCACTTCCAGTCCCACTCTGCTGGGAACCTGCACTCCACTCAGCCTGGGCACCTCCACTCCACTCAGCCTGGGTACATTCACTCCACTCAGCCTTGGCACTTCCAGTCCCACTCTGCAAGGGAACCCCAACTCCACTCAGCCTGGGCACCTCCACTCCACTCGGCCTGGGCACCTCCACTCCACTCAGCCTGGGCACATTCACTCCACTCAGCCTGGGCACTTCCAATCCCACTCTGCCAGGGAACCTGCACTCCACTCAGCCTGGGCACATGCAATCCACTCAGCCTGGGGACATTCACTCCACTCAGCCTGGGAACTTCCAATCCCACTCTGCCTGGGAACCAGCACTCCACTCAGCCTGGGCACCTCCACTCCACTCAGCCTGGGTACATTCACTCCACTCAGCGTTGGCACTTCCAGTCCCACTCTGCCAGGGAACCCCAACTCCACTCAGCCTGGGCACCTCCACTCCACTCAGCCTGGGCACATTCACTCCACTCAGCCTGGGCACTTCCAATCCCAGTCTGCCTGGGAACCTGCACTCCACTCAGCCTGGGAACCTCCACTCCACTCAGCCTGGGTACAATCACTCCACTCAGCCTGGGCACTTCCAATCCCACTCTGCCTGGGAACCTGCACTCCACTCAGCCTGGGCACTTCCACTCCATTCAGCCTGGGCACATTCACTCCACTCAGCCTGGGCACTTCCAGTCCCACTCTGCCTGGGAACCTGCACTCCACTCAGCCTGGGCACCTCCACTCCACTCAGCCTGGGCACATTCACTCCACTCAGCCTGGGCACATTCACTCCACTCAGCCTGGGCACATTCACTCCACTCAGCCTGGGCACTTCCAGTCCAACTCTGCTGGGAACCTGCACTCCACTCAGCCTGGGAACCTCCACTCCACGCAGCCTGGGCACATTCACTCCACTCAGCCAGGGCACTTCCAGTCCCTCGCTGCCTGGGAACCCCAACTCCACTCAGACTGGGCACCTCCACTCCACTCAGCCTGGGCACATTCACTCCACTCTGTCTAGGCACATTGACTCCCATTCAGCCTGGGCACATTCACTCCACTCCGCCTGGGCACTTCCAGTCCCACTCTGCCTTGGAACCTGCACTCCACTCGGCCTGGGCACCTCCACTCCACTCAGCCTGGGCACATTCACTCCACTCAGCCTGGGCACTTCCAGTCCCACTCTGCCTTGGAACCTGCACTCCACTCGGCCTGGGCACCTCCACTCCACTCAGCCTGGGCACATTCACTCCACTCAGCCTGGGCACTTCCAATCCCACTCTGCCTTGGAACCTGCACTCCACTCAGCTTGGGCACCTCCACTCCACTCAGCCTGGGCACATTCACTCCACTCTGCCTGGGCACATTCACTCCACTCAGCCTGGGCACATTCACTCCACTCAGCCTGGACACTTCCAGTCCCACTCTGCTGGGAACCTGCACTCCACTCAGCCTGGGCACCTCCTCTCCACTCAGCCTGGGTACATTCACTCCACTCAGCCTGGGCACATTCACTCCACTCAGCCTGGGCACTTTCAGTCCCACTCTGCCTGGGAACCTGCACTCCACTCGGCCTGGGCACCTCCACTCCACTCAGCCTGGGCACATTCACTCCACTCAGCCTTGGCACTTCCAGTCCCACTCGGCCAGGGAACCCCAACTCCACTCAGCCTGGGCACATTCACTCCACTCAGCCTTGGCACTTCCAGTCCCACTCGGCCAGGGAACCCCAACTCCACTCAGCCTGGGCACCTCCACTCCACTCAGCCTGGGCACATTCACTCCACTCAGCCTTGGCACTTCCAATCCCACTCTGCCTGGGTGCCTGCACTCCACTCAGCCTGGGCACCTCCACTCCACTCAGCCTGGCCACATTCACTCCACTCAGCCAGGGCACATTCACTCCACTCAGCCTGGGCACTTCCAGTCCCACTCTGCCCTGGAACCTCCACTCCCACTCTGACTGGGAACCTCCGCTACTCCTCTCCACACCCGGCTCTCCACCCGACTCGCGGGGGCCCACTCTTAAGCCCTCCCGCCGCAATTTATAGGCCCTTTGCCCGGGCGGAAAGTGAACCGCGGAACTGTGTCCCGCCCTCAATTCTCGTCCGATTGGAACGCGGTTTGGACCCGTTCTCCTGGGCGGCCTCGCAGGCCCTCCAGACCCAGCCAGTTAGCTCCAAAGGGCCGCCCCGAGCACGGGGAGGGGTGACACTTGACGCTTTGGCGCAACGGTGCCCGCGCCACGAGCCAAAAAGCGCCCTCCTCTCTCCGCGCCCATTCAAGGCAATGGGGAAACACACGTTTTGGGCTCCGGCGGCCGGGCACATTCACTCCACGCTGTCTAGGCACATTGACTCCCATTCAGCCTGGGCACATTCACTCCACTCCGCCTGGGCACTTCCAGTCCCACTCTGCCTGGGAACCAGCACTCCACTCAGCCTGGGTACCTCCACTCCACTCAGCCTGGGTACATTCACTCCACTCAGCGTTGGCACTTCCAGTCCCACTCTGCCAGGGAACCCCAACTCCACTCAGCCTGGGCACCTCCACTCCACTCAGCCTGGGCACATTCACTCCACTCAGCCTGGGCACTTCCAATCCCACTCTGCCTTGGAACCTGCACTCCACTCAGCCTGGGCACCTCCACTCCACTCAGCCTGGGCACATTCACTCCACTCTGCCTGGGCACATTCACTCCACTCAGCCTGGGCACATTCACTCCACTCAGCCTGGGCACTTCCAGTCCCACTCTGCTGGGAACCTGCACTCCACTCAGCCTGGGCACCTCCTCTCCACTCAGCCTGGGTACATTCACTCCACTCAGCCTGGGCACATTCACTCCACTCAGCCTGGGCACTTTCAGTCCCACTCTGCCTGGGAACCTGCACTCCACTCGGCCTGGGCACCTCCACTCCACTCAGCCTGGGCACATTCACTCCACTCAACCTTGGCACTTCCAGTCCCACTCGGCCAGGGAACCCCAACTCCACTCAGCCTGGGCACATTCACTCCACTCAGCCTGGGCACTTCCAATCCCACTCTGCCAGGGAACCTGCACTCCACTCAGCCTGGGCACCTCCACTCCATTCAGCCTGGGCACATTCACTCCACTCAGCCTGGCACTTTCAGTCCCACTCTGCCTGGGAACCTGCACTCCTCTCGGCCTGGGCACCTCCACTCCACTCAGCCTGGGCACATTCACTCCACTCAGCCTTGGCACTTCCAGTCCCACTCTGCCAGGGAACCCCAACTCCACTCAGCCTGGGCACCTCCACTCCACTCAGCCTGGGCACATTCACTCCACTCAGCCTGGGCACTTCCAATCCCACTCTGCCTGGGTGCCTGCACTCCACTCAACCTGGGCACCTCCACTCCACTCAGCCTGGCCACATTCACTCCACTCAGCCAGGGCACATTCACTCCACTCAGCCTGGGCACATCCAGTCCCACTCTGCCCAGGAACCTCCACTCCCACTCTGACTGGGAACCTCCGCTACTCCTCTCCACACCTGGCTCTCCACCCGACTCGCGGGGGCCCACTCTTAAGCCCTCCCACCGCAAGTTATAGGCCCTTTGCCCGGGCGGAAAGTGAACCGCGGAACTGTGTCCCGCCCTCAATTCTCGTCCGATCGGAACGCGGTTTGGACCCGTTCTCCTGGGCGGCCTCGCAGCCCCTCCAGACCCAGCCAGTTAGCTCCAAGGGGTCGCCCCGAGCACGGGGAGGTGTGACACTTGACGCTTTGGCGCAACGGTGCCTGCGCCACGAGCCAAAAAGCGCCCCCTTCTCTCCGCGCCCATTCAAGGCAATGGGGAAACGCACGTTTCGGGCTCCGGCGGCCGGGCACATTCACTCCACTCTGTCTAGGCACATTGACTCCCATTCAGCCTGGGCACATTCACTCCACTCCGCCTCGGCACTTCCAGTCCCACTCTGCTGGGAACCTGCACTCCACTCGGCCTGGGCACCTCCACTCCACTCAGCCTGGGCACATTCACTCCACTCAGCCTGGGCACTTCCAATCCCACTCTGCCTGGGAACCTGCACTCCACTCAGCCTGGGCACCTGCACTCCACTCAGCCTGGGTTCATTACTCCACTCAGCCTGGGCACTTCCAATCCCACTCTGCCTGGGAACCTGCACTCCACTCAGCCTGGGCACCTCCACTCCACTCAGCCTGGGCACATTCACTCCACTCACCGTTGGCACTTCCAGTCCCACTCTGCTAGGGAACCCCAACTCTACTCAGCCTGGGCACCTCCACTCCACTCAGCCTGGGCACATTCACTCCACTCAGCCTGGGCACCTCCAATCCCACTCTGCCTGGGATCCTGCACTCCACTCAGCCTGGGCCCCTCCACTCCACTCAGCCTGGGTACATTCACTCCACTCAGCCTGGGCACTTCCAATCCCACTCTGCCTGGGAACCTGCACTCCACTCAGCCTGGGCACCTCCACTCAGCCTGGGCACCTCCACTCCATTCAGCCTGGGCACATTCACTCCACTCAGCCTGGGCACTTCCAGTCCCACTCTGCTGGGAACCTGCACTCCACTCGGCCTGGGCACCTCCACTCCACTCAGCCTGGGCACATTCACTCCACTCAGCCTGGGCACTTCCAATCCCACTCTGCCTGGGAACCTGCACTCCACTCAGCCTGGGCACCTCCACTCCACTCAGCCTGGGCACATTCACTCCACTCAGCCTGGGCACTTCCAATCCCACTCTGCCAGGGAACCTGCACTCCACTCAGCCTGGGCACCTCCACTCCATTCAGCCTGGGCACATTCACTCCACTCAGCCTGGGCACTTTCAGTCCCACTCTGCCTGGGAACCTGCACTCCACTCGGCCTGGGCACCTCCACTCCACGCAGCCTGGGCACATTCACTCCACTCAGCCAAGGCACTTCCAGTCCCTCTCTGCCTGGGAACCCAAACTCCACTCAGCCTGGGCACCTCCACTCCACTCAGCCTGGGCACATTCACTCCACTCTGTCTAGGCACATTGACTCCCATTCAGCCTGGGCACATTCACTCCACTCCGCCTGGGCACTTCCAGTCCCACTCTGCCTGGGAACCTGCACTCCACTCGGCCTGGGCACCTCCACTCCACTCAGCCTGGGCACATTCACTCCACTCAGCCTGGGCACTTCCAATCCCACTCTGCCTGGGAACCTGCACTCCACTCAGCCTGGGCACCTCCACTCCACTCAGCTTGGGCACATTCACTCCACTCTGCCTGGGCACATTCACTCCACTCAGCCTGGGCACATTCACTCCACTCAGCCTGGGCACTTCCAGTCCCACTCTGCTGGGAACCTGCACTCCACTCAGCCTGGGCACCTCCACTCCACTCAGCCTGGGTACATTCACTCCACTCAGCCTTGGCACTTCCAGTCCCACTCCTCAAGGGAACCCCAACTCCACTCAGCCTGGGCACCTCCACTCCACTCAGCCTGGGCACATTCACTGCACTCAGCCTGGGCACTTCCAATCCCACTCTGCCAGGGAACCTGCACTCCACTCAGCCTGGGCACCTCCACTCCATTCAGCCTGGGCACATTCACTCCACTCAGCCTGGGCACTTTCAGTCCCACTCTGCCTGGGAACCTGCACTCCACTCGGCCTGGGCACCTCCACTCCACTCAGCCTGGGCACATTCACTCCACTCAGCCTTGGCACTTCCAGTCCCACTCTGCCAGGGAACCCCAACTCCACTCAGCCTGGGCACCTCCACTCCACTCAGCCTGGGCACATTCACTCCACTCAGCCTGGGCACTTCCAATCCCACTCTGCCTGGGTGCCTGCACTCCACTCAGCCTGGGCACCTCCACTCCACTCAGCCTGGCCACATTCACTCCACTCAGCCAGGGCACATTCACTCCACTCAGCCTGGGCACTTCCAGTCCCACTCTGCCCAGGAACCTCCACTCCCACTCTGACTGGGAACCTCCGCTACTCCTCTCCACACCCGGCTCTCCACCCGACTCGCGGGGGCCCACTCTTAAGCCCTCCCGCCGCAAGTTATAGGCCCTTTGCCCGGGCGGAAAGTGAACCGCGGAACTGTGTCCCGCCCTCAATTCTCGTCCGATCGGAACGCGGTTTGGACCCGTTCTCCTGGGCGGCCTCGCTGCCCCTCCAGACCCAGCCAGTTAGCTCCAAGGGGCCGCCCCGAGCACGGGGAGGGGTGACACTTGACGCTTTGGCGCAACGGTGCCCGCGCCACGAGCCAAAAAGCGCCCCCCTCTCTCCGCGCCCATTCAAGGCAATGGGGAAACGCACGTTTCGGGCTCCGGCGGCCGGGCACATTCACTCCACTCTGTCTAGGCACATTGACTCCCATTCAGCCTGGGCACATTCACTCCGCTCCGCCTGGGCACTTCCAGTCCCACTCTGCCTGGGAACCTGCACTCCACTCGGCCTGGGCACCTCCACTCCACTCAGCCTGGGCACATTCACTCCACTCAGCCTTGGCACTTCCAGTCCCACTCTGCCAGGGAACCCCAACTCCACTCAGCCTGGGCACCTCCACTCCACTCAGCCTGGGCACATTCACTCCACTCAGCCTGGGCACTTCCAATCCCACTCTGCCTGGGTGCCTGCACTCCACTCAGCCTGGGCACCTCCACTCCACTCAGCCTGGCCACATTCACTCCACTCAGCCAGGGCACATTCACTCCACTCAGCCTGGGCACTTCCAGTCCCACTCTGCCCAGGAACCTCCACTCCCACTCTGACTGGGAACCTTCGCTACTCCTCTCCACACCCGGCTCTCCACCCGACTCACGGGGGCCCACTCTTAAGCCCTCCCGCCGCAAGTAATAGGCCCTTTGCCCGGGCGGAAAGTGAACCGCGGAACTGTGTCCCGCCCTCAATTCTCGTCCGATAGGAACGCGGTTTGGACCCGTTCTCCTGGGCGGCCTCGCAGCCCCTCCAGACCCAGCCAGTTAGCTCCAAGGGGCCGCCCCGAGCACGGGGAGGGGTGACACTTGACGCTTTGGCGCAACGGTGCCCGCGCCACGAGCCAAAAAGCGCCCCCCTCTCTCCGCGCCCATTCAAGGCAATGGGGAAACGCACGTTTCGGACTCCGGCGGCTGGGCACATTCACTCCACTCTGTCTAGGCACATTGACTCCCATTCAGCCTGGGCATATTCACTCCACTCCGCCTGGGCACTTCCAGTCCCACTCTGCCTGGGAACCTGCACTCCACTCGGCCTGGGCACCTCCACTCCACTCAGCCTGGGCACATTCACTCCACTCAGCCTTGGCACTTCCAGTCCCACTCTGCCAGGGAACCCCAACTCCACTCAGCCTGGGTACCTCCACTCCACTCAGCCTGGGCACATTCACTCCACTCAGCCTGGGCACTTCCAATCCCACTCTGCCTGGGAACCTTCACTCCACTCAGCCTGGGCACCTCCACTCCACTCAGCCTGGGCACATTCACATGCGCCACGAGCCAAAAAGCGCCCCCCTCTCTCCGCGCCCATTCAAGGCAATGGGGAAACGCACGTTTCGGGCTCCGGCGGCCGGGCACATTCACTCCACTCTGTCTAGGCACATTGACTCCCATTCAGCCTGGGCACATTCACTCCACTCCGCCTGGGCACTTCCAGTCCCACTCTGCCTGGGAACCTGCACTCCACTCGGCCTGGGCACCTCCACTCCACTCAGCCTGGGCACATTCACTCCACTCAGCCAGGGCACTTCCAGTCCCACTCTGCCAGGGAACCCCAACTCCACTCAGCCTGGGCACCTCCACTCCACTCAGCCTGGGCACATTCACTCCACTCAGCCTGGGCACTTCCAATCCCACTCTGCCTGGGTGCCTGCACTCCACTCAGCCTGGGCACCTCCACTCCACTCAGCCTGGCCACATTCACTCCACTCAGCCAGGGCACATTCACTCCACTCAGCCTGGGCACTTCCAGTCCCACTCTGCCCAGGAACCTCCACTCCCACTCTGACTGGGAACCTTCGCTACTCCTCTCCACACCCGGCTCTCCACCCGACTCACGGGGGCCCACTCTTAAGCCCTCCCGCCGCAAGTAATAGGCCCTTTGCCCGGGCGGAAAGTGAACCGCGGAACTGTGTCCCGCCCTCAATTCTCGTCCGATCGGAACGCGGTTTGGACCCGTTCTCCTGGGCGGCCTCGCAGCCCCTCCAGACCCAGCCAGTTAGCTCCAAGGGGCCGCCCCGAGCACGGGGAGGGGTGACACTTGACAATTTGGCGCAACGGTGCCCGCGCCACGAGCCAAAAAGCGCCCCCCTCTCTCCGCGCCCATTCAAGGCAATGGGGAAACGCACGTTTCGGGCTCCGGCGGCCGGGCACATTCACTCCACTCTGTCTAGGCACATTGACTCCCATTCAGCCTGGGCACATTCACTCCGCTCCGCCTCGGCACTTCCAGTCCCACTCTGCCTGGGAACCTGCACTCCACTCGGCCTGGGCACCTCCACTCCACTCAGCCTGGGCACATTCACTCCACTCAGCCTTGGCACTTCCAGTCCCACTCTGCCAGGGAACCCCAACTCCACTCAGCCTGGGCACCTCCACTCCACTCAGCCTGGGCACATTCACTCCACTCAGCCTGGGCACTTCCAATCCCACTCTGCCTGGGTGCCTGCACTCCACTCAGCCTGGGCACCTCCACTCCACTCAGCCTGGCCACATTCACTCCACTCAGCCAGGGCACATTCACTCCACTCAGCCTGGGCACTTCCAGTCCCACTCTGCCCAGGAACCTCCACTCCCACTCTGACTGGGAACCTTCGCTACTCCTCTCCACACCCGGCTCTCCACCCGACTCACGGGGGCCCACTCTTAAGCCCTCCCGCCGCAAGTAATAGGCCCTTTGCCCGGGCGGAAAGTGAACCGCGGAACTGTGTCCCGCCCATAATTCTCGTCCGATAGGAACGCGGTTTGGACCCGTTCTCCTGGGCGGCCTCGCAGCCCCTCCAGACCCAGCCAGTTAGCTCCAAGGGGCCGCCCCGAGCACGGGGAGGGGTGACACTTGACGCTTTGGCGCAACGGTGCCCGCGCCACGAGCCAAAAAGCGCCCCCCTCTCTCCGCGCCCATTCAAGGCAATGGGGAAACGCACGTTTCGGACTCCGGCGGCTGGGCACATTCACTCCACTCTGTCTAGGCACATTGACTCCCATTCAGCCTGGGCATATTCACTCCACTCCGCCTGGGCACTTCCAGTCCCACTCTGCCTGGGAACCTGCACTCCACTCGGCCTGGGCACCTCCACTCCACTCAGCCTGGGCACATTCACTCCACTCAGCCTTGGCACTTCCAGTCCCACTCTGCCAGGGAACCCCAACTCCACTCAGCCTGGGTACCTCCACTCCACTCAGCCTGGGCACATTCACTCCACTCAGCCTGGGCACTTCCAATCCCACTCTGCCTGGGAACCTTCACTCCACTCAGCCTGGGCACCTCCACTCCACTCAGCCTGGGCACATTCACATGCGCCACGAGCCAAAAAGCGCCCCCCTCTCTCCGCGCCCATTCAAGGCAATGGGGAAACGCACGTTTCGGGCTCCGGCGGCCGGGCACATTCACTCCACTCTGTCTAGGCACATTGACTCCCATTCAGCCTGGGCACATTCACTCCACTCCGCCTGGGCACTTCCAGTCCCACTCTGCCTGGGAACCTGCACTCCACTCGGCCTGGGCACCTCCACTCCACTCAGCCTGGGCACATTCACTCCACTCAGCCAGGGCACTTCCAGTCCCACTCTGCCAGGGAACCCCAACTCCACTCAGCCTGGGCACCTCCACTCCACTCAGCCTGGGCACATTCACTCCACTCAGCCTGGGCACTTCCAATCCCACTCTGCCTGGGTGCCTGCACTCCACTCAGCCTGGGCACCTCCACTCCACTCAGCCTGGCCACATTCACTCCACTCAGCCAGGGCACATTCACTCCACTCAGCCTGGGCACTTCCAGTCCCACTCTGCCCAGGAACCTGCACTCCCACTCTGACTGGGAACCTTCGCTACTCCTCTCCACACCCGGCTCTCCACCCGACTCACGGGGGCCCACTCTTAAGCCCTCCCGCCGCAAGTAATAGGCCCTTTGCCCGGGCGGAAAGTGAACCGCGGAACTGTGTCCCGCCCTCAATTCTCGTCCGATAGGAACGCGGTTTGGACCCGTTCTCCTGGGCGGCCTCGCAGCCCCTCCAGACCCAGCCAGTTAGCTCCAAGGGGCCGCCCCGAGCACGGGGAGGGGTGACACTTGACGCTTTGGTGCAACGGTGCCCGCGCCACGAGCCAAAAAGCGCCCCCCTCTCTCCGCGCCCATTCAAGGCAATGGGGAAACGCACGTTTCGGACTCCGGCGGCTGGGCACATTCACTCCACTCTGTCTAGGCACATTGACTCCCATTCAGCCTGGGCATATTCACTCCACTCCGCCTGGGCACTTCCAGTCCCACTCTGCCTGGGAACCTGCACTCCACTCGGCCTGGGCACCTCCACTCCACTCAGCCTGGGCACATTCACTCCACTCAGCCTTGGCACTTCCAGTCCCACTCTGCCAGGGAACCCCAACTCCACTCAGCCTGGGTACCTCCACTCCACTCAGCCTGGGCACATTCACTCCACTCAGCCTGGGCACTTCCAATCCCACTCTGCCTGGGAACCTTCACTCCACTCAGCCTGGGCACCTCCACTCCACTCAGCCTGGGCACATTCACATGCGCCACGAGCCAAAAAGCGCCCCCCTCTCTCCGCGCCCATTCAAGGCAATGGGGAAACGCACGTTTCGGGCTCCGGCGGCCGGGCACATTCACTCCACTCTGTCTAGGCACATTGACTCCCATTCAGCCTGGGCACATTCACTCCACTCCGCCTCGGCACTTCCAGTCCCACTCTGCCTGGGAACCTGCACTCCACTCGGCCTGGGCACCTCCACTCCACTCAGCCTGGGCACATTCACTCCACTCAGCCAGGGCATTTCCAGTCCCACTCTGCCAGGGAACCCCAACTCCACTCAGCCTGGGCACCTCCACTCCACTCAGCCTGGGCACATTCACTCCACTCAGCCTGGGCACTTCCAATCCCACTCTGCCTGGGTGCCTGCACTCCACTCAGCCTGGGCACCTCCACTCCACTCAGCCTGGCCACATTCACTCCACTCAGCCAGTGCACATTCACTCCACTGAGCCTGGGCACTTCCAGTCCCACTCTGCCCAGGAACCTCCACTCCCACTCTGACTGGGAACCTTCGCTACTCCTCTCCACACCCGGCTCTCCACCCGACTCACGGGGGCCCACTCTTAAGCCCTCCCGCCGCAAGTAATAGGCCCTTTGCCCGGGCGGAAAGTGAACCGCGGAACTGTGTCCCGCCCTCAATTCTCGTCCGATCGGAACGCGGTTTGGACCCGTTCTCCTGGGCGGCCTCGCAGCCCCTCCAGACCCAGCCAGTTAGCTCCAAGGGGCCGCCCCGAGCACGGGGAGGGGTGACACTTGACGCTTTGGCGCAACGGTGCCCGCGCCACGAGCCAAAAAGCGCCCCCCTCTCTCCGCGCCCATTCAAGGCAATGGGGAAACGCACGTTTCGGGCTCCGGCGGCCGGGCACATTCACTCCACTCTGTCTAGGCACATTGACTCCCATTCAGCCTGGGCACATTCACTCCGCTCCGCCTCGGCACTTCCAGTCCCACTCTGCCTGGGAACCTGCACTCCACTCGGCCTGGGCACCTCCACTCCACTCAGCCTGGGCACATTCACTCCACTCAGCCTTGGCACTTCCAGTCCCACTCTGCCAGGGAACCCCAACTCCACTCAGCCTGGGCACCTCCACTCCACTCAGCCTGGGCACATTCACTCCACTCAGCCTGGGCACTTCCAATCCCACTCTGCCTGGGTGCCTGCACTCCACTCAGCCTGGGCACCTCCACTCCACTCAGCCTGGCCACATTCACTCCACTCAGCCAGGGCACATTCACTCCACTCAGCCTGGGCACTTCCAGTCCCACTCTGCCCAGGAACCTCCACTCCCACTCTGACTGGGAACCTTCGCTACTCCTCTCCACACCCGGCTCTCCACCCGACTCACGGGGGCCCACTCTTAAGCCCTCCCGCCGCAAGTAATAGGCCCTTTGCCCGGGCGGAAAGTGAACCGCGGAACTGTGTCCCGCCCATAATTCTCGTCCGATAGGAACGCGGTTTGGACCCGTTCTCCTGGGCGGCCTCGCAGCCCCTCCAGACCCAGCCAGTTAGCTCCAAGGGGCCGCCCCGAGCACGGGGAGGGGTGACACTTGACGCTTTGGCGCAACGGTGCCCGCGCCACGAGCCAAAAAGCGCCCCCCTCTCTCCGCGCCCATTCAAGGCAATGGGGAAACGCACGTTTCGGACTCCGGCGGCTGGGCACATTCACTCCACTCTGTCTAGGCACATTGACTCCCATTCAGCCTGGGCATATTCACTCCACTCCGCCTGGGCACTTCCAGTCCCACTCTCCCTGGGAACCTGCACTCCACTCGGCCTGGGCACCTCCACTCCACTCAGCCTGGGCACATTCACTCCACTCAGCCTTGGCACTTCCAGTCCCACTCTGCCAGGGAACCCCAACTCCACTCAGCCTGGGTACCTCCACTCCACTCAGCCTGGGCACATTCACTCCACTCAGCCTGGGCACTTCCAATCCCACTCTGCCTGGGAACCTTCACTCCACTCAGCCTGGGCACCTCCACTCCACTCAGCCTGGGCACATTCACATGCGCCACGAGCCAAAAAGCGCCCCCCTCTCTCCGCGCCCATTCAAGGCAATGGGGAAACGCACGTTTCGGGCTCCGGCGGCCGGGCACATTCACTCCACTCTGTCTAGGCACATTGACTCCCATTCAGCCTGGGCACATTCACTCCACTCCGCCTGGGCACTTCCAGTCCCACTCTGCCTGGGAACCTGCACTCCACTCGGCCTGGGCACCTCCACTCCACTCAGCCTGGGCACATTCACTCCACTCAGCCAGGGCACTTCCAGTCCCACTCTGCCAGGGAACCCCAACTCCACTCAGCCTGGGCACCTCCACTCCACTCAGCCTGGGCACATTCACTCCACTCAGCCTGGGCACTTCCAATCCCACTCTGCCTGGGTGCCTGCACTCCACTCAGCCTGGGCACCTCCACTCCACTCAGCCTGGCCACATTCACTCCACTCAGCCTGGGCACATTCACTCCACTCAGCCTTGGCACTTCCAGTCCCACTCTGCCAGGGAACCCCAACTCCACTCAGCCTGGGCACCTCCACTCCACTCAGCCTGGGCACATTCACTCCACTCAGCCTGGGCACTTCAAATCCCACTCTGCCTGGGAACCAGCACTCCACTCAGCCTGGGCACCTCCACTCCACTCAGCCTGGGTACATTCACTCCACTCAGCCTTGGCACTTCCAGTCCCACTCTGCCAGGGAACCCCAACTCCACTCAGCCTGGGCACATTCACTCCACTCTGTCTAGGCACATTGACTCCCATTCAGCCTGGGCACATTCACTCCACTCCGCCTGGGCACTTCCAGTCTCACTCTGCCTGGGAAACTGCACTCCACTCGGCCTGGGCACCTCCACTCCACTCAGCCTGGGCACATTCACTCCACTCAGCCTGGGCACTTCCAGTCCCACTCTGCCAGGGAACCTGCACTCCACTCAGCCTGGGCACATGCAATCCACTCAGCCTGGGGACATTCACTCCACTCAGCCTGGGAACTTCCAATCCCACTCTGCCTGGGAACCAGCACTCCACTCAGCCTGGGCACCTCCACTCCACTCAGCCTGGGTACATTCACTCCACTCAGCGTTGGCACTTCCAGTCCCACTCTGCCAGGGAACCCCAACTCCACTCAGCCTGGGCACCTCCACTCCACTCAGCCTGGGCACATTCACTCCACTCAGCCTGGGCACTTCCAATCCCACTCTGCCTGGGAACCTGCACTCCACTCAGCCTGGGCACCTCCACTCCACTCAGCCTGGGTACATTCACTCCACTCAGCCTGGGCACTTCCAATCCCACTCTGCCTGGGAACCTGCACTCCACTCAGCCTGGGCACCTCCACTCCATTCAGCCTGGGCACATTCACTCCACTCAGCCTGGGCACTTCCAGTCCCACTCTGCCTGGGAACCTGCACTCCACTCAGCCTGGGCACCTCCACTCCACTCAGTCTGGGCACATTCACTCCACTCAGCCTGGGCACATTCACTCCACTCAGCGTTGGCACTTCCAGTCCCACTCTGCCAGGGAACCCCAACTCCACTCAGCCTGGGCACCTCCACTCCACTCAGCCTGGGTACATTCACTCCACTCAGCCTGGGCACTTCCAGTCCCACTCTGCTGGGAACCTGCACTCCACTCAGCCTGGGCACCTCCTCTCCACTCAGCCTGGGTACATTCACTCCACTCAGCCTGGGCACATTCACTCCACTCAGCCTGGGCACTTTCAGTCCCACTCTGCCTGGGAACCTGCACTCCACTCGGCCTGGGCACCTCCACTCCACTCAGCCTGGGCACATTCACTCCACTCAGCCTTGGCACTTCCAGTCCCACTCGGCCAGGGAACCCCAACTCCACTCAGCCTGGGCACATTCACTCCACTCAGCCTTGGCACTTCCAGTCCCACTCGGCCAGGGAACCCCAACTCCACTCAGCCTGGGCACCTCCACTCCACTCAGCCTGGGCACATTCACTCCACTCAGCCTGGGCACTTCCAATCCCACTCTGCCTGGGTGCCTGCACTCCACTCAGCCTGGGCACCTCCACTCCACTCAGCCTGGCCACATTCACTCCACTCAGCCAGGGCACATTCACTCCACTCAGCCTGGGCAC
Source organism: Conger conger (assembly GCF_963514075.1). Classification (NCBI taxonomy): domain Eukaryota; kingdom Metazoa; phylum Chordata; class Actinopteri; order Anguilliformes; family Congridae; genus Conger; species Conger conger. Next base: position 72,027 of record NW_026890499.1, read on the forward strand.
TTCCAGTCCCACTCTGCCCTGGAACCTCCACTCCCACTCTGACTGGGAACCTCCCCTCCCGCCGCAATTTATAGGCCCTTTGCCCGGGCGGAAAGTGAACCGCGGAACTGTGTCCCGCCCTCAATTCTCGTCCGATTGGAACGCGGTTTGGACCCGTTCTCCTGGGCGGCCTCGCAGGCCCTCCAGACCCAGCCAGTTAGCTCCAAAGGGCCGCCCCGAGCACGGGGAGGGGTGACACTTGACGCTTTGGCGCAACGGTGCCCGCGCCACGAGCCAAAAAGCGCCCTCCTCTCTCCGCGCCCATTCAAGGCAATGGGGAAACACACGTTTTGGGCTCCGGCGGCCGGGCACATTCACTCCACGCTGTCTAGGCACATTGACTCCCATTCAGCCTGGGCACATTCACTCCACTCCGCCTGGGCACTTCCAGTCCCACTCTGCCTGGGAACTTCCAGTCCCACTCTGCCTTGGAACCTGCACTCCACTCGGCCTGGGCACCTCCACTCCACTCAGCCTGGGCACATTCACTCCACTCAGCCTGGGCACTTCCAATCCCACTCTGCCTTGGAACCTGCACTCCACTCAGCCTGGGCACCTCCACTCCACTCAGCCTGGGCACATTCACTCCACTCTGCCTGGGCACATTCACTCCACTCAGCCTGGGCACATTCACTCCACTCAGCCCCGGCACTTCCAGTCCCACTCTGCTGGGAACCTGCACTCCACTCAGCCTGGGCACCTCCACTCCACTCAGCCTGGGCACATTCACTGCACTCAGCCTGGGCACTTCCAATCCCACTCTGCCAGGGAACCTGCACTCCACTCAGCCTGGGCACCTCCACTCCATTCAGCCTGGGCACATTCACTCCACTCAGCCTGGGCACTTCCAGTCCCACTCTGCCTGGGAACCTGCACTCCGCTCAGCCTGGGCACCTCCACTCCACTCAGCCTGGGTACATTCACTCCACTCAGCCTGGGCACTTCCAATCCCACTCTGCCTGGGAACCTGCACTCCACTCAGCCTGGGCACTTCCACTCCATTCAGCCTGGGCACATTCACTCCACTCAGCCTTGGCACTTCCAGTCCCACTCGGCCAGGGAACCCCAACTCCACTCAGCCTGGGCACATTCACTCCACTCAGCCTTGGCACTTCCAGTCCCACTCTGCCAGGGAACCCCAACTCCACTCAGCCTGGGCACCTCCACTCCACTCAGCCTGGGCACATTCACTCCACTCAGCCTGGGCACTTCCAATCCCACTCTGCCTGGGTGCCTGCACTCCACTCAGCCTGGGCACCTCCACTCCACTCAGCCTGGCCACATTCACTCCACTCAGCCAGGGCACATTCACTCCACTCAGCCTGGGCACTTCCAGTCCCACTCTGCCCAGGAACCTGCACTCCCACTCTGACTGGGAACCTTCGCTACTCCTCTCCACACCCGGCTCTCCACCCGACTCACGGGGGCCCACTCTTAAGCCCTCCCGCCGCAAGTAATAGGCCCTTTGCCCGGGCGGAAAGTGAACCGCGGAACTGTGTCCCGCCCTCAATTCTCGTCCGATAGGAACGCGGTTTGGACCCGTTCTCCTGGGCGGCCTCGCAGCCCCTCCAGACCCAGCCAGTTAGCTCCAAGGGGCCGCCCCGAGCACGGGGAGGGGTGACACTTGACGCTTTGGCGCAACGGTGCCCGCGCCACGAGCCAAAAAGCGCCCCCCTCTCTCCGCGCCCATTCAAGGCAATGGGGAAACGCACGTTTCGGACTCCGGCGGCTGGGCACATTCACTCCACTCTGTCTAGGCACATTGACTCCCATTCAGCCTGGGCATATTCACTCCACTCCGCCTGGGCACTTCCAGTCCCACTCTGCCTGGGAACCTGCACTCCACTCGGCCTGGGCACCTCCACTCCACTCAGCCTGGGCACATTCACTCCACTCAGCCTTGGCACTTCCAGTCCCACTCTGCCAGGGAACCCCAACTCCACTCAGCCTGGGTACCTCCACTCCACTCAGCCTGGGCACATTCACTCCACTCAGCCTGGGCACTTCCAATCCCACTCTGCCTGGGAACCTTCACTCCACTCAGCCTGGGCACCTCCACTCCACTCAGCCTGGGCACATTCACATGCGCCACGAGCCAAAAAGCGCCCCCCTCTCTCCGCGCCCATTCAAGGCAATGGGGAAACGCACGTTTCGGGCTCCGGCGGCCGGGCACATTCACTCCACTCTGTCTAGGCACATTGACTCCCATTCAGCCTGGGCACATTCACTCCACTCCGCCTGGGCACTTCCAGTCCCACTCTGCCTGGGAACCTGCACTCCACTCGGCCTGGGCACCTCCACTCCACTCAGCCTGGGCACATTCACTCCACTCAGCCAGGGCATTTCCAGTCCCACTCTGCCAGGGAACCCCAACTCCACTCAGCCTGGGCACCTCCACTCCACTCAGCCTGGGCACATTCACTCCACTCAGCCTGGGCACTTCCAATCCCACTCTGCCTGGGTGCCTGCACTCCACTCAGCCTGGGCACCTCCACTCCACTCAGCCTGGCCACATTCACTCCACTCAGCCAGTGCACATTCACTCCACTCAGCCTGGGCACTTCCAGTCCCACTCTGCCCAGGAACCTCCACTCCCACTCTGACTGGGAACCTTCGCTACTCCTCTCCACACCCGGCTCTCCACCCGACTCACGGGGGCCCACTCTTAAGCCCTCCCGCCGCAAGTAATAGGCCCTTTGCCCGGGCGGAAAGTGAACCGCGGAACTGTGTCCCGCCCTCAATTCTCGTCCGATCGGAACGCGGTTTGGACCCGTTCTCCTGGGCGGCCTCGCAGCCCCTCCAGACCCAGCCAGTTAGCTCCAAGGGGCCGCCCCGAGCACGGGGAGGGGTGACACTTGACGCTTTGGCGCAACGGTGCCCGCGCCACGAGCCAAAAAGCGCCCCCCTCTCTCCGCGCCCATTCAAGGCAATGGGGAAACGCACGTTTCGGGCTCCGGCGGCCGGGCACATTCACTCCACTCTGTCTAGGCACATTGACTCCCATTCAGCCTGGGCACATTCACTCCGCTCCGCCTCGGCACTTCCAGTCCCACTCTGCCTGGGAACCTGCACTCCACTCGGCCTGGGCACCTCCACTCCACTCAGCCTGGGCACATTCACTCCACTCAGCCTTGGCACTTCCAGTCCCACTCTGCCAGGGAACCCCAACTCCACTCAGCCTGGGCACCTCCACTCCACTCAGCCTGGGCACATTCACTCCACTCAGCCTGGGCACTTCCAATCCCACTCTGCCTGGGTGCCTGCACTCCACTCAGCCTGGGCACCTCCACTCCACTCAGCCTGGCCACATTCACTCCACTCAGCCAGGGCACATTCACTCCACTCAGCCTGGGCACTTCCAGTCCCACTCTGCCCAGGAACCTCCACTCCCACTCTGACTGGGAACCTTCGCTACTCCTCTCCACACCCGGCTCTCCACCCGACTCACGGGGGCCCACTCTTAAGCCCTCCCGCCGCAAGTAATAGGCCCTTTGCCCGGGCGGAAAGTGAACCGCGGAACTGTGTCCCGCCCATAATTCTCGTCCGATAGGAACGCGGTTTGGACCCGTTCTCCTGGGCGGCCTCGCAGCCCCTCCAGACCCAGCCAGTTAGCTCCAAGGGGCCGCCCCGAGCACGGGGAGGGGTGACACTTGACGCTTTGGCGCAACGGTGCCCGCGCCACGAGCCAAAAAGCGCCCCCCTCTCTCCGCGCCCATTCAAGGCAATGGGGAAACGCACGTTTCGGACTCCGGCGGCTGGGCACATTCACTCCACTCTGTCTAGGCACATTGACTCCCATTCAGCCTGGGCATATTCACTCCACTCCGCCTGGGCACTTCCAGTCCCACTCTCCCTGGGAACCTGCACTCCACTCGGCCTGGGCACCTCCACTCCACTCAGCCTGGGCACATTCACTCCACTCAGCCTTGGCACTTCCAGTCCCACTCTGCCAGGGAACCCCAACTCCACTCAGCCTGGGTACCTCCACTCCACTCAGCCTGGGCACATTCACTCCACTCAGCCTGGGCACTTCCAATCCCACTCTGCCTGGGAACCTTCACTCCACTCAGCCTGGGCACCTCCACTCCACTCAGCCTGGGCACATTCACATGCGCCACGAGCCAAAAAGCGCCCCCCTCTCTCCGCGCCCATTCAAGGCAATGGGGAAACGCATGTTTCGGGCTCCGGCGGCCGGGCACATTCACTTCACTCTGTCTAGGCACATTGACTCCCATTCAGCCTGGGCACATTCACTCCACTCCGCCTGGGCACTTCCAGTCCCACTCTGCCTGGGAACCTGCACTCCACTCGGCCTGGGCACCTCCACTCCACTCAGCCTGGGCACATTCACTCCACTCAGCCAGGGCACTTCCAGTCCCACTCTGCCAGGGAACCCCAACTCCACTCAGCCTGGGCACCTCCACTCCACTCAGCCTGGGCACATTCACTCCACTCAGCCTGGGCACTTCCAATCCCACTCTGCCTGGGTGCCTGCACTCCACTCAGCCTGGGCACCTCCACTCCACTCAGCCTGGCCACATTCACTCCACTCAGCCAGGGCACATTCACTCCACTCAGCCTGGGCACTTCCAGTCCCACTCTGCCCAGGAACCTCCACTCCCACTCTGACTGGGAACCTTCGCTACTCCTCTCCACACCCGGCTCTCCACCCGACTCACGGGGGCCCACTCTTAAGCCCTCCCGCCGCAAGTAATAGGCCCTTTGCCCGGGCGGAAAGTGAACCGCGGAACTGTGTCCCGCCCTCAATTCTCGTCCGATCGGAACGCGGTTTGGACCCGTTCTCCTGGGCGGCCTCGCAGCCCCTCCAGACCCAGCCAGTTAGCTCCAAGGGGCCGCCCCGAGCACGGGGAGGGGTGACACTTGACGCTTTGGCGCAACGGTGCCCGCGCCACGAGCCAAAAAGCGCCCCCCTCTCTCCGCGCCCATTCAAGGCAATGGGGAAACGCACGTTTCGGACTCCGGCGGCTGGGCACATTCACTCCACTCTGTCTAGGCACATTGACTCCCATTCAGCCTGGGCATATTCACTCCACTCCGCCTGGGCACTTCCAGTCCCACTCTGCCTGGGAACCTGCACTCCACTCGGCCTGGGCACCTCCACTCCACTCAGCCTGGGCACATTCACTCCACTCAGCCTTGGCACTTCCAGTCCCACTCTGCCAGGGAACCCCAACTCCACTCAGCCTGGGCACCTCCACTCCACTCAGCCTGGGCACATTCACTCCACTCAGCCTGGGCACTTCCAATCCCACCCTGCCTGGGAACCTGCACTCCACTCAGCCTGGGCACCTCCACTCCACTCAGCCTGGGCACATTCACTCCACTCAGCCTTGGCACTTCCAGTCCCACTCTGCCAGGGAACCCCAACTCCACTCAGCCTGGGCACCTCCACTCCACTCAGCCTGGGCACATTCACTCCACTCAGCCTGGGCACTTCCAATCCCACTCTGCCTGGGAACCAGCACTCCACTCAGCCTGGGCACCTCCACTCCACTCAGCCTGGGTACATTCACTCCACTCAGCCTTGGCACTTCCAGTCCCACTCTGCCAGGGAACCCCAACTCCACTCAGCCTGGGCACATTCACTCCACTCTGTCTAGGCACATTGACTCCCATTCAGCCTGGGCACATTCACTCCACTCCGCCTGGGCACTTCCAGTCTCACTCTGCCTGGGAAACTGCACTCCACTCGGCCTGGGCACCTCCACTCCACTCAGCCTGGGCACATTCACTCCACTCAGCCTGGGCACTTCCAGTCCCACTCTGCTGGGAACCTGCACTCCACTCAGCCTGGGCACCTCCACTCCACTCAGCCTGGGTACATTCACTCCACTCAGCCTTGGCACTTCCAGTCCCACTCTGCCAGGGAACCCCAACTCCACTCAGCCTGGGCACCTCCACTCCACTCAGCCTGGGCACATTCACTGCACTCAGCCTGGGCACTTCCAATCCCACTCTGCCAGGGAACCTGCACTCCACTCAGCCTGGGCACCTCCACTCCATTCAGCCTGGGCACATTCACTCCACTCAGCCTGGGCACTTCCAGTCCCACTCTGCCTGGGAACCTGCACTCCGCTCAGCCTGGGCACCTCCACTCCACTCAGCCTGGGTACATTCACTCCACTCAGCCTGGGCACTTCCAATCCCACTCTGCCTGGGAACCTGCACTCCACTCAGCCTGGGCACTTCCACTCCATTCAGCCTGGGCACATTCACTCCACTCAGCCTGGGCACTTCCAGTCCCACTCTGCCTGGGAACCTTCACTCCACTCAGCCTGGGCACCTCCACTCCACTCAGTCTGGGCACATTCACTCCACTCAGCCTGGGCACATTCACTCCACTCAGCGTTGGCACTTCCAGTCCCACTCTGCCAGGGAACCCCAACTCCACTCAGCCTGGGCACCTCCACTCCACTCAGCCTGGGTACATTCACTCCACTCAGCCTGGGCACTTCCAGTCCCACTCTGCTGGGAACCTGCACTCCACTCAGCCTGGGCACCTCCTCTCCACTCAGCCTGGGTACATTCACTCCACTCAGCCTGGGCACATTCACTCCACTCAGCCTGGGCACTTTCAGTCCCACTCTGCCTGGGAACCTGCACTCCACTCGGCCTGGGCACCTCCACTCCACTCAGCCTGGGCACATTCACTCCACTCAGCCTTGGCACTTCCAGTCCCACTCGGCCAGGGAACCCCAACTCCACTCAGCCTGGGCACATTCACTCCACTCAGCCTTGGCACTTCCAGTCCCACTCGGCCAGGGAACCCCAACTCCACTCAGCCTGGGCACCTCCACTCCACTCAGCCTGGGCACATTCACTGCACTCAGCCTTGGCACTTCCAATCCCACTCTGCCAGGGAACCTGCACTCCACTCAGCCTGGGCACATGCAATCCACTCAGCCTGGGGACATTCACTCCACTCAGCCTGGGAACTTCCAATCCCACTCTGCCTGGGAACCAGCACTCCACTCAGCCTGGGCACCTCCACTCCACTCAGCCTGGGTACATTCACTCCACTCAGCGTTGGCACTTCCAGTCCCACTCTGCCAGGGAACCCCAACTCCACTCAGCCTGGGCACCTCCACTCCACTCAGCCTGGGCACATTCACTCCACTCAGCCTGGGCACTTCCAATCCCACTCTGCCTGGGAACCTGCACTCCACTCAGCCTGGGCACCTCCACTCCACTCAGCCTGGGTACATTCACTCCACTCAGCCTGGGCACTTCCAATCCCACTCTGCCTGGGAACCTGCACTCCACTCAGCCTGGGCACCTCCACTCCATTCAGCCTGGGCACATTCACTCCACTCAGCCTGGGCACTTCCAGTCCCACTCTGCCTGGGAACCTGCACTCCACTCAGCCTGGGCACCTCCACTCCACTCAGCCTGGGCACATTCACTCCACTCAGCCTGGGCACATTCACTCCACTCAGCCTGGGCACATTCACTCCACTCAGCCTGGGCACTTCCAGTCCCACTCTGCTGGGAACCTGCACTCCACTCAGCCTGGGAACCTCCACTCCACGCAGCCTGGGCACATTCACTCCACTCAGCCAGGGCACTTCCAGTCCCTCTCTGCCTGGGAACCCCAACTCCACTCAGACTGGGCACCTCCACTCCACTCAGCCTGGGCACATTCACTCCACTCTGTCTAGGCACATTGACTCCCATTCAGCCTGGGCACATTCACTCCACTCCGCCTGGGAACTTCCAGTCCCACTCTGCCTTGGAACCTGCACTCCACTCGGCCTGGGCACCTCCACTCCACTCAGCCTGGGCACATTCACTCCACTCAGCCTGGGCACTTCCAATCCCACTCTGCCTTGGAACCTGCACTCCACTCAGCCTGGGCACCTCCACTCCACTCAGCCTGGGCACATTCACTCCACTCTGCCTGGGCACATTCACTCCACTCAGCCTGGGCACATTCACTCCACTCAGCCCCGGCACTTCCAGTCCCACTCTGCTGGGAACCTGCACTCCACTCAGCCTGGGCACCTCCACTCCACTCAGCCTGGGCACATTCACTGCACTCAGCCTGGGCACTTCCAATCCCACTCTGCCAGGGAACCTGCACTCCACTCAGCCTGGGCACCTCCACTCCATTCAGCCTGGGCACATTCACTCCACTCAGCCTGGGCACTTCCAGTCCCACTCTGCCTGGGAACCTGCACTCCGCTCAGCCTGGGCACCTCCACTCCACTCAGCCTGGGTACATTCACTCCACTCAGCCTGGGCACTTCCAATCCCACTCTGCCTGGGAACCTGCACTCCACTCAGCCTGGGCACTTCCACTCCATTCAGCCTGGGCACATTCACTCCACTCAGCCTGGGCACTTCCAGTCCCACTCTGCCTGGGAACCTTCACTCCACTCAGCCTGGGCACCTCCACTCCACTCAGTCTGGGCACATTCACTCCACTCAGCCTGGGCACATTCACTCCACTCAGCGTTGGCACTTCCAGTCCCACTCTGCCAGGGAACCCCAACTCCACTCAGCCTGGGCACCTCCACTCCACTCAGCCTGGGTACATTCACTCCACTCAGCCTGGGCACTTCCAGTCCCACTCTGCTGGGAACCTGCACTCCACTCAGCCTGGGCACCTCCTCTCCACTCAGCCTGGGTACATTCACTCCACTCAGCCTGGGCACATTCACTCCACTCAGCCTGGGCACTTTCAGTCCCACTCTGCCTGGGAACATGCACTCCACTCGGCCTGGGCACCTCCACTCCACTCAGCCTGGGCACATTCACTCCACTCAGCCTTGGCACTTCCAGTCCCACTCGGCCAGGGAACCCCAACTCCACTCAGCCTGGGCACATTCACTCCACTCAGCCTTGGCACTTCCAGTCCCACTCGGCCAGGGAACCCCAACTCCACTCAGCCTGGGCACCTCCACTCCACTCAGCCTGGGCACATTCACTCCACTCAGCCTGGGCACTTCCAATCCCACTCTGCCTGGGTGCCTGCACTCCACTCAGCCTGGGCACCTCCACTCCACTCAGCCTGGCCACATTCACTCCACTCAGCCAGGGCACATTCACTCCACTCAGCCTGGGCACTTCCAGTCCCACTCTGCCCTGGAACCTCCACTCCCACTCTGACTGGGAACCTCCGCTACTCCTCTCCACACCCGGCTCTCCACCCGACTCGCGGGGGCCCACTCTTAAGCCCTCCCCCCGCAATTTATAGGCCCTTTGCCCGGGCGGAAAGTGAACCGCGGAACTGTGTCCCGCCCTCAATTCTCGTCCGATTGGAACGCGGTTTGGACCCGTTCTCCTGGGCGGCCTCGCAGGCCCTCCAGACCCAGCCAGTTAGCTCCAAAGGGCCGCCCCGAGCACGGGGAGGGGTGACACTTGACGCTTTGGCGCAACGGTGCCCGCGCCACGAGCCAAAAAGCGCCCTCCTCTCTCCGCGCCCATTCAAGGCAATGGGGAAACACACGTTTTGGGCTCCGGCGGCCGGGCACATTCACTCCACGCTGTCTAGGCACATTGACTCCCATTCAGCCTGGGCACATTCACTCCACTCCGCCTGGGCACTTCCAGTCCCACTCTGCCTGGGAACCTGCACTCCACTCGGCCTGGGCACCTCCACTCCACTCAGCCTGGGCACATTCACTCCACTCAGCCTGGGCACTTCCAATCCCACTCTGCCAGGGAACCTGCACTCCACTCAGCCTGGGCACATGCAATCCACTCAGCCTGGGGACATTCACTCCACTCAGCCTGGGAACTTCCAATCCCACTCTGCCTGGGAACCAGCACTCCACTCAGCCTGGGCACCTCCACTCCACTCAGCCTGGGTACATTCACTCCACTCAGCGTTGGCACTTCCAGTCCCACTCTGCCAGGGAACCTGCACTCCACTCAGCCTGGGCACCTCCACTCCACTCAGCCTGGGCACATTCACTCCACTCAGCCTGGGCACTTCCAATCCCACTCTGCCTTGGAACCTGCACTCCACTCAGCCTGGGCACCTCCACTCCACTCAGCCTGGGCACATTCACTCCACTCTGCCTGGGCACATTCACTCCACTCAGCCTGGGCACATTCACTCCACTCAGCCCCGGCACTTCCAGTCCCACTCTGCTGGGAACCTGCACTCCACTCAGCCTGGGCACCTCCACTCCACTCAGCCTGGGCACATTCACTGCACTCAGCCTGGGCACTTCCAATCCCACTCTGCCAGGGAACCTGCACTCCACTCAGCCTGGGCACCTCCACTCCACTCAGCCTGGGTACATTCACTCCACTCAGCCTGGGCACTTCCAATCCCACTCTGCCTGGGAACCTGCACTCCACTCAGCCTGGGCACCTCCACTCCATTCAGCCTGGGCACATTCACTCCACTCAGCCTGGGCACTTCCAGTCCCACTCTGCCTGGGAACCTGCACTCCACTCAGCCTGGGCACCTCCACTCCACTCAGCCTGGGCACATTCACTCCACTCAGCCTGGGCACATTCACTCCACTCAGCCTGGGCACATTCACTCCACTCAGCCTGGGCACTTCCAGTCCCACTCTGCTGGGAACCTGCACTCCACTCAGCCTGGGAACCTCCACTCCACGCAGCCTGGGCACATTCACTCCACTCAGCCAGGGCACTTCCAGTCCCTCTCTGCCTGGGAACCCCAACTCCACTCAGACTGGGCACCTCCACTCCACTCAGCCTGGGCACATTCACTCCACTCTGTCTAGGCACATTGACTCCCATTCAGCCTGGGCACATTCACTCCACTCCGACTGGGAACTTCCAGTCCCACTCTGCCTTGGAACCTGCACTCCACTCGGCCTGGGCACCTCCACTCCACTCAGCCTGGGCACATTCACTCCACTCAGCCTGGGCACTTCCAATCCCACTCTGCCTTGGAACCTGCACTCCACTCAGCCTGGGCACCTCCACTCCACTCAGCCTGGGCACATTCACTCCACTCTGCCTGGGCACATTCACTCCACTCAGCCTGGGCACATTCACTCCACTCAGCCCCGGCACTTCCAGTCCCACTCTGCTGGGAACCTGCACTCCACTCAGCCAGGGCACCTCCTCTCCACTCAGCCTGGGTACATTCACTCCACTCAGCCTGGGCACATTCACTCCACTCAGCCTGGGCACTTTCAGTCCCACTCTGCCTGGGAACCTGCACTCCACTCGGCCTGGGCACCTCCACTCCACTCAGCCTGGGCACATTCACTCCACTCAGCCTTGGCACTTCCAGTCCCACTCTGCCAGGGAACCCCAACTCCACTCAGCCTGGGCACCTCCACTCCACTCAGCCTGGGCACATTCACTCCACTCAGCCTGGGCACTTCCAATCCCACTCTGCCTGGGTGCCTGCACTCCACTCAGCCTGGGCACCTCCACTCCACTCAGCCTGGCCACATTCACTCCACTCAGCCAGGGCACATTCACTCCACTCAGCCTGGGCACTTCCAGTCCCACTCTGCCCAGGAACCTCCACTCCCACTCTGACTGGGAACCTCCGCTACTCCTCTCCACACCCGGCTCTCCACCCGACTCGCGGGGGCCCACTCTTAAGCCCTCCCGCCGCAAGTTATAGGCTTTTTGCCCGGGCGGAAAGTGAACCGCGGAACTGTGTCCCGCCCTCAATTCTCGTCCGATCGGAACGCGGTTTGGACCCGTTCTCCTGGGCGGCCTCGCAGCCCCTCCAGACCCAGCCAGTTAGCTCCAAGGGGCCGCCCCGAGCACGGGGAGGGGTGACACTTGACGCTTTGGCGCAACGGTGCCTGCGCCACGAGCCAAAAAGCGCCCCCCTCTCTCCGCGCCCATTCAAGGCAATGGGGAAACGCACGTTTCGGGCTCCGGCGGCCGGGCACATTCACTCCACTCTGTCTAGGCACATTGACTCCCATTCAGCCTGGGCACATTCACTCCACTCCGCCTCGGCACTTCCAGTCCCACTCTGCCTGGGAACCTGCACTCCACTCGGCCTGGGCACCTCCACTCCACTCAGCCTGGGCACATTCACTCCACTCAGCCTTGGCACTTCCAGTCCCACTCTGCCAGGGAACCCCAACTCCACTCAGCCTGGGCACCTCCACTCCACTCAGCCTGGGCACATTCACTCCACTCAGCCTGGGCACTTCCAATCCCACTCTGCCTGGGTGCCTGCACTCCACTCAGCCTGGGCACCTCCACTCCACTCAGCCTGGCCACATTCACTCCACTCAGCCAGGGCACATTCACTCCACTCAGCCTGGGCACTTCCAGTCCCACTCTGCCCTGGAACCTCCACTCCCACTCTGACTGGGAACCTCCGCAACTCCTCTCCACACCCGGCTCTCCACCCGACTCGCGGGGGCCCACTCTTAAGCCCTCCCGCCGCAATTTATAGGCCCTTTGCCCGGGCGGAAAGTGAACCGCGGAACTGTGTCCCGCCCTCAATTCTCGTCCGATTGGAACGCGGTTTGGACCCGTTCTCCTGGGCGGCCTCGCAGGCCCTCCAGACCCAGCCAGTTAGCTCCAAAGGGCCGCCCCGAGCACGGGGAGGGGTGACACTTGACGCTTTGGCGCAACGGTGCCCGCGCCACGAGCCAAAAAGCGCCCTCCTCTCTCCGCGCCCATTCAAGGCAATGGGGAAACACACGTTTTGGGCTCCGGCGGCCGGGCACATTCACTCCACGCTGTCTAGGCACATTGACTCCCATTCAGCATGGGCACATTCACTCCACTCCGCCTGGGCACTTCCAGTCCCACTCTGCCAGGGAACCCCAACTCCACTCAGCCTGGGCACCTCCACTCCACTCAGCCTGGGCACATTCACTCCACTCAGCCTGGGCACTTCCAATCTCACTCTGCCTGGGAACCTGCACTCCACTCAGCCTGGGCACCTCCACTCCACTCAGCCTGGGTACATTCACTCCACTCAGCCTGGGCACTTCCAATCCCACTCTGCCTGGGAACCTGCACTCCACTCAGCCTGGGCACCTCCACTCCATTCAGCCTGGGCACATTCACTCCACTCAGCCTGGGCACTTCCAGTCCCACTCTGCCTGGGAACCTGCACTCCACTCAGCCTGGGCACCTCCACTCCACTCAGCCTGGGCACATTCACTCCACTCAGCCTGGGCACATTCACTCCACTCAGCCTGGGCACATTCACTCCACTCAGCCTGGGCACTTCCAGTCCCACTCTGCTGGGAACCTGCACTCCACTCAGCCTGGGAACCTCCACTCCACGCAGCCTGGGCACATTCACTCCACTCAGCCAGGGCACTTCCAGTCCCTCTCTGCCTGGGAACCCCAACTCCACTCAGACTGGGCACCTCCACTCCACTCAGCCTGGGCACATTCACTCCACTCTGTCTAGGCACATTGACTCCCATTCAGCCTGGGCACATTCACTCCACTCCGCCTGGGCACTTCCAGTCCCACTCTGCCTCGGAACCTGCACTCCACTCGGCCTGGGCACCTCCACTCCACTCAGCCTGGGCACATTCACTCCACTCAGCCTGGGCACTTCCAATCCCACTCTGCCTTGGAACCTGCACTCCACTCAGCCTGGGCACCTCCACTCCATTCAGCCTGGGCACATTCACTCCACTCTGCCTGGGCACATTCACTCCACTCAGCCTGGGCACATTCACTCCACTCAGCCTGGGCACTTCCAGTCCCACTCTGCTGGGAACCTGCACTCCACTCAGCCTGGGCACCTCCACTCCACTCAGCCTGGGTACATTCACTCCACTCAGCCTTGGCACTTCCAGTCCCACTCTGCAAGGGAACCCCAACTCCACTCAGCCTGGGCACCTCCACTCCACTCAGCCTGGGCACATTCACTGCACTCAGCCTGGGCACTTCCAATCCCACTCTGCCAGGGAACCTGCACTCCACTCAGCCTGGGCACCTCCACTCCATTCAGCCTTGGCACATTCACTCCACTCAGCCTGGGCACTTTCAGTCCCACTCTGCCTGGGAACCTGCACTCCACTCGGCCTGGGCACCTCCACTCCACTCAGCCTGGGCACATTCACTCCACTCAGCCTTGGCACTTCCAGTCCCACTCTGCCAGGGAACCCCAACTCCACTCAGCCTGGGCACCTCCACTCCACTCAGCCTGGGCACATTCACTCCACTCAGCCTGGGAACTTCCAATCCCACTCTGCCTGGGTGCCTGCACTCCACTCAACCTGGGCACCTCCACTCCACTCAGTCTGGCCACATTCACTCCACTCAGCCTGGGCACATCCAGTCCCACTCTGCCCAGGAACCTCCACTCCCACTCTGACTGGGAACCTCCGCTACTCCTCTCCACACCCGGCTCTCCACCCGACTCGCGGGGGCCCACTCTTAAGCCCTCCCGCCGCAAGTTATAGGCCCTTTGCCCGGGCGGAAAGTGAACCGCGGAACTGTGTCCCGCCCTCAATTCTCGTCCGATCGGAACGCGGTTTGGACCCGTTCTCCTGGGCGGCCTCGCAGCCCCTCCAGACCCAGCCAGTTATCTCCAAGGGGTCGCCCCGAGCACGGGGAGGTGTGACACTTGACGCTTTGGCGCAACGGTGCCTGCGCCACGAGCCAAAAAGCGCCCCCTTCTCTCCGCGCCCATTCAAGGCAATGGGGAAACGCACGTTTCGGGCTCCGGCGGCCGGGCACATTCACTCCACTCTGTCTAGGCACATTGACTCCCATTCAGCCTGGGCACATTCACTCCACTCCGCCTCGGCACTTCCAGTCCCACTCTGCCTGGGAACCTGCACTCCACTCGGCCTGGGCACCTCCACTCCACTCAGCCTGGGCACATTCACTCCACTCAGCCTGGGCACTTCCAATCCCACTCTGCCTGGGAACCTGCACTCCACTCAGCCTGGGCACCTGCACTCCACTCAGCCTGGGTTCATTACTCCACTCAGCCTGGGCACTTCCAATCCCACTCTGCCTGGGAACCTGCACTCCACTCAGCCTGGGCACCACCACTCCACTCAGCCGGGGCACATTCACTCCACTCAGCGTTGGCACTTCCAGTCCCACTCTGCCAGGGAACCCCAACTCCACTCAGCCTGGGCACCTCCACTCCACTCAGCCTGGGCACATTCACTCCACTCACCGTTGGCACTTCCAGTCCCACTCTGCTAGGGAACCCCAACTCTACTCAGCCTGGGCACCTCCACTCCACTCAGCCTGGGCACATTCACTCCACTCAGCCTGGGCACCTCCAATCCCACTCTGCCTGGGATCCTGCACTCCACTCAGCCTGGGCCCCTCCACTCCACTCAGCCTGGGTACATTCACTCCACTCAGCCTGGGCACTTCCAATCCCACTCTGCCTGGGAACCTGCACTCCACTCAGCCTGGGCACCTCCACTCAGCCTGGGCACCTCCACTCCATTCAGCCTGGGCACATTCACTCCACTCAGCCTGGGCACTTCCAGTCCCACTCTGCTGGGAACCTGCACTCCACTCAGCCTGGGCACCTCCACTCCACTCAGCCTGGGTACCTTCACTCCACTCAGCCTTGGCACTTCCAGTCCCACTCTGCCAGGGAACCCCAACTCCACTCAGCCTGGGCACCTCCACTCCACTCAGCCTGGGCACATTCACTCCACTCAGCCTGGGCACTTCCAATCCCACTCTGCCAGGGAACCTGCACTCCACTCAGCCTGGGCACCTCCACTCCATTCAGCCTGGGCACATTCACTCCACTCAGCCTGGGCACTTTCAGTCCCACTCTGCCTGGGAACCTGCACTCCACTCGGCCTGGGCACCTCCACTCCACGCAGCCTGGGCACATTCACTCCACTCAGCCAAGGCACTTCCAGTCCCTCTCTGCCTGGGAACCCAAACTCCACTCAGCCTGGGCACCTCCACTCCACTCAGCCTGGGCACATTCACTCCACTCTGTCTAGGCACATTGACTCCCATTCAGCCTGGGCACATTCACTCCACTCCGCCTGGGCACTTCCAGTCCCACTCTGCCTGGGAACCTGCACTCCACTCGGCCTGGGCACCTCCACTCCACTCAGCCTGGGCACTTCACTCCACTCAGCCTGGGCACTTCCAATCCCACTCTGCCTGGGAACCTGCACTCCACTCAGCCTGGGCACCTCCACTCCACTCAGCTTGGGCACATTCACTCCACTCTGCCTGGGCACATTCACTCCACTCAGCCTGGGCACATTCACTCCACTCAGCCTGGGCACTTCCAGTCCCACTCTGCTGGGAACCTGCACTCCACTCAGCCTGGGCACCTCCACTCCACTCAGCCTGGGCACTTTCAGTCCCACTCTGCCTGGGAACCTGCACTCCACTCGGCCTGGGCACCTCCACTCCACTCAGCCTGGGCACATTCACTCCACTCAGCCTTGGCACTTCCAGTCTCACTCTGCCAGGGAACCCCAACTCCACTCAGCCTGGGCCCCTCCACTCCACTCAGCCTGGGCACATTCACTCCACTCAGCCTGGGCACTTCCAATCCCACTCTGCCTGGGTGCCTGCACTCCACTCAGCCTGGGCACCTCCACTCCACTCAGCCTGGCCACATTCACTCCACTCAGCCAGGGCACATTCACTCCACTCAGCCTGGGCACTTCCAGTCCCACTCTGCCCAGGAACCTCCACTCCCACTCTGACTGGGAACCTCCGCTACTCCTCTCCACACCCGGCTCTCCACCCGACTCGCGGGGGCCCACTCTTAAGCCCTCCCGCCGCAAGTTATAGGCCCTTTGCCCGGGCGGAAAGTGAACCGCGGAACTGTGTCCCGCCCTCAATTATCGTCCGATCGGAACGCGGTTTGGACCCGTTCTCCTGGGCGGCCTCGCTGCCCCTCCAGACCCAGCCAGTTAGCTCCAAGGGGCCGCCCCGAGCACGGGGAGGGGTGACACTTGACGCTTTGGCGCAACGGTGCCTGCGCCACGAGCCAAAAAGCGCCCCCCTCTCTCCGCGCCCATTCAAGGCAATGGGGAAACGCACGTTTCGGGCTCCGGCGGCCGGGCACATTCACTCCACTCTGTCTAGGCACATTGACTCCCATTCAGCCTGGGCACATTCACTCCGCTCCGCCTCGGCACTTCCAGTCCCACTCTGCCTGGGAACCTGCACTCCACTCGGCCTGGGCACCTCCACTCCACTCAGCCTGGGCACATTCACTCCACTCAGCCTTGGCACTTCCAGTCCCACTCTGCCAGGGAACCCCAACTCCACTCAGCCTGGGCACCTCCACTCCACTCAGCCTGGGCACATTCACTCCACTCAGCCTGGGCACTTCCAATCCCACTCTGCCTGGGTGCCTGCACTCCACTCAGCCTGGGCACCTCCACTCCACTCAGCCTGGCCACATTCACTCCACTCAGCCAGGGCACATTCACTCCACTCAGCCTGGGCACTTCCAGTCCCACTCTGCCCAGGAACCTCCACTCCCACTCTGACTGGGAACCTTCGCTACTCCTCTCCACACCCGGCTCTCCACCCGACTCACGGGGGCCCACTCTTAAGCCCTCCCGCCGCAAGTAATAGGCCCTTTGCCCGGGCGGAAAGTGAACCGCGGAACTGTGTCCCGCCCTCAATTCTCGTCCGATAGGAACGCGGTTTGGACCCGTTCTCCTGGGCGGCCTCGCATCCCCTCCAGACCCAGCCAGTTAGCTCCAAGGGGCCGCCCCGAGCACGGGGAGGGGTGACACTTGACGCTTTGGCGCAACGGTGCCCGCGCCACGAGCCAAAAAGCGCCCCCCTCTCTCCGCGCCCATTCAAGGCAATGGGGAAACGCACGTTTCGGACTCCGGCGGCTGGGCACATTCACTCCACTCTGTCTAGGCACATTGACTCCCATTCAGCCTGGGCATATTCACTCCACTCCGCCTGGGCACTTCCAGTCCCACTCTGCCTGGGAACCTGCACTCCACTCGGCCTGGGCACCTCCACTCCACTCAGCCTGGGCACATTCACTCCACTCAGCCTTGGCACTTCCAGTCCCACTCTGCCAGGGAACCCCAACTCCACTCAGCCTGGGTACCTCCACTCCACTCAGCCTGGGCACATTCACTCCACTCAGCCTGGGCACTTCCAATCCCACTCTGCCTGGGAACCTGCACTCCACTCAGCCTGGGCACCTCCACTCCACTCAGCCTGGGCACATTCACATGCGCCACGAGCCAAAAAGCGCCCCCCTCTCTCCGCGCCCATTCAAGGCAATGGGGAAACGCACGTTTCGGGCTCCGGCGGCCGGGCACATTCACTCCACTCTGTCTAGGCACATTGACTCCCATTCAGCCTGGGCACATTCACTCCACTCCGCCTCGGCACTTCCAGTCCCACTCTGCCTGGGAACCTGCACTCCACTCGGCCTGGGCACCTCCACTCCACTCAGCCTGGGCACATTCACTCCACTCAGCCTTGGCACTTCCAGTCCCACTCTGCCAGGGAACCCCAACTCCACTCAGCCTGGGCACCTCCACTCCACTCAGCCTGGGCACATTCACTCCACTCAGCCTGGGCACTTCCAATCCCACTCTGCCTGGGTGCCTGCACTCCACTCAGCCTGGGCACCTCCACTCCACTCAGCCTGGCCACATTCACTCCACTCAGCCAGGGCACATTCACTCCACTCAGCCTGGGCACTTCCAGTCCCACTCTGCCCAGGAACCTCCACTCCCACTCTGACTGGGAACCTTCGCTACTCCTCTCCACACCCGGCTCTCCACCCGACTCACGGGGGCCCACTCTTAAGCCCTCCCGCCGCAAGTAATAGGCCCTTTGCCCGGGCGGAAAGTGAACCGCGGAACTGTGTCCCGCCCTCAATTCTCGTCCGATCGGAACGCGGTTTGGACCCGTTCTCCTGGGCGGCCTCGCAGCCCCTCCAGACCCAGCCAGTTAGCTCCAAGGGGCCGCCCCGAGCACGGGGAGGGGTGACACTTGACGCTTTGGCGCAACGGTGCCCGCGCCACGAGCCAAAAAGCGCCCCCCTCTCTCCGCGCCCATTCAAGGCAATGGGGAAACGCACGTTTCGGACTCCGGCGGCTGGGCACATTCACTCCACTCTGTCTAGGCACATTGACTCCCATTCAGCCTGGGCATATTCACTCCACTCCGCCTGGGCACTTCCAGTCCCACTCTGCCTGGGAACCTGCACTCCACTCGGCCTGGGCACCTCCACTCCACTCAGCCTGGGCACATTCACTCCACTCAGCCTTGGCACTTCCAGTCCCACTCTGCCAGGGAACCCCAACTCCACTCAGCCTGGGCACCTCCACTCCACTCAGCCTGGGCACATTCACTCCACTCAGCCTGGGCACTTCCAATCCCACTCTGCCTGGGAACCTGCACTCCACTCAGCCTGGGCACCTCCACTCCACTCAGCCTGGGCACATTCACTCCACTCAGCCTTGGCACTTCCAGTCCCACTCTGCCAGGGAACCCCAACTCCACTCAGCCTGGGCACCTCCACTCCACTCAGCCTGGGCACATTCACTCCACTCAGCCTGGGCACTTCCAATCCCACTCTGCCTGGGTGCCTGCACTCCACTCAGCCTGGGCACCTCCACTCCACTCAGCCTGGGAACTTCCAATCCCACTCTGCCTGGGAACCAGCACTCCACTCAAACTGGGCACCTCCACTCCACTCAGCCTGGGTACATTCACTCCACTCAGCCTTGGCACTTCCAGTCCCACTCTGCCAGGGAACCCCAACTCCACTCAGCCTGGGCACATTCACTCCACTCTGTCTAGGCACATTGACTCCCATTCAGCCTGGGCACATTCACTCCACTCCGCCTGGGCACTTCCAGTCTCACTCTGCCTGGGAACCTGCACTCCACTCGGCCTGGGCACCTCCACTCCACTCAGCCTGGGCACATTCACTCCACTCAGCCTGGGCACTTCCAGTCCCACTCTGCTGGGAACCTGCACTCCACTCAGCCTGGGCACCTCCACTCCACTCAGCCTGGGTACATTCACTCCACTCAGCCTTGGCACTTCCAGTCCCACTCTGCCAGGGAACCCCAACTCCACTCAGCCTGGGCACCTCCACTCCACTCAGCCTGGGCACATTCACTGCACTCAGCCTGGGCACTTCCAATCCCACTCTGCCAGGGAACCTGCACTCCACTCAGCCTGGGCACCTCCACTCCATTCAGCCTGGGCACATTCACTCCACTCAGCCTGGGCACTTTCAGTCCCACTCTGCCTGGGAACATGCACTCCACTCGGCCTGGGCACCTCCACTCCACTCAGCCTGGGCACATTCACTCCACTCAGCCTTGGCAATTCCAGTCCCACTCTGCCAGGGAACCCCAACTCCACTCAGCCTGGGCACCTCCACTCCACTCAGCCTGGGCACATTCACTCCACTCAGCCTGGGCACTTCCAATCCCACTCTGCCTGGGTGCCTGCACTCCACTCAGCCTGGGCACCTCCACTCCACTCAGCCTGGCCACATTCACTCCACTCAGCCAGGGCTCATTCACTCCACTCAGCCTGGGCACTTCCAGTCCCACTCTGCCCAGGAACCTCCACTCCCACTCTGACTGGGAACCTCCGCTACTCCTCTCCACACCCGGCTCTCCACCCGACTCGCGGGGGCCCACTCTTAAGCCATCCCGCCGCAAGTTATAGGCCCTTTGCCCGGGCGGAAAGTGAACCGCGGAACTGTGTCCCGCCCTCAATTCTCGTCCGATCGGAACGCGGTTTGGACCCGTTCTCCTGGGCGGCCTCGCAGCCCCTCCAGACCCAGGCAGTTAGCTCCAAGGGGCCGCCCCGAGCACGGGGAGGTGTGACACTTGATGCTTTGGCGCAACGGTGCCCGCGCCATTAGCCAAAAAGCGCCCCCCTCTCTCCGCGCCCATTCAAGGCAATGGGGAAACGCACGTTTCGGGCTCCGGCGGCCGGGCACATTCACTCCACTCTGTCTAGGCACATTGACTCCCATTCAGCCTGGGCACATTCACTCCACTCCGCCTGGGCACTTCCAGTCCCACTCTGCCTGGGAACCTGCACTCCACTCGGCCTGGGCACCTCCACTCCACTCAGCCTGGGCACATTCACTCCACTCAGCCTTGGCACTTCCAGTCCCACTCTGCCAGGGAACCCCAACTCCACTCAGCCTGGGCACCTCCACTCCACTCAGCCTGGGCACATTCACTCCACTCAGCCTGGGCACTTCCAATCCCACTCTGCCTGGGTGCCTGCACTCCACTCAGCCTGGGCACCTCCACTCCACTCAGCCTGGCCACATTCACTCCACTCAGCCAGGGCACATTCACTCCACTCAGCCTGGGCACTTCCAGTCCCACTCTGCCCTGGAACCTCCACTCCCACTCTGACTGGGAACCTCCGCTACTCCTCTCCACACCCGGCTCTCCACCCGACTCGCGGGGGCCCACTCTTAAGCCCTCCCACCGCAATTTATAGGCCCTTTGCCCGGGCGGAAAGTGAACCGCGGAACTGTGTCCCGCCCTCAATTCTCGTCCGATTGGAACGCGGTTTGGACCCGTTCTCCTGGGCGGCCTCGCAGGCCCTCCAGACCCAGCCAGTTAGCTCCAAAGGGCCGCCCCGAGCACGGGGAGGGGTGACACTTGACGCTTTGGCGCAACGGTGCCCGCGCCACGAGCCAAAAAGCGCCCTCCTCTCTCCGCGCCCATTCAAGGCAATGGGGAAACACACGTTTTGGGCTCCGGCGGCCGGGCACATTCACTCCACGCTGTCTAGGCACATTGACTCCCATTCAGCCTGGGCACATTCACTCCACTCCGCCTGGGCACTTCCAGTCCCACTCTGCCTGGGAACCTGCACTCCACTCGGCCTGGGCACCTCCACTCCACTCAGCCTGGGCACATTCACTCCACTCAGCCTGGGCACTTCCAATCCCACTCTGCCAGGGAACCTGCACTCCACTCAGCCTGGGCACATGCAATCCACTCAGCCTGGGGACATTCACTCCACTCAGCCTGGGAACTTCCAATCCCACTCTGCCTGGGAACCAGCACTCCACTCAGCCTGGGCACCTCCACTCCACTCAGCCTGGGTACATTCACTCCACTCAGCGTTGGCACTTCCAGTCCCACTCTGCCAGGGAACCCCAACTCCACTCAGCCTGGGCACCTCCACTCCACTCAGCCTGGGCACATTCACTCCACTCAGCCTGGGCACTTCCAATCCCACTCTGCCTGGGAACCTGCACTCCACTCAGCCTGGGCACCTCCACTCCACTCAGCCTGGGTACATTCACTCCACTCAGCCTGGGCACTTCCAATCCCACTCTGCCTGGGAACCTGCACTCCACTCAGCCTGGGAACTTCCAACTCCACTCAGCCTGGGCACCTCCACTCCACTCAGCCTGGGCACATTCACTGCACTCAGCCTGGGCACTTCCAATCCCACTCTGCCAGGGAACCTGAACTCCACTCAGCCTGGGCACCTCCACTCCATTCAGCCTGGGCACATTCACTCCACTCAGCCTGGGCACTTTCAGTCCCACTCTGCCTCGGAACCTGCACTCCACTCGGCCTGGGCACCTCCATTCCACTCAGCCTGGGCACATTCACTCCACTGAGCCTTGGCACTTCCAGTCCCACTCTGCCAGGGAACCCCAACTCCACTCAGCCTGGGCACCTCCACTCCACTCAGCCTGGGCACATTCACTCCACTCAGCCTGGGCACTTCCAATCCCACTCAGCCTGGGTGCCTGCACTCCACTCAGCCTGGGCACCTCCACTCCACTCAGCCTGGGAACTTCCAATCCCACTCTGCCTGGGAACCAGCACTCCACTCAGCCTGGGCACCTCCACTCCACTCAGCCTGGGTACATTCACTCCACTCAGCCTTGGCACTTCCAGTCCCACTCTGCCAGGGAACCCCAACTCCACTCAGCCTGGGCACCTCCACTCCACTCAGCCTGGGCACATTCACTCCACTCTGTCTAGGCACATTGACTCCCATTCAGCCTGGGCACATTCACTCCACTCCGCCTGGGCACTTCCAGTCCCACTCTGCCTGGGAACCTGCACTCCACTCGGCCTGGGCACCTCCACTCCACTCAGCCTGGGCACATTCACTCCACTCAGCCTAGGCACTTCCAGTCCCACTCAGCCTAGGCACTTCCAGTCCCACTCTGCCTGGCAACCTCCACTCCACTCAGCCTGGGCACATTCACTCCCACTCTGCCTAGGCACTTCCAGTCCCACTCAGCCTGGGTACATTCACTCCACTCAGCCTGGGCACATTCACTCCACTCAGCCTGGGCACTTCCAATCCCACTCTGCCTGGGAACCAGCACTCCACTCAGCCTGGGCACCTGCACTCCACTCAGCCTGGGCACATGCAATCCACTCAGCCTGGGGACATTCACTCCACTCAGCCTGGGAACTTCCAATCCCACTCTGCCTGGGAAACAGCACTCCACTCAGCCTGGGCACCTCCACTCCACTCAGCCTGGGTACATTCACTCCACTCAGCCTTGGCACTTCCAGTCCCACTCTGCCAGGGAACCCCAACTCCACTCAGCCTGGGCACCTCCACTCCACTCAGCCTGGGCACATTCACTCCACTCAGCCTGGGCACTGCCAATCCCACTCTGCCTGGGAACCTGCACTCCACTCAGCCTGGGCACCTCCACTCCACTCAGCCTGGGTACATTCACTCCACTCAGCCTGGGCACTTCCAATCCCACTCTGCCTGGGAACCTGCACTCCACTCAGCCTGGGCACCTCCACTCCATTCAGCCTGGGCACATTCACTCCACTCAGCCTGGGCACTTCCAGTCCCATTCTGCCTGAGTTCCTGCACTCCACTCAGCCTGGGCACCTCCACTCCACTCAGCCTGGGCACATTCACTCCACTCAGCCTGGGCACATTCACTCCACTCAGCCTGGGCACATTCACTCCACTCAGCCTGGGCACTTCCAGTCCCACTCTGCTGGGAACCTGCACTCCACTCAGCCTGGGAACCTCCACTCCATTCAGCCTGGGCACATTCACTCCACTCAGCCTGGGCACATTCACTGCACTCAGCCTGGGCACTTCCAATCCCACTCTGCCAGGGAACCTGCACTCCACTCAGCCTGGGCACCTCCACTCCATTCAGCCTGGGCACATTCACTCCACTCAGCCTGGGCACTTTCAGTCCCACTCTGCCTGGGAACATGCACTCCACTCGGCCTGGGCACCTCCACTCCACTCAGCCTGGGCACATTCACTCCACTCAGCCTTGGCAATTCCAGTCCCACTCTGCCAGGGAACCCCAACTCCACTCAGCCTGGGCACCTCCACTCCACTCAGCCTGGGCACATTCACTCCACTCAGCCTGGGCACTTCCAATCCCACTCTGCCTGGGTGCCTGCACTCCACTCAGCCTGGGCACCTCCACTCCACTCAGCCTGGCCACATTCACTCCACTCAGCCAGGGCTCATTCACTCCACTCAGCCTGGGCACTTCCAGTCCCACTCTGCCCAGGAACCTCCACTCCCACTCTGACTGGGAACCTCCGCTACTCCTCTCCACACCCGGCTCTCCACCCGACTCGCGGGGGCCCACTCTTAAGCCCTCCCGCCGCAAGTTATAGGCCCTTTGCCCGGGCGGAAAGTGAACCGCGGAACTGTGTCCCGCCCTCAATTCTCGTCCGATCGGAACGCGGTTTGGACCCGTTCTCCTGGGCGGCCTCGCAGCCCCTCCAGACCCAGGCAGTTATCTCCAAGGGGCCGCCCCGAGCACGGGGAGGTGTGACACTTGATGCTTTGGCGCAACGGTGCCCGCGCCATTAGCCAAAAAGCGCCCCCCTCTCTCCGCGCCCATTCAAGGCAATGGGGAAACGCACGTTTCGGGCTCCGGCGGCCGGGCACATTCACTCCACTCTGTCTAGGCACATTGACTCCCATTCAGCCTGGGCACATTCACTCCACTCCGCCTGGGCACTTCCAGTCCCACTCTGCCTGGGAACCTGCACTCCACTCGGCCTGGGCACCTCCACTCCACTCAGCCTGGGCACATTCACTCCACTCAGCCTTGGCACTTCCAGTCCCACTCTGCCAGGGAACCCCAACTCCACTCAGCCTGGGCACCTCCACTCCACTCAGCCTGGGCACATTCACTCCACTCAGCCTGGGCACTTCCAATCCCACTCTGCCTGGGTGCCTGCACTCCACTCAGCCTGGGCACCTCCACTCCACTCAGCCTGGCCACATTCACTCCACTCAGCCTGGGCACTTCCAGTCCCACTCTGCCCTGGAACCTCCACTCCCACTCTGCCCTGGAACCTCCACTCCCACTCTGACTGGGAACCTCCGCTACTCCTCTCCACACCCGGCTCTCCACCCGACTCGCGGGGGCCCACTCTTAAGCCCTCCCACCGCAATTTATAGGCCCTTTGCCCGGGCGGAAAGTGAACCGCGGAACTGTGTCCCGCCCTCAATTCTCGTCCGATTGGAACGCGGTTTGGACCCGTTCTCCTGGGCGGCCTCGCAGGCCCTCCAGACCCAGCCAGTTAGCTCCAAAGGGCCGCCCCGAGCACGGGGAGGGGTGACACTTGACGCTTTGGCGCAACGGTGCCCGCGCCACGAGCCAAAAAGCGCCCTCCTCTCTCCGCGCCCATTCAAGGCAATGGGGAAACACACGTTTTGGGCTCCGGCGGCCGGGCACATTCACTCCACGCTGTCTAGGCACATTGACTCCCATTCAGCCTGGGCACATTCACTCCACTCCGCCTGGGCACTTCCAGTCCCACTCTGCCTGGGAACCTGCACTCCACTCGGCCTGGGCACCTCCACTCCACTCAGCCTGGGCACATTCACTCCACTCAGCCTGGGCACTTCCAATCCCACTCTGCCAGGGAACCTGCACTCCACTCAGCCTGGGCACATGCAATCCACTCAGCCTGGGGACATTCACTCCACTCAGCCTGGGAACTTCCAATCCCACTCTGCCTGGGAACCAGCACTCCACTCAGCCTGGGCACCTCCACTCCACTCAGCCTGGGTACATTCACTCCACTCAGCGTTGGCACTTCCAGTCCCACTCTGCCAGGGAACCCCAACTCCACTCAGCCTGGGCACCTCCACTCCACTCAGCCTGGGCACATTCACTCCACTCAGCCTGGGCACTTCCAATCCCACTCTGCCTGGGAACCTGCACTCCACTCAGCCTGGGCACCTCCACTCCACTCAGCCTGGGTACATTCACTCCACTCAGCCTGGGCACTTCCAATCCCACTCTGCCTGGGAACCTGCACTCCACTCAGCCTGGGAACTTCCAACTCCACTCAGCCTGGGCACCTCCACTCCACTCAGCCTGGGCACATTCACTGCACTCAGCCTGGGCACTTCCAATCCCACTCTGCCAGGGAACCTGAACTCCACTCAGCCTGGGCACCTCCACTCCATTCAGCCTGGGCACATTCACTCCACTCAGCCTGGGCACTTTCAGTCCCACTCTGCCTCGGAACCTGCACTCCACTCGGCCTGGGCACCTCCATTCCACTCAGCCTGGGCACATTCACTCCACTGAGCCTTGGCACTTCCAGTCCCACTCTGCCAGGGAACCCCAACTCCACTCAGCCTGGGCACCTCCACTCCACTCAGCCTGGGCACATTCACTCCACTCAGCCTGGGCACTTCCAATCCCACTCAGCCTGGGTGCCTGCACTCCACTCAGCCTGGGCACCTCCACTCCACTCAGCCTGGGAACTTCCAATCCCACTCTGCCTGGGAACCAGCACTCCACTCAGCCTGGGCACCTCCACTCCACTCAGCCTGGGTACATTCACTCCACTCAGCCTTGGCACTTCCAGTCCCACTCTGCCAGGGAACCCCAACTCCACTCAGCCTGGGCACCTCCACTCCACTCAGCCTGGGCACATTCACTCCACTCTGTCTAGGCACATTGACTCCCATTCAGCCTGGGCACATTCACTCCACTCCGCCTGGGCACTTCCAGTCCCACTCTGCCTGGGAACCTGCACTCCACTCGGCCTGGGCACCTCCACTCCACTCAGCCTGGGCACATTCACTCCACTCAGCCTAGGCACTTCCAGTCCCACTCAGCCTAGGCACTTCCAGTCCCACTCTGCCTGGCAACCTCCACTCCACTCAGCCTGGGCACATTCACTCCCACTCTGCCTAGGCACTTCCAGTCCCACTCAGCCTGGGTACATTCACTCCACTCAGCCTGGGCACATTCACTCCACTCAGCCTGGGCACTTCCAATCCCACTCTGCCTGGGAACCAGCACTCCACTCAGCCTGGGCACCTGCACTCCACTCAGCCTGGGCACATGCAATCCACTCAGCCTGGGGACATTCACTCCACTCAGCCTGGGAACTTCCAATCCCACTCTGCCTGGGAAACAGCACTCCACTCAGCCTGGGCACCTCCACTCCACTCAGCCTGGGTACATTCACTCCACTCAGCCTTGGCACTTCCAGTCCCACTCTGCCAGGGAACCCCAACTCCACTCAGCCTGGGCACCTCCACTCCACTCAGCCTGGGCACATTCACTCCACTCAGCCTGGGCACTGCCAATCCCACTCTGCCTGGGAACCTGCACTCCACTCAGCCTGGGCACCTCCACTCCACTCAGCCTGGGTACATTCACTCCACTCAGCCTGGGCACTTCCAATCCCACTCTGCCTGGGAACCTGCACTCCACTCAGCCTGGGCACCTCCACTCCATTCAGCCTGGGCACATTCACTCCACTCAGCCTGGGCACTTCCAGTCCCATTCTGCCTGAGTTCCTGCACTCCACTCAGCCTGGGCACCTCCACTCCACTCAGCCTGGGCACATTCACTCCACTCAGCCTGGGCACATTCACTCCACTCAGCCTGGGCACATTCACTCCACTCAGCCTGGGCACTTACAGTCCCACTCTGCTGGGAACCTGCACTCCACTCAGCCTGGGAACCTCCACTCCACGCAGCCTGGGCACATTCACTCCACTCAGCCAGGGCACTTCCAGTCCCTCTCTGCCTGGGAACCCCAACTCCACTCAGCCTGGGCACCTCCACTCCACTCAGCCTGGGCACATTCACTCCACTCTGTCTAGGCACATTGACTCCCATTCAGCCTGGGCACATTCACTCCACTCCGCCTGGGCACTTCCAGTCCCACTCTGCCTGGGAACCTGCACTCCACTCGGGATGGGCACCTCCACTCCACTCAGCCTGGGCACATTCACTCCACTCAGCCTGGGCACTTCCAATCCCACTCTGCCTGGGAACCTGCACTCCACTCAGCCTGGGCACCTCCACTCCACTCAGCCTGGGCACATTCACTCCACTCTGCCTGGGCACATTCACTCCACTCAGCCTGGGCACATTCACTCCACTCAGCCTGGGCACTTCCAGTCCCACTCTCCTGGGAACCTGCACTCCACTCAGCCTGGGCACCTCCACTCCACTCAGCCTGGGTACATTCACTCCACTCAGCCTGGGCACTTTCAGTCCCACTCTGCCAGGGAACCTGCACTCCACTCAGCCTGGGCACATGCAATCCACTCAGCCTGGGCACCTCCACTCCACTCAGCCTGGCCACATTCACTCCACTCAGCCAGGGCACATTCACTCCACTCAGCCTGGGCACTTCCAGTCCCACTCTGCCCTGGAACCTCCACTCCCACTCTGACTGGGAACCTCCGCTACTCCTCTCCACACCCGGCTCTCCACCCGACTCGCGGGGGCCCACTCTTAAGCCCTCCCGCCGCAATTTATAGGCCCTTTGTCCGGGCGGAAAGTGAACCGCGGAACTGTGTCCCGCCCTCAATTCTCGTCCGATTGGAACGCGGTTTGGACCCGTTCTCCTGGGCGGCCTCGCAGGCCCTCCAGACCCAGCCAGTTAGCTCCAAAGGGCCGCCCCGAGCACGGGGAGGGGTGACACTTGACGCTTTGGCGCAACGGTGCCCGCGCCACGAGCCAAAAAGCGCCCTCCTCTCTCCGCGCCCATTCAAGGCAATGGGGAAACACACGTTTTGGGCTCCGGCGGCCGGGCACATTCACTCCACGCTGTCTAGGCACATTGACTCCCATTCAGCCTGGGCACATTCACTCCACTCCGCCTGGGCACTTCCAGTCCCACTCTGCCTGGGAACCTGCACTCCACTCGGCCTGGGCACCTCCACTCCACTCAGCCTGGGCACATTCACTCCACTCAGCCTGGGCACTTCCAATCCCACTCTGCCAGGGAACCTGCACTCCACTCAGCCTGGGCACATGCAATCCACTCAGCCTGGGGACATTCACTCCACTCAGCCTGGGAACTTCCAATCCCACTCTGCCTGGGAACCAGCACTCCACTCAGCCTGGGCACCTCCACTCCACTCAGCCTGGGTACATTCACTCCACTCAGCGTTGGCACTTCCAGTCCCACTCTGCCAGGGAACCCCAACTCCACTCAGCCTGGGCACCTCCACTCCACTCAGCCTGGGCACATTCACTCCACTCAGCCTGGGCACTTCCAATCCCACTCTGCCTGGGAACCTGCACTCCACTCAGCCTGGGCACCTCCACTCCACTCAGCCTGGGTACATTCACTCCACTCAGCCTGGGCACTTCCAATCCCACTCTGCCTGGGAACCTGCACTCCACTCAGCCTGGGCACCTCCACTCCATTCAGCCTGGGCACATTCACTCCACTCAGCCTGGGCACTTCCAGTCCCACTCTGCCTGGGAACCTGCACTCCACTCAGCCTGGGCACCTCCACTCCACTCAGCCTGGGCACATTCACTCCACTCAGCCTGGGCACATTCACTCCACTCAGCCTGGGCACATTCACTCCACTCAGCCTGGGCACTTCCAGTCCCACTCTGCTGGGAACCTGCACTCCACTCAGCCTGGGAACCTCCACTCCACGCAGCCTGGGCACATTCACTCCACTCAGCCAGGGCACTTCCAGTCCCTCTCTGCCTGGGAACCCCAACTCCACTCAGACTGGGCACCTCCACTCCACTCAGCCTGGGCACATTCACTCCACTCTGTCTAGGCACATTGACTCCCATTCAGCCTGGGCACATTCACTCCACTCCGCCTGGGCACTTCCAGTCCCACTCTGCCTTGGAACCTGCACTCCACTCGGCCTGGGCACCTCCACTCCACTCAGCCTGGGCACATTCACTCCACTCAGCCTGGGCACTTCCAATCCCACTCTGCCTTGGAACCTGCACTCCACTCAGCCTGGGCACCTCCACTCCACTCAGCCTGGGCACATTCACTCCACTCTGCCTGGGCACATTCACTCCACTCAGCCTGGGCACATTCACTCCACTCAGCCTGGAAACTTCCAGTCCCACTCTGCTGGGAACCTGCACTCCACTCAGCCTGGGCACCTCCACTCCACTCAGCCTGGGTACATTCACTCCACTCAGCCTTGGCACTTCCAGTCCCACTCTGCAAGGGAACCCCAACTCCACTCAGCCTGGGCACCTCCACTCCACTCAGCCTGGGCACATTCACTGCACTCAGCCTGGGCACTTCCAATCCCACTCTGCCAGGGAACCTGAACTCCACTCAGCCTGGGCACCTCCACTCCATTCAGCCTGGGCACATTCACTCCACTCAGCCTGGGCACTTTCAGTCCCACTCTGCCTCGGAACCTGCACTCCACTCGGCCTGGGCACCTCCATTCCACTCAGCCTGGGCACATTCACTCCACTCAGCCTTGGCACTTCCAGTCCCACTCTGCCAGGGAACCCCAACTCCACTCAGCCTGGGCACCTCCACTCCACTCAGCCTGGGCACATTCACTCCACTCAGCCTGGGCACTTCCAATCCCACTCAGCCTGGGTGCCTGCACTCCACTCAGCCTGGGCACCTCCACTCCACTCAGCCTGGGAACTTCCAATCCCACTCTGCCTGGGAACCAGCACTCCACTCAGCCTGGGCACCTCCACTCCACTCAGCCTGGGTACATTCACTCCACTCAGCCTTGGCACTTCCAGTCCCACTCTGCCAGGGAACCCCAACTCCACTCAGCCTGGGCACCTCCACTCCACTCAGCCTGGGCACATTCACTCCACTCTGTCTAGGCACATTGACTCCCATTCAGCCTGGGCACATTCACTCCACTCCGCCTGGACACTTCCAGTCCCACTCTGCCTGGGAACCTGCACTCCACTCGGCCTGGGCACCTCCACTCCACTCAGCCTGGGCACATTCACTCCACTCAGCCTAGGCACTTCCAGTCCCACTCAGCCTAGGCACTTCCAGTCCCACTCTGCCTGGCAACCTCCACTCCACTCAGCCTGGGCACATTCACTCCCACTCTGCCTAGGCACTTCCAGTCCCACTCAGCCTGGGTACATTCACTCCACTCAGCCTGGGCACATTCACTCCACTCAGCCTGGGCACTTCCAATCCCACTCTGCCTGGGAACCAGCACTCCACTCAGCCTGGGCACCTGCACTCCACTCAGCCTGGGCACATGCAATCCACTCAGCCTGGGGACATTCACTACACTCAGCCTGGGAACATCCAATCCCACTCTGCCTGGGAAACAGCACTCCACTCAGCCTGGGCACCTCCACTCCACTCAGCCTGGGTACATTCACTCCACTCAGCCTTGGCACTTCCAGTCCCACTCTGCCAGGGAACCCCAACTCCACTCAGCCTGGGCACCTCCACTCCACTCAGCCTGGGCACATTCACTCCACTCAGCCTGGGCACTGCCAATCCCACTCTGCCTGGGAACCTGCACTCCACTCAGCCTGGGCACCTCCACTCCACTCAGCCTGGGCACATTCACTCCACTCAGCCTGGGCACTTCCAGTCCCATTCTGCCTGAGTTCCTGCACTCCACTCAGCCTGGGCACCTCCACTCCACTCAGCCTGGGCACATTCACTCCACTCAGCCTGGGCACATTCACTCCACTCAGCCTGGGCACATTCACTCCACTCAGCCTGGGCACTTCCAGTCCCACTCTGCTGGGAACCTGCACTCCACTCAGCCTGGGAACCTCCACTCCACGCAGCCTGGGCACATTCACTCCACTCAGCCAGGGCACTTCCAGTCCCTCTCTGCCTGGGAACCCCAACTCCACTCAGCCTGGGCACCTCCACTCCACTCAGCCTGGGCACATTCACTCCACTCTGTCTAGGCACATTGACTCCCATTCAGCCTGGGCACATTCACTCCACTCCGCCTGGGCACTTCCAGTCCCACTCTGCCTGGGAACCTGCACTCCACTCGGGATGGGCACCTCCACTCCACTCAGCCTGGGCACATTCACTCCACTCAGCCTGGGCACTTCCAATCCCACTCTGCCTGGGAACCTGCACTCCACTCAGCCTGGGCACCTCCACTCCACTCAGCCTGGGCACATTCACTCCACTCTGCCTGGGCACATTCACTCCAC
The DNA here is from genome assembly GCF_963514075.1 of Conger conger. NCBI lineage: Eukaryota > Metazoa > Chordata > Actinopteri > Anguilliformes > Congridae > Conger > Conger conger. The sequence goes on from NW_026890499.1 coordinate 104,368, forward strand.
TCAGCCTGGGCACATTCACTCCACTCAGCCTGGGCACTTCCAGTCCCACTCTCCTGGGAACCTGCACTCCACTCAGCCTGGGCACCTCCACTCCACTCAGCCTGGGTACATTCACTCCACTCAGCCTGGGCACTTTCAGTCCCACTCTGCCAGGGAACCTGCACTCCACTCAGCCTGGGCACATGCAATCCACTCAGCCTGGGCACCTCCACTCCACTCAGCCTGGCCACATTCACTCCACTCAGCCAGGGCACATTCACTCCACTCAGCCTGGGCACTTCCAGTCCCACTCTGCCCTGGAACCTCCACTCCCACTCTGACTGGGAACCTCCGCTACTCCTCTCCACACCCGGCTCTCCACCCGACTCGCGGGGGCCCACTCTTAAGCCCTCCCGCCGCAATTTATAGGCCCTTTGCCCGGGCGGAAAGTGAACCGCGGAACTGTGTCCCGCCCTCAATTCTCGTCCGATTGGAACGCGGTTTGGACCCGTTCTCCTGGGCGGCCTCGCAGGCCCTCCAGACCCAGCCAGTTAGCTCCAAAGGGCCGCCCCGAGCACGGGGAGGGGTGACACTTGACGCTTTGGCGCAACGGTGCCCGCGCCACGAGCCAAAAAGCGCCCTCCTCTCTCCGCGCCCATTCAAGGCAATGGGGAAACACACGTTTTGGGCTCCGGCGGCCGGGCACATTCACTCCACGCTGTCTAGGCACATTGACTCCCATTCAGCCTGGGCACATTCACTCCACTCCGCCTGGGCACTTCCAGTCCCACTCTGCCTGGGAACCTGCACTCCACTCGGCCTGGGCACCTCCACTCCACTCAGCCTGGGCACATTCACTCCACTCAGCCTGGGCACTTCCAATCCCACTCTGCCAGGGAACCTGCACTCCACTCAGCCTGGGCACATGCAATCCACTCAGCCTGGGGACATTCACTCCACTCAGCCTGGGAACTTCCAATCCCACTCTGCCTGGGAACCAGCACTCCACTCAGCCTGGGCACCTCCACTCCACTCAGCCTGGGTACATTCACTCCACTCAGCGTTGGCACTTCCAGTCCCACTCTGCCAGGGAACCCCAACTCCACTCAGCCTGGGCACCTCCACTCCACTCAGCCTGGGCACATTCACTCCACTCAGCCTTGGCACTTCCAGTCCCACTCTGCCAGGGAACCTGCACTCCACTCAGCCTGGGCACCTCCACTCCACTCAGCCTGGGCACATTCACTCCACTCAGCCTGGGCACTTCCAATCCCACTCTGCCTGGGTGCTTGCACTCCACTCAGCCTGGGCACCTCCACTCCACTCAGCCTGGGCACATTCACTCCACTCAGCCAGGGCACATTCACTCCACTCAGCCTGGGCACTTCCAGTCCCACTCTGCCCAGGAACCTCCACTCCCACTCTGACTGGGCACATTCACTCCACTCAGCCTGGGCACATTCACTCCACTCAGCCTGGGCACATTCACTCCACTCAGCCTGGGCACTTCCAGTCCAACTCTGCTGGGAACCTGCACTCCACTCAGCCTGGGAACCTCCACTCCACGCAGCCTGGGCACATTCACTCCACTCAGCCAGGGCACTTCCAGTCCCTCTCTGCCTGGGAACCCCAACTCCACTCAGACTGGGCACCTCCACTCCACTCAGCCTGGGCACATTCACTCCACTCTGTCTAGGCACATTGACTCCCATTCAGCCTGGGCACATTCACTCCACTCCGCCTGGGCACTTCCAGTCCCACTCTGCCTTGGAACCTGCACTCCACTCGGCCTGGGCACCTCCACTCCACTCAGCCTGGGCACATTCACTCCACTCAGCCTGGGCACGTCCAATCCCACTCTGCCTTGGAACCTGCACTCCACTCAGCCTGGGCACCTCCACTCCACTCAGCCTGGGCACATTCACTCCACTCTGCCTGGGCACATTCACTCCACTCAGCCTGGGCACATTCACTCCACTCAGCCTGGGAACTTCCAATCCCACTCTGCCTGGGAACCAGCACTCCACTCAGCCTGGGCACCTCCACTCCACTCAGCCTGGGTACATTCACTCCACTCAGCGTTGGCACTTCCAGTCCCACTCTGCCAGGGAACCCCAACTCCACTCAGCCTGGGCACCTCCACTCCACTCAGCCTGGGCACATTCACTCCACTCAGCCTTGGCACTTCCAGTCCCACTCTGCCAGGGAACCTGCACTCCACTCAGCCTGGGCACCTCCACTCCACTCAGCCTGGGCACATTCACTCCACTCAGCCTGGGCACTTCCAATCCCACTCTGCCTGGGTGCTTGCACTCCACTCAGCCTGGGCACCTCCACTCCACTCAGCCTGGGCACATTCACTCCACTCAGCCACGGCACATTCACTCCACTCAGCCTGGGCACTTCCAGTCCCACTCTGCCCAGGAACCTCCACTCCCACTCTGACTGGGCACATTCACTCCACTCAGCCTGGGCACATTCACTCCACTCAGCCTGGGCACATTCACTCCACTCAGCCTGGGCACTTCCAGTCCAACTCTGCTGGGAACCTGCACTCCACTCAGCCTGGGAACCTCCACTCCACGCAGCCTGGGCACATTCACTCCACTCAGCCAGGGCACTTCCAGTCCCTCTCTGCCTGGGAACCCCAACTCCACTCAGACTGGGCACCTCCACTCCACTCAGCCTGGGCACATTCACTCCACTCTGTCTAGGCACATTGACTCCCATTCAGCCTGGGCACATTCACTCCACTCCGCCTGGGCACTTCCAGTCCCACTCTGCCTTGGAACCTGCACTCCACTCGGCCTGGGCACCTCCACTCCACTCAGCCTGGGCACATTCACTCCACTCAGCCTGGGCACTTCCAATCCCACTCTGCCTTGGAACCTGCACTCCACTCAGCCTGGGCACCTCCACTCCACTCAGCCTGGGCACATTCACTCCACTCTGCCTGGGCACATTCACTCCACTCAGCCTGGGCACATTCACTCCACTCAGCCTGGGCACTTCCAGTCCCACTCTGCTGGGAACCTGCACTCCACTCAGCCTGGGCACCTCCACTTCACTCAGCCTGGGTACATTCACTCCACTCAGCCTTGGCACTTCCAGTCCCACTCTGCAAGGGAACCCCAACTCCACTCAGCCTGGGCACCTCCACTCCACTCAGCCTGGGCACATTCACTGCACTCAGCCTGGGCACTTCCAGTCCCACTCTGCCAGGGAACCTGCACTCCACTCAGCCTGGGCACCTCCACTCCATTCAGCTTGGGCACATTCACTCCACTCAGCCTGGGCACTTTCAGTCCCACTCTGCCTCGGAACCTGCACTCCACTCGGCCTGGGCACCTCCACTCCACTCAGCCTGGGCACATTCACTCCACTCTGTCTAGGCACATTGACTCCCATTCAGCCTGGGCACATTCACTCCACTCCGCCTGGGCACTTCCAGTCCCACTCTGCCTTGGAACCTGCACTCCACTCGGCCTGGGCACCTCCACTCCACTCAGCCTGGGCACATTCACTCCACTCAGCCTGGGCACTTCCAATCCCACTCTGCCTTGGAACCTGCACTCCACTCAGCCTGGGCACCTCCACTCCACTCAGCCTGGGCACATTCACTCCACTCTGCCTGGGCACATTCACTCCACTCAGCCTGGGCACATTCACTCCACTCAACCTGGGCACTTCCAGTCCCACTCTGCTGGGAACCTGCACTCCACTCAGCCTGGGCACCTCCACTTCACTCAGCCTGGGTACATTCACTCCACTCAGCCTTGGCACTTCCAGTCCCACTCTGCAAGGGAACCCCAACTCCACTCAGCCTGGGCACCTCCACTCCACTCAGCCTGGGCACATTCACTGCACTCAGCCTGGGCACTTCCAATCCCACTCTGCCAGGGAACCTGCACTCCACTCAGCCTGGGCACCTCCACTCCATTCAGCCTGGGCACATTCACTCCACTCAGCCTGGGCACTTTCAGTCCCACTCTGCCTCGGAACCTGCACTCCACTCGGCCTGGACACCTCCACTCCACTCAGCCTGGGCACATTCACTCCACTCTGTCTAGGCACATTGACTCCCATTCAGCCTGGGCACATTCACTCCACTCCGCCTGGGCACTTCCAGTCCCACTCTGCCTTGGAACCTGCACTCCACTCGGCCTGGGCACCTCCACTCCACTCAGCCTGGGCACATTCACTCCACTCAGCCTGGGCACTTCCAATCCCACTCTGCCTTGGAACCTGCACTCCACTCAGCCTGGGCACCTCCACTCCACTCAGCCTGGGCACATTCACTCCACTCTGCCTGGGCACATTCACTCCACTCAGCCTGGGCACATTCACTCCACTCAACCTGGGCACTTCCAGTCCCACTCTGCTGGGAACCTGCACTCCACTCAGCCTGGGCACCTCCACTTCACTCAGCCTGGGTACATTCACTCCACTCAGCCTTGGCACTTCCAGTCCCACTCTGCAAGGGAACCCCAACTCCACTCAGCCTGGGCACCTCCACTCCACTCAGCCTGGGCACATTCACTGCACTCAGCCTGGGCACTTCCAATCCCACTCTGCCAGGGAACCTGCACTCCACTCAGCCTGGGCACCTCCACTCCATTCAGCCTGGGCACATTCACTCCACTCAGCCTGGGCACTTTCAGTCCCACTCTGCCTCGGAACCTGCACTCCACTCGGCCTGGACACCTCCACTCCACTCAGCCTGGGCACATTCACTCCACTCAGCCTTGGCACTTCCAGTCCCACTCTGCCAGGGAACCCCAACTCCACTCAGCCTGGGCACCTCCACTCCACTCAGCCTGGGCACATTCACTCCACTCAGCCTGGGCACTTCCAATCCCACTCTGCCTGGGTGCCTGCACTCCACTCAGCCTGGGCACCTCCACTCCACTCAGCCTGGGAACTTCCAATCCCACTCTGCCTGGGAACCAGCACTCCACTCAGCCTGGGCACCTCCACTCCACTCAGCCTGGGTACATTCACTCCACTCAGCCTTGGCACTTCCAGTCCCACTCTGCCAGGGAACCCCAACTCCACTCAGCCTGGGCACCTCCACTCCACTCAGCCTGGGCACATTCACTCCACTCTGTCTAGGCACATTGACTCCCATTCAGCCTGGGCACATTCACTCCACTCCGCCTGGGCACTTCCAGTCCCACTCTGCCTGGGAACCTGCACTCCACTCGGCCTGGGCACCTCCACTCCACTCAGCCTGGGCACATTCACTCCACTCAGCCTGGGCACTTCCAGTCCCACTCTGCTGGGAACCTGCACTCCACTCAGCCTGGGCACCTCCACTCCACTCAGCCTGGGTACATTCACTCCACTCAGCCTTGGCACTTCCAGTCCCACTCTGCCAGGGAACCACAACTCCACTCAGCCTGGGCACCTCCACTCCACTCAGCCTGGGCACATTCACTGCACTCAGCCTGGGTACTTCCAATCCCACTCTGCCAGGGAACCTGCACTCCACTCAGCCTGGGCACCTCCACTCCATTCAGCCTGGGCACATTCACTCCACTCAGCCTGGGCACTTTCAGTCCCACTCTGCCTGGGAACCTGCACTCCACTCGGCCTGGGCACCTCCACTCCACTCAGCCTGGGCACATTCACTCCACTCAGCCTTGGCAATTCCAGTCCCACTCTGCCAGGGAACCCCAACTCCACTCAGCCTGGGCACCTCCACTCCACTCAGCCTGGGCACATTCACTCCACTCTGTCTAGGCACATTGACTCCCATTCAGCCTGGGCACATTCACTCCACTCCGCCTGGGCACTTCCAGTCCCACTCTGCCTGGGAACCTGCACTCCACTCAGCCGGGGCACCTCCACTCCACTCAGCCTGGGCACATTCACTCCACTCAGCCTGGGCACATTCACTCCACTCAGCCTGGGCACATTCACTCCACTCAGCCTGGGCACTTCCAGTCCCACTCTGCTGGGAACCTGCACTCCACTCAGCCTGGGAACCTCCACTCCACGCAGCCTGGGCACATTCACTCCACTCAGCCAGGGCACTTCCAGTCCCTCTCTGCCTGGGAACCCCAACTCCACTCAGACTGGGCACCTCCACTCCACTCAGCCTGGGCACATTCACTCCACTCTGTCTAGGCACATTGACTCCCATTCAGCCTGGGCACATTCACTCCACTCCGCCTGGGCACTTCCAGTCCCACTCTGCCTTGGAACCTGCACTCCACTCGGCCTGGGCACCTCCACTCCACTCAGCCTGGGCACATTCACTCCACTCAGCCTGGGCACTTCCAATCCCACTCTGCCTTGGAACCTGCACTCCACTCAGCCTGGGCACCTCCACTCCACTCAGCCTGGGCACATTCACTCCACTCTGCCTGGGCACATTCACTCCACTCAGCCTGGGCACATTCACTCCACTCAGCCTGGGCACTTCCAATCCCACTCTGCCTTGGAACCTGCACTCCACTCAGCCTGGGCACCTCCACTCCACTCAGCCTGGGCACATTCACTCCACTCTGCCTGGGCACATTCACTCCACTCAGCCTGGGCACATTCACTCCACTCAGCCTGGGCACCTCCTCTCCACTCAGCCTGGGTACATTCACTCCACTCAGCCTGGGCACATTCACTCCACTCAGCCTGGGCACTTTCAGTCCCACTCTGCCTGGGAACCTGCACTCCACTCGGCCTGGGCACCTCCACTCCACTCAGCCTGGGCACATTCACTCCACTCAGCCTGGGCACTTCCAATCCCACTCTGCCTGGGAACCTGCACTCCACTCAGCCTGGGAACCTCCACTCCACTCAGCCTGGGTACATTCACTCCACTCAGCCTGGGCACTTCCAATCCCACTCTGCCTGGGAACCTGCACTCCACTCAGCCTGGGCACCTCCACTCAGCCTGGGCACCTCCACTCCATTCAGCCTGGGCACATTCACTCCACTCAGCCTGGGCACTTCCAGTCCCACTCTGCTGGGAACCTGCACTCCACTCAGCCTGGGCACCTCCACTCCACTCAGCCTGGGTACCTTCACTCCACTCAGCCTTGGCACTTCCAGTCCCACTCTGCCAGGGAACCCCAACTCCACTCAGCCTGGGCACCTCCACTCCACTCAGCCTGGGCACATTCACTCCACTCAGCCTGGGCACTTCCAATCCCACTCTGCCAGGGAACCTGCACTCCACTCAGCCTGGGCACCTCCACTCCATTCAGCCTGGGCACATTCACTCCACTCAGCCTGGGCACTTTCAGTCCCACTCTGCCTGGGAACCTGCACTCCACTCGGCCTGGGCACCTCCACTCCACGCAGCCTGGGCACATTCACTCCACTCAGCCAAGGCACTTCCAGTCCCTCTCTGCCTGGGAACCCAAACTCCACTCAGCCTGGGCAACTCCACTCCACTCAGCCTGGGCACATTCACTCCACTCTGTCTAGGCACATTGACTCCCATTCAGCCTGGGCACATTCACTCCACTCCGCCTGGGCACTTCCAGTCCCACTCTGCCTGGGAACCTGCACTCCACTCGGCCTGGGCACCTCCACTCCACTCAGGCTGGGCACATTCACTCCACTCAGCCTGGGCACTTCCAATCCCACTCTGCCTGGGAACCTGCACTCCACTCAGCCTGGGCACCTCCACTCCACTCAGCTTGGGCACATTCACTCCACTCTGCCTGGGCACATTCACTCCACTCAGCCTGGGCACATTCACTCCACTCAGCCTGGGCACTTCCAGTCCCACTCTGCTGGGAACCTGCACTCCACTCAGCCTGGGCACCTCCACTCCACTCAGCCTGGGTACATTCACTCCACTCAGCCTTGGCACTTCCAGTCCCACTCTGCAAGGGAACCCCAACTCCACTCAGCCTGGGCACCTCCACTCCACTCAGCCTGGGCACATTCACTGCACTCAGCCTGGGCACTTCCAATCCCACTCTGCCAGGGAACCTGCACTCCACTCAGCCTGGGCACCTCCACTCCATTCAGCCTGGGCACATTCACTCCACTCAGCCTGGGCACTTTCAGTCCCACGCTGCCTGGGAACCTGCACTCCACTCGGCCTGGGCACCTCCACTCCACTCAGCCTGGGCACATTCACTCCACTCAGCCTTGGCACTTCCAGTCCCACTCTGCCAGGGAACCCCAACTCCACTCAGCCTGGGCACCTCCACTCCACTCAGCCTGGGCACATTCACTCCACTCAGCCTGGGCACTTCCAATCCCACTCTGCCTGGGTGCCTGCACTCCACTCAGCCTGGGCACCTCCACTCCACTCAGCCTGGCCACATTCACTCCACTCAGCCAGGGCACATTCACTCCACTCAGCCTGGGCACTTCCAGTCCCACTCTGCCCAGGAACCTCCACTCCCACTCTGACTGGGAACCTCCGCTACTCCTCTCCACACCCGGCTCTCCACCCGACTCGCGAGGGCCCACTCTTAAGCCCTCCCGCCGCAAGTTATAGGCCCTTTGCCCGGGCGGAAAGTGAACCGCGGAACTGTGTCCCGCCCTCAATTCTCGTCCGATCGGAACGCGGTTTGGACCCGTTCTCCTGGGCGGCCTCGCTGCCCCTCCAGACCCAGCCAGTTAGCTCCAAGGGGCCGCCCCGAGCACGGGGAGGGGTGACACTTGACGCTTTGGCGCAACGGTGCCTGCGCCACGAGCCAAAAAGCGCCCCCCTCTCTCCGCGCCCATTCAAGGCAACGGGGAAACGCACGTTTCGGGCTCCGGCGGCTGGGCACATTCACTCCACTCTGTCTAGGCACATTGACTCCCATTCAGCCTGGGCACATTCACTCCACTCCGCCTCGGCACTTCCAGTCCCACTCTGCCTGGGAACCTGCACTCCACTCGGCCTGGGCACCTCCACTCCACTCAGCCTGGGCACATTCACTCCACTCAGCCTTGGCACTTCCAGTCCCACTCTGCCAGGGAACCCCAACTCCACTCAGCCTGGGCACCTCCACTCCACTCAGCCTGGGCACATTCACTCCACTCAGCCTGGGCACTTCCAATCCCACTCTGCCTGGGTGCCTGCACTCCACTCAGCCTGGGCACCTCCACTCCACTCAGCCTGGCCACATTCACTCCACTCAGCCAGGGCACATTCACTCCACTCAGCCTGGGCACTTCCAGTCCCACTCTGCCCAGGAACCTCCACTCCCACTCTGACTGGGAACCTTCGCTACTCCTCTCCACACCCGGCTCTCCACCCGACTCACGGGGGCCCACTCTTAAGCCCTCCCGCCGCAAGTAATAGGCCCTTTGCCCGGGCGGAAAGTGAACCGCGGTACTGTGTCCCGCCCTCAATTCTCGTCCGATCGGAACGCGGTTTGGACCCGTTCTCCTGGGCGGCCTCGCAGCCCCTCCAGACCCAGCCAGTTAGCTCCAAGGGGCCGCCCCGAGCACGGGGAGGGGTGACACTTGACGCTTTGGCGCAACGGTGCCCGCGCCAAGAGCCAAAAAGCGCCCCCCTCTATCCGCGCCCATTCAAGGCAATGGGGAAACGCACGTTTCGGACTCCGGCGGCTGGGCACATTCACTCCACTCTGTCTAGGCACATTGACTCCCATTCAGCCTGGGCATATTCACTCCACTCCGCCTGGGCACTTCCAGTCCCACTCTGCCTGGGAACCTGCACTCCACTCGGCCTGGGCACCTCCACTCCACTCAGCCTGGGCACATTCACTCCACTCAGCCTTGGCACTTCCAGTCCCACTCTGCCAGGGAACCCCAACTCCACTCAGCCTGGGCACCTCCACTCCACTCAGCCTGGGCACATTCACTCCACTCAGCCTGGGCACTTCCAATCCCACTCTGCCTGGGAACCTGCACTCCACTCAGCCTGGGCACCTCCACTCCACTCAGCCTGGGTACATTCACTCCACTCAGCCTGGGCACTTCCAATCCCACTCTGCCTGGGAACCTGCACTCCACTCAGCCTGGGCACCTCCACTCCACTCAGCCTGGGCACATTCACTCCACTCAGCCTGGGCACTTCCAGTCCCACTCTGCCAGGGAACCCCAACTCCACTCAGCCTGGGCACCTCCACTCCACTCAGCCTCTGCACATTCACTCCACTCAGCCTGGGCACTTCCAGTCCCACTCTGCCTGGGAACCTGCACTCCACTCGGCCTGGGCACCTCCACTCCACTCAGCCTGGCCACATTCACTCCACTCAGCCAGGGCACATTCACTCCACTCAGCCTGGGCACTTCCAGTCCCACTCTGCCCAGGAACCTCCACTCCCACTCTGACTGGGAACCTCCGCTACTCCTCTCCACACCCGGCTCTCCACCCGACTCGCGGGGGCCCACTCTTAAGCCCTCCCGCCGCAAGTTATAGGCCCTTTGCCCGGGCGGAAAGTGAACCGCGGAACTGTGTCCCGCCCTCAATTCTCGTCCGATCGGAACGCGGTTTGGACCCGTTCTCCTGGGCGGCCTCGCAGCCCCTCCGAACCCCGCTAGTTAGCTCCAAGGGGCCGCCCCGAGCACGGGGAGGTGTGACACTTGACGCTTTGGCGCAACGGTTCCCGCGCCACGAGCCAAAAAGTGCCCCCCTCTCTCCGCGCCCATTCAAGGCAATGGGGAAACGCACGTTTCGGGCTCCGGCGGCCGGGCACATTCACTCCACTCTGTCTAGGCACATTGACTCCCATTCAGCCTGGGCACATTCACTCCACTCCGCCTGGGCACTTCCAGTCCCACTCTGCCTGGGAACCTGCACTCCACTCGGCCTGGGCACCTCCACTCCACTCAGCCTGGGCACATTCACTCCACTCAGCCTGGGCACTTCCAATCCCACTCTGCCTGGGAACCTGCACTCTACTCAGCCTGGGCACCTGCACTCCACTCAGCCTGGGTTCATTACTCCACTCAGCCTGGGCACTTCCAATCCCACTCAGCCTGGGAACCTGCACTCCACTCAGCCTGGGCACCTCCACTCCACTCAGCCGGGGCACATTCACTCCACTCAGCGTTGGCACTTCCAGTCCCACTCTTCCAGGGAACCCCAACTCCACTCAGCCTGGGCACCTCCACTCCACTCAGCCTGGGCACATTCACTCCACTCACCGTTGGCACTTCCAGTCCCACTCTGCCAGGGAACCCCAACTCTACTCAGCCTGGGCACCTCCACTCCACTCAGCCTGGGCACATTCACTCCACTCAGCCTGGGCACCTCCAATCCCACTCTGCCTGGGATCCTGCACTCCACTCAGCCTGGGCCCCTCCACTCCACTCAGCCTGGGTACATTCACTCCACTCAGCCTGGGCACTTCCAATCCCACTCTGCCTGGGAACCTGCACTCCACTCAGCCTGGGCACCTCCACTCAGCCTGGGCACCTCCACTCCATTCAGCCTGGGCACATTCACTCCACTCAGCCTGGGCACTTCCAGTCCCACTCTGCTGGGAACCTGCACTCCACTCAGCCTGGGCACCTCCACTCCACTCAGCCTGGGTACCTTCACTCCACTCAGCCTTGGCACTTCCAGTCCCACTCTGCCAGGGAACCCCAACTCCACTCAGCCTGGGCACCTCCACTCCACTCAGCCTGGGCACATTCACTCCACTCAGCCTGGGCACTTCCAATCCCACTCTGCCAGGGAACCTGCACTCCACTCAGCCTGGGCACCTCCACTCCATTCAGCCTGGGCACATTCACTCCACTCAGCCTGGGCACTTTCAGTCCCACTCTGCCTGGGAACCTGCACTCCACTCGGCCTGGGCACCTCCACTCCACGCAGCCTGTGCACATTCACTCCACTCAGCCAGGGCACTTCCAGTCCCTCTCTGCCTGGGAACCCAAACTCCACTCAGCCTGGGCACCTCCACTCCACTCAGCCTGGGCACATTCACTCCACTCTGTCTAGGCACATTGACTCCCATTCAGCCTGGGCACATTCACTCCACTCCGCCTGGGCACTTCCAGTCCCACTCTGCCTGGGAACCTGCACTCCACTCGGCCTGGGCACCTCCACTCCACTCAGCCTGGGCACATTCACTCCACTCAGCCTTGGCACTTCCAGTCCCACTCTGCCAGGGAACCCCAACTCCACTCAGCCTGGGCACCTCCACTCCACTCAGCCTGGGCACATTCACTCCACTCAGCCTGGGCACTTCCAATCCCACTCTGCCTGGGAACCTGCACTCCACTCAGCCTGGGCACCTCCACTCCACTCAGCCTGGGTACATTCACTCCACTCAGCCTGGGCACTTCCAATCCCACTCTGCCTGGGAACCTGCACTCCACTCAGCCTGGGCACCTCCACTCCACTCAGCCTGGGCACATTCACTCCACTCAGCCTGGGCACTTCCAGTCCCACTCTGCCAGGGAACCCCAACTCCACTCAGCCTGGGCACCTCCACTCCACTCAGCCTCTGCACATTCACTCCACTCAGCCTGGGCACTTCCAGTCCCACTCTGCCTGGGAACCTGCACTCCACTCGGCCTGGGCACCTCCACTCCACTCAGCCTGGCCACATTCACTCCACTCAGCCAGGGCACATTCACTCCACTCAGCCTGGGCACTTCCAGTCCCACTCTGCCCAGGAACCTCCACTCCCACTCTGACTGGGAACCTCCGCTACTCCTCTCCACACCCGGCTCTCCACCCGACTCGCGGGGGCCCACTCTTAAGCCCTCCCGCCGCAAGTTATAGGCCCTTTGCCCGGGCGGAAAGTGAACCGCAGAACTGTGTCCCGCCCTCAATTCTCGTCCGATCGGAACGCGGTTTGGACCCGTTCTCCTGGGCGGCCTCGCAGCCCCTCCGAACCCCGCTAGTTAGCTCCAAGGGGCCGCCCCGAGCACGGGGAGGTGTGACACTTGACGCTTTGGCGCAACGGTTCCCGCGCCACGAGCCAAAAAGTGCCCCCCTCTCTCCGCGCCCATTCAAGGCAATGGGGAAACGCACGTTTCGGGCTCCGGCGGCCGGGCACATTCACTCCACTCTGTCTAGGCACATTGACTCCCATTCAGCCTGGGCACATTCACTCCACTCCGCCTGGGCACTTCCAGTCCCACTCTGCCTGGGAACCTGCACTCCACTCGGCCTGGGCACCTCCACTCCACTCAGCCTGGGCACATTCACTCCACTCAGCCTGGGCACTTCCAATCCCACTCTGCCTGGGAACCTGCACTCTACTCAGCCTGGGCACCTGCACTCCACTCAGCCTGGGTTCATTACTCCACTCAGCCTGGGCACTTCCAATCCCACTCAGCCTGGGAACCTGCACTCCACTCAGCCTGGGCACCTCCACTCCACTCAGCCGGGGCACATTCACTCCACTCAGCGTTGGCACTTCCAGTCCCACTCTTCCAGGGAACCCCAACTCCACTCAGCCTGGGCACCTCCACTCCACTCAGCCTGGGCACATTCACTCCACTCACCGTTGGCACTTCCAGTCCCACTCTGCCAGGGAACCCCAACTCTACTCAGCCTGGGCACCTCCACTCCACTCAGCCTGGGCACATTCACTCCACTCAGCCTGGGCACCTCCAATCCCACTCTGCCTGGGATCCTGCACTCCACTCAGCCTGGGCCCCTCCACTCCACTCAGCCTGGGTACATTCACTCCACTCAGCCTGGGCACTTCCAATCCCACTCTGCCTGGGAACCTGCACTCCACTCAGCCTGGGCACCTCCACTCAGCCTGGGCACCTCCACTCCATTCAGCCTGGGCACATTCACTCCACTCAGCCTGGGCACTTCCAGTCCCACTCTGCTGGGAACCTGCACTCCACTCAGCCTGGGCACCTCCACTCCACTCAGCCTGGGTACCTTCACTCCACTCAGCCTTGGCACTTCCAGTCCCACTCTGCCAGGGAACCCCAACTCCACTCAGCCTGGGCACCTCCACTCCACTCAGCCTGGGCACATTCACTCCACTCAGCCTGGGCACTTCCAATCCCACTCTGCCAGGGAACCTGCACTCCACTCAGCCTGGGCACCTCCACTCCATTCAGCCTGGGCACATTCACTCCACTCAGCCTGGGCACTTTCAGTCCCACTCTGCCTGGGAACCTGCACTCCACTCGGCCTGGGCACCTCCACTCCACGCAGCCTGTGCACATTCACTCCACTCAGCCAGGGCACTTCCAGTCCCTCTCTGCCTGGGAACCCAAACTCCACTCAGCCTGGGCACCTCCACTCCACTCAGCCTGGGCACATTCACTCCACTCTGTCTAGGCACATTGACTCCCATTCAGCCTGGGCACATTCACTCCACTCCGCCTGGGCACTTCCAGTCCCACTCTGCCTGGGAACCTGCACTCCACTCGGCCTGGGCACCTCCACTCCACTCAGCCTGGGCACATTCACTCCACTCAGCCTGGGCACTTCCAATCCCACTCTGCCTGGGAACCTGCACTCCACTCAGCCTGGGCACCTCCACTCCACTCAGCCTGGGCACATTCACTCCACTCTGCCTGGGCACATTCACTCCACTCAGCCTGGGCACATTCACGCCACTCAGCCTGGGCACTTCCAGTCCCACTCTGCTGGGAACCTGCACTCCACTCAGCCTGGGCACCTCCACTCCACTCAGCCTGGGTACATTCACTCCACTCAGCCTTGGCACTTCCAGTCCCACTCTGCAAGGGAACCCCAACTCCACTCAGCCTGGGCACCTCCACTCCACTCAGCCTGGGCACATTCACTGCACTCAGCCTGGGCACTTCCAATCCCACTCTGCCAGGGAACCTGCACTCCACTCAGCCTGGGCACCTCCACTCCATTCAGCCTGGGCACATTCACTCCACTCAGCCTGGGCACTTTCAGTCCCACTCTGCCTGGGAACCTGCACTCCACTCGGCCTGGGCACCTCCACTCCACTCAGCCTGGGCACATTCACTCCACTCAGCCTTGGCAGTTCCAGTCCCACTCTGCCAGGGAACCCCAACTCCACTCAGCCTGGGCACCTCCACTCCACTCAGCCTGGGCACATTCACTCCACTCAGCCTGGGCACTTCCAATCCCACTCTGCCTGGGTGCCTGCACTCCACTCAGCCTGGGCACCTCCACTCCACTCAGCCTGGCCACATTCACTCCACTCAGCCAGGGCACATTCACTCCACTCAGCCTGGGCACTTCCAGTCCCACTCTGCCCAGGAACCTCCACTCCCACTCTGACTGGGAACCTCCGCTACTCCTCTCCACACCCGGCTCTCCACCCGACTCGCGGGGGCCCACTCTTAAGCCCTCCCGCCGCAAGTTATAGGCCCTTTGCCCGGGCGGAAAGTGAACCGCGGAACTGTGTCCCGCCCTCAATTCTCGTCCGATCGGAACGCGGTTTGGACCCGTTCTCCTGGGCGGCCTCGCAGCCCCTCCAGACCCAGCCAGTTAGCTCCAAGGGGCCGCCCCGAGCACGGGGAGGTGTGACACTTGATGCTTTGGCGCAACGGTGCCCGCGCCACGAGCCAAAAAGCGCCCCCCTCTCTCCGCACCCATTCAAGGCAATGGGGAAACGCACGTTTCGGGCTCCGGCGGCCGGGCACATTCACTCCACTCTGTCTAGGCACATTGACTCCCATTCAGCCTGGGCACATTCACTCCACTCCGCCTCGGCACTTCCAGTCCCACTCTGCCTGGGAACCTGGACTCCACTCGGCCTGGGCACCTCCACTCCACTCAGCCTGGGCTCATTCACTCCACTCAGCCTTGGCACTTCCAGTCCCACTCTGCCAGGGAACCCCAACTCCACTCAGCCTGGGCACCTCCACTCCACTCAGCCTGGGCACATTCACTCCACTCAGCCTGGGCACTTCCAATCCCACTCTGCCTGGGTGCCTGCACTCCACTCAGCCTGGGCACCTCCACTCCACTCAGCTTGGCCACATTCACTCCACTCAGCCAGGGCACATTCACTCCACTCAGCCTGGGCACTTCCAGTCCCACTCTGCCCAGGAACCTCCACTCCCACTCTGACTGGGAACCTCCGCTACTCCTCTCCACACCCGGCTCTCCACCCGACTCGCGGGGGCCCACTCTTAAGCCCTCCCGCCGCAAGTTATAGGCCCTTTGCCCGGGCGGAAAGTGAACCGCGGAACTGTGTCCCGCCCTCAATTCTCGTCCGATCGGAACGCGGTTTGGACCCGTTCTCCTGGGCGGCCTCGCAGCCCCTCCAGACCCAGCCAGTTAGCTCCAAGGGGCCGCCCCGAGCACGGGGAGGTGTGACACTTGATGCTTTGGCGCAACGGTGCCCGCGCCACGAGCCAAAAAGCGCCCCCCTCTCTCCGCGCCCATTCAAGGCAATGGGGAAACGCACGTTTCGGGCTCCGGCGGCCGGGCACATTCACTCCACTCTGTCTAGGCACATTGACTCCCATTCAGCCTGGGCACATTCACTCCACTCCGCCTGGGCACTTCCAGTCCCACTCTGCCTGGGAACCTGCACTCCACTCGGCCTGGGCACCTCCACTCCACTCAGCCTGGGCACATTCACTCCACTCAGCCTTGGCACTTCCAGTCCCACTCTGCCAGGGAACCCCAACTCCACTCAGCCTGGGCACCTCCATTCCACTCAGCCTGGGCACATTCACTCCACTCAGCCTGGGCACCTCCAATCCCACTCTGCCTGGGATCCTGCACTCCACTCAGCCTGGGCCCCTCCACTCCACTCAGCCTGGGTACATTCACTCCACTCAGCCTGGGCACCTCCAATCCCACTCTGCCTGGGATCCTGCACTCCACTCAGCCTGGGCCCCTCCACTCCACTCAGCCTGGGTACATTCACTCCACTCAGCCTGGGCACTTCCAATCCCACTCTGCCTGGGAACCTGCACTCCACTCAGCCTGGGCACCTCCACTCAGCCTGGGCACCTCCACTCCATTCAGCCTGGGCACATTCACTCCACTCAGCCTGGGCACTTCCAGTCCCACTCTGCTGGGAACCTGCACTCCACTCAGCCTGGGCACCTCCACTCCACTCAGCCTGGGTACCTTCACTCCACTCAGCCTTGGCACTTCCAGTCCCACTCTGCCAGGGAACCCCAACTCCACTCAGCCTGGGCACCTCCACTCCACTCAGCCTGGGCACATTCACTCCACTCAGCCTGGGCACTTCCAATCCCACTCTGCCAGGGAACCTGCACTCCACTCAGCCTGGGCACCTCCACTCCATTCAGCCTGGGCACATTCACTCCACTCAGCCTGGGCACTTTCAGTCCCACTCTGCCTGGGAACCTGCACTCCACTCGGCCTGGGCACCTCCACTCCACGCAGCCTGGGCACATTCACTCCACTCAGCCAGGGCACTTCCAGTCCCTCTCTGCCTGGGAACCCAAACTCCACTCAGCCTGGGCACCTCCACTCCACTCAGCCTGGGCACATTCACTCCACTCTGTCTAGGCACATTGACTCCCATTCAGCCTGGGCACATTCACTCCACTCCGCCTGGGCACTTCCAGTCCCACTCTGCCTGGGAACCTGCACTCCACTCGGCCTGGGCACCTCCACTCCACTCAGCCTGGGCACATTCACTCCACTCAGCCTTGGCACTTCCAGTCCCACTCTGCTGGGAACCTGCACTCCACTCAGCCTGGGCACCTCCTCTCCACTCAGCCTGGGTACATTCACTCCACTCAGCCTGGGAACCTGCACTCCACTCAGCCTGGGCACTTCCACTCCATTCAGCCTGGGCACATTCACTCCACTCAGCCCGGTGCCAAAAAGCGCCCCCCTCTCTCCGTGCCCATTCAAGGCAATGGGGAAACGCATGTTTCGGGCTCCGGCGGCCGGGCACATTCAGTCCACTCTACGCACATTGACTCCCATTCATCCTGGGCACATTCACTCCACTCCGCCTGGGCACTTCCACTCCATTCAGCCTGGGCACATTCACTCCACTCAGCCTGGGCACTTCCAGTCCCACTCTGCCTGGGAACCTGCACTCCACTCAGCTTGGGCACCTCCACTCCACTCAGCCTGGGCACATTCACTCCACTCAGCCTGGGCACATTCACTCCACTCAGCCTGGGCACATTCACTCCACTCAGCCTGGGCACTTCCAGTCCAACTCTGCTGGGAACCTGCACTCCACTCAGCCTGGGAACCTCCACTCCACGCAGCCTGGGCACATTCACTCCACTCAGCCAGGGCACTTCCAGTCCCTCTCTGCCTGGGAACCCCAACTCCACTCAGACTGGGCACCTCCACTCCACTCAGCCTGGACACATTCACTCCACTCTGTCTAGGCACATTGACTCCCATTCAGCCTGGGCACATTCACTCCACTCCGCCTGGGCACTTCCAGTCCCACTCTGCCTTGGAACCTGCACTCCACTCGGCCTGGGCACTCCCACTCCACTCAGCCTGGGCACATTCACTCCACTCAGCCTGGGCACTTCCAATCCCACTCTGCCTTGGAACCTGCACTCCACTCAGCCTGGGCACCTCCACTCCACTCAGCCTGGGCACATTCACTCCACTCTGCCTGGGCACATTCCCTCCACTCAGCCTGGGCACATTCACTCCACTCAGCCTGGGCACTTCCAGTCCCACTCTGCTGGGAACCTGCACTCCACTCAGCCTGGGTACCTCCACTTCACTCAGCCTGGGTACATTCACTCCACTCAGCCTTGGCACTTCCAGTCCCACTCTGCCAGGGAACCCCAACTCCACTCAGCCTGGGCACCTCCACTCCACTCAGCCTGGGCACATTCACTGCACTCAGCCTGGGCACTTCCAGTCCCACTCTGCCAGGGAACCTGCACTCCACTCAGCCTGGGCACCTCCACTCCATTCAGCCTGGGCACATTCACTCCACTCAGCCTGGGCACTTTCAGTCCCACTCTGCCTCGGAACCTGCACTCCACTCGGCCTGGGCACCTCCACTCCACTCAGCCTGGGCACATTCACTCCACTCAGCATTGGCACTTCCAGTTTTACTCTGCCAGGGAACCCCAACTCCACTCAGCCTGGGCACCTCCACTCCACTCAGCCTGGGCACATTCACTCCACTCAGCCTGGGCACTTCCAATCCCACTCTGCCTGGGTGCCTGCACTCCACTCAGCCTGGGCACCTCCACTCCACTCAGCCTGGGAACTTCCAATCCCACTCTGCCTGGGAACCAGCACTCCACTCAGCCTGGGCACCTCCACTCCACTCAGCCTGGGTACATTCACTCCACTCAGCCTTGGCACTTCCAGTCCCACTCTGCCAGGGAACCCCAACTCCACTCAGCCTGGGCACCTCCACTCCACTCAGCCTGGGCACATTCACTCCACTCTGTCTAGGCACATTGACTCCCATTCAGCCTGGGCACATTCACTCCACTCCGCCTGGGCACTTCCAGTCCCACTCTGCCTGGGAACCTGCACTCCACTCGGCCTGGGCACCTCCACTCCACTCAGCCTGGGCACATTCACTCCACTCAGCCTGGGCACTTCCAGTCCCACTCTGCTGGGAACCTGCACTCCACTCAGCCTGGGCACCTCCACTCCACTCAGCCTGGGTACATTCACTCCACTCAGCCTTGGCACTTCCAGTCCCACTCTGCCAGGGAACCCCAACTCCACTCAGCCTGGGCACCTCCACTCCACTCAGCCTGGGCACATTCACTGCACTCAGCCTGGGCACTTCCAATCCCACTCTGCCAGGGAACCTGCACTCCACTCAGCCTGGGCACCTCCACTCCATTCAGCCTGGGCACATTCACTCCACTCAGCCTGGGCACTTTCAGTCCCACTCTGCCTGGGAACCTGCACTCCACTCGGCCTGGGCACCTCCACTCCACTCAGCCTGGGCACATTCACTCCACTCAGCCTTGGCAATTCCAGTCCCACTCTGCCAGGGAACCCCAACTCCACTCAGCCTGGGCACCTCCACTCCACTCAGCCTGGGCACATTCACTCCACTCAGCCTGGGCACTTCCAGTCCCACTCTGCTGGGAACCTGCACTCCACTCAGCCTGGGCACCTCCACTCCACTCCGCCTGGGCACTTCCAGTCCCACTCTGCCTGGGAACCTGCACTCCACTCGGCCTGGGCACCTCCACTCCACTCAGCCTGGGCACATTCACTCCACTCAGCCTGGGCACTTCCAATCCCACTCTGCCTGGGAACCTGCACTCCACTCAGCCTGGGCACCTGCACTCCACTCAGCCTGGGTTCATTACTCCACTCAGCCTGGGCACTTCCAATCCCACTCTGCCTGGGAACCTGCACTCCACTCAGCCTGGGCACCTCCACTCCACTCAGCCGGGGCACATTCACTCCACTCAGCGTTGGCACTTCCAGTCCCACTCTGCCAGGGAACCCCAACTCCACTCAGCCTGGGCACCTCCACTCCACTCAGCCTGGGCACATTCACTCCACTCACCGTTGGCACTTCCAGTCCCACTCTGCCAGGGAACCCCAACTCTACTCAGCCTGGGCACCTCCACTCCACTCAGCCTGGGCACATTCACTCCACTCAGCCTGGGCACCTCCAATCCCACTCTGCCTGGGATCCTGCACTCCACTCAGCCTGGGCCCCTCCACTCCACTCAGCCTGGGTACATTCACTCCACTCAGCCTGGGCACTTCCAATCCCACTCTGCCTGGGAACCTGCACTCCACTCAGCCTGGGCACCTCCACTCAGCCTGGGCACCTCCACTCCATTCAGCCTGGGCACATTCACTCCACTCAGCCTGGGCACTTCCAGTCCCACTCTGCTGGGAACCTGCACTCCACTCAGCCTGGGCACCTCCACTCCACTCAGCCTGGGTACCTTCACTCCACTCAGCCTTGGCACTTCCAGTCCCACTCTGCCAGGGAACCCCTACTCCACTCAGCCTGGGCACCTCCACTCCACTCAGCCTGGGCACATTCACTCCACTCAGCCTGGGCACTTCCAATCCCACTCTGCCAGGGAACCTGCACTCCACTCAGCCTGGGCACCTCCACCCATTCAGCCTGGGCACATTCACTCCACTCAGCCTGGGCACTTTCAGTCCCACTCTGCCTGGGAACCTGCACTCCACTCGGCCTGGGCACCTCCACTCCACGCAGCCTGGGCACATTCACTCCACTCAGCCAGGGCACTTCCAGTCCCTCTCTGCCTGGGAACCCAAACTCCACTCAGCCTGGGCACCTCCACTCCACTCAGCCTGGGCACATTCACTCCACTCTGTCTAGGCACATTGACTCCCATTCAGCCTGGGCACATTCACTCCACTCCGCCTGGGCACTTCCAGTCCCACTCTGCCTGGGAACCTGCACTCCACTCGGCCTGGGCACCTCCACTCCACTCAGCCTGGGCACATTCACTCCACTCAGCCTGGGCACTTCCAATCCCACTCTGCCTGGGAACCTGCACTCCACTCAGCCTGGGCACCTCCACTCCACTCAGCCTGGGCACATTCACTCCACTCTGCCTGGGCACATTCACTCCACTCAGCCTGGGCACATTCACTCCACTCAGCCTGGGCACTTCCAGTCCCACTCTGCTGGGAACCTGCACTCCACTCAGCCTGGGCACCTCCACTCCACTCAGCCTGGGTACATTCACTCCACTCAGCCTTGGCACTTCCAGTCCCACTCTGCAAGGGAACCCCAACTCCACTCAGCCTGGGCACCTCCACTCCACTCAGCCTGGGCACATTCACTGCACTCAGCCTGGGCACTTCCAATCCCACTCTGCCAGGGAACCTGCACTCCACTCAGCCTGGGCACCTCCACTCCATTCAGCCTGGGCACATTCACTCCACTCAGCCTGGGCACTTTCAGTCCCACTCTGCCTGGGAACCTGCACTCCACTCGGCCTGGGCACCTCCACTCCACTCAGCCTGGGCACATTCACTCCACTCAGCCTTGGCACTTCCAGTCCCACTCTGCCAGGGAACCCCAACTCCACTCAGCCTGGGCACCTCCACTCCACTCAGCCTGGGCACATTCACTCCACTCAGCCTGGGCACTTCCAATCCCACTCTGCCCAGGAACCTCCACTCCCACTCTGACTGGGAACCTCCGCTACTCCTCTCCACACCCGGCTCTCCACCCGACTCGCGGGGGCCCACTCTTAAGCCCTCCCGCCGCAAGTTATAGGCCCTTTGCCCGGGCGGAAAGTGAACCGCGGAACTGTGTCCCGCCCTCAATTCTCGTCCGATCGGAACGCGGTTTGGACCCGTTCTCCTGGGCGGCCTCGCAGCCCCTCCAGACCCAGCCAGTTAGCTCCAAGGGGCCGCCCCGAGCACGGGGAGGGGTGACACTTGACGCTTTGGCGCAACGGTGCCTGCGCCACGAGCCAAAAAGCGCCCCCCTCTCTCCGCGCCCATTCAAGGCAATGGGGAAACGCACGTTTCGGGCTCCGGCGGCCGGGCACATTCACTCCACTCTGTCTAGGCACATTGACTCCCATTCAGCCTGGGCACATTGACTCCACTCCGCCTCGGCACTTCCAGTCCCACTCTGCCTGGGAACCTGCACTCCACTCGGCCTGGGCACCTCCACTCCACTCAGCCTGGGCACATTCACTCCACTCAGCCTGGGCACTTCCAGTCCCACTCTGCCAGGGAACCCCAACTCCACTCAGCCTGGGCACCTCCACTCCACTCAGCCTCTGCACATTCACTCCACTCAGCCTGGGCACTTCCAGTCCCACTCTGCCTGGGAACCTGCACTCCACTCGGCCTGGGCACCTCCACTCCACTCAGCCTGGCCACATTCAATCCACTCAGCCAGGGCACATTCACTCCACTCAGCCTGGGCACTTCCAGTCCCACTCTGCCCAGGAACCTCCACTCCCACTCTGACTGGGAACTTCCGCTACTCCTCTCCACACCCGGCTCTCCACCCGACTCGCGGGGGCCCACTCTTAAGCCCTCCCGCCGCAAGTTATAGGCCCTTTGCCCGGGCGGAAAGTGAACCGCGGAACTGTGTCCCGCCCTCAATTCTCGTCCGATCGGAACGCGGTTTGGACCCGTTCTCCTGGGCGGCCTCGCAGCCCCTCCAAACCCCGCTAGTTAGCTCCAAGGGGCCGCCCCGAGCACGGGGAGGTGTGACACTTGACGCTTTGGCGCAACGGTGCCCGCGCCACGAGCCAAAAAGTGCCCCCCTCTCTCCGCGCCCATTCAAGGCAATGGGGAAACGCACGTTTCGGGCTCCGGCGGCCGGGCACATTCACTCCACTCTGTCTAGGCACATTGACTCCCATTCAGCCTGGGCACATTCACTCCACTCCGCCTGGGCACTTCCAGTCCCACTCTGCCTGGGAACCTGCACTCCACTCGGCCTGGGCACCTCCACTCCACTCAGCCTGGGCACATTCACTCCACTCAGCCTGGGCACTTCCAATCCCACTCTGCCTGGGAACCTGCACTCCACTCAGCCTGGGCACCTGCACTCCACTCAGCCGGGGCACATTCACTCCACTCAGCGTTGGCACTTCCAGTCCCACTCTGCCAGGGAACCCCAACTCCACTCAGCCTGGGCACCTCCACTCCACTCAGCCTGGGCACATTCACTCCACTCACCGTTGGCACTTCCAGTCCCACTCTGCCAGGGAACCCCAACTCTACTCAGCCTGGGCACCTCCACTCCACTCAGCCTGGGCACATTCACTCCACTCAGCCTGGGCACCTCCAATCCCACTCTGCCTGGGATCCTGCACTCCACTCAGCCTGGGCCCCTCCACTCCACTCAGCCTGGGTACATTCACTCCACTCAGCCTGGGCACTTCCAATCCCACTCTGCCTGGGAACCTGCACTCCACTCAGCCTGGGCACCTCCACTCAGCCTGGGCACCTCCACTCCATTCAGCCTGGGCACATTCACTCCACTCAGCCTGGGCACTTCCAGTCCCACTCTGCTGGGAACCTGCACTCCACTCAGCCTGGGCACCTCCACTCCACTCAGCCTGGGTACCTTCACTCCACTCAGCCTTGGCACTTCCAGTCCCACTCTGCCAGGGAACCCCAACTCCACTCAGCCTGGGCACCACCACTCCACTCAGCCTGGGCACATTCACTCCACTCAGCCTGGGCACTTCCAATCCCACTCTGCCAGGGAACCTGCACTCCACTCAGCCTGGGCACCTCCACTCCATTCAGCCTGGGCACATTCACTCCACTCAGCCTGGGCACATTCACTCCACTCAGCGTTGGCACTTCCAGTCCCACTCTGCCAGGGAACCCCAACTCCACTCAGCCTGGGCACCTCCACTCCACTCAGCCTGGGCACATTCACTCCACTCAGCCTGGGCACTTCCAATCCCACTCTGCCTGGGAACCTGCACTCCACTCAGCCTGGGCACCTCCACTCCACTCAGCCTGGGTACATTCACTCCACTCAGCCTGGGTACTTCCAATCCCACTCTGCCTGGGAACCTGCACTCCACTCAGCCTGGGCACTTCCACTCCATTCAGCCTGGGCACATTCACTCCACTCAGCCCGGTGCCAAAAAGCGCCCCCCTCTCTCCGTGCCCATTCAAGGCAATGGGGAAACGCATGTTTCGGGCTCCGGCGGCCGGGCACATTCAGTCCACTCTACGCACATTGACTCCCATTCAGCCTGGGCACATTCACTCCACTCCGCCTGGGCACTTCCAGTCCCACTCTGCCTGGGAACCTGCACTCCACTCGGCCTGGGCACCTCCACTCCACTCAGCCTGGGCACATTCACTCCACTCAGACTGGGCAATCCAATCCCACTCTGCCTGGGAACCTGCACTCCACTCAGCCTGGGCACCTCCACTCCACTCTGCCTGGGCACATTCACTCCACTCAGCCTTGGCACTTCCAGTCCCACTCTGCCAGGGAACCCCAACTCCACTCAGCCTGGGCACCTCCACTCCACTCAGCCTGGGCACATTCACTCCACTCAACCTGGGCACTTCCAGTCCCACTCTGCCTGGGAACCTGCACTCCACTCGGCCTGGGCACCTCCGCTCCACTCAGCCTGGGCACCTCCACTCCACTCAGCCTGGGCACATTCACTCCACTGATCGTTGGCACTTCCAGTCCCACTCTGCCAGGGAACCCCAACTCCACTCAGCCTGGGCACCTCCACTCCACTCAGCCTGGGCACATTCACTCCACTCAGCCTGGGCACTTCCAGTCCCACTCTGCCTGGGAACCTGCACTCCACTCGGCCTGGGCACCTCCACTCCACTCAGCCTGGGCACATTCACTCCACTCAGCCTTGGCACCTCCACTGCACTCAGCCTGGGCACATTCACTCCACTCAGCCTTGGCACTTCCAGTCCCACTCTGCCAGGGAACCCCAACTCCACTCAGCCTGGGCACCTCCACTCGACTCAGCCTGGGCACATTCACTCCACTCAGCCTTGGCACTTCCAGTCCCACTCTGCCAGGGAACCCCAACTCCACTCAGCCTGGGCACCTCCACTCGACTCAGCCTGGGCACATTCACTCCACTCAACCCGGTGCCAAAAAGCGCCCCCCTCTCTCCGCGCCCATTCAAGGCAATGGGGAAACGCACGTTTCGGGCTCCGGCGGCCGGGCACATTCAGTCCACTCTGTCTACGCACATTGACTGCCATTCAGCCTGGGCACATTCACTCCACTCCGTCTAGGCACTTCCAGTCCCACTCTGCCTGGGAACCTGCACTCCACTCGGCCTGGGCACCTCCACTCCACTCAGCCTGGGCACATTCACTCCACTCAGACTGGGCACTTCCAATCCCACTCTGCCTGGGAACCTGCACTCCACTCAGCCTGGGCACCTGCACTCCACTCAGCCTGGGTACATTCACTCCACTCAGCCTGGGCACTTCCAATCCCACTCTGCCTGGGAACCTGCACTCCACTCAGGCTGGGCACCTCCACTCCACTCAGCCTGGGCACATTCACACCACTCAACCTGGGCACTTCCAGTCCCACTCTGCCTGGGAACCTGCACTCCGCTCAGCCTGGGCACCTCCACTCCACTCAGCCTGGGTACATTCACTCCACTCAGCCTGGGCACTTCCAATCCCACTCTGCCTGGGAACCTGCACTCCACTCAGCCTGGGCACTTCCACTCCATTCAGCCTGGGCACATTCACTCCACTCAGCCTGGGCACTTCCAGTCCCACTCTGCCTGGGAACCTTCACTCCACTCAGCCTGGGCACCTCCACTCCACTCAGTCTGGGCACATTCACTCCACTCAGCCTGGGCACATTCACTCCACTCAGCGTTGGCACTTCCAGTCCCACTCTGCCAGGGAACCCCAACTCCACTCAGCCTGGGCACCTCCACTCCACTCAGCCTGGGTACATTCACTCCACTCAGCCTGGGCACTTCCAATCCCACTCTGCCTGGGAACCTGCACTCCACTCAGCCTGGGCACTTCCACTCCATTCAGCATGGGCACATTCACTCCACTCAGCCCGGTGCCAAAAAGCGCCCCCCTCTCTCCGCGCCCATTCAAGGCAATGGGGAAACGCACGTTTCGGGCTCCGGCGGCCGGGCACATTCAGTCCACTCTGTCTAGGCACATTGACTCCCATTCAGCCTGGGCACATTCACTCCACTCCGCCTGGGCAATTCCAGTCCCACTCTGCCTGGGAACCTGCACTCCACTCGGCCTGGGCACCTCCACTCCACTCAGCCTGGGCACATTCACTCCGCTCAGCCTGGGCACATTCACTCCCACTCTGCCTGGGAACCTGCACTCCACTCAGCCTGGGCACCTGCACTCCACTCAGCCAGGGTACATTCACTCCACTCAGCCTGGGTACTTCCAATCCCACTCTGCCTGGGAACCTGCACTCCACTCAGCCTTAGCACCTCCACTCCACTCAGCCTGGGCACATTCACTCCACTCAGCCTTGGCACTTCCAGTCCCACTCTGCCAGGGAACCCCAACTCCACTCAGCCTGGGCACCTCCACTCCACTCAGCCTGGGCACATTCACTCCACTCAGCCTTGGCACTTCCAGTCCCACTCTGCCAGGGAACCCCAACTCCACTCAGCCTGGGCACCTCCACTCCACTCAGCCTGGGCACATTCACTCCACTCAGCCTGGGCACATTCACTCCCACTCTGCCTGGGAACCTGCACTCCACTCAGCCTGGGCACCTGCACTCCACTCAGCCAGGGTACATTCACTCCACTCAGCCTGGGTACTTCCAATCCCACTCTGCCTGGGAACCTGCACTCCACTCAGCCTTAGCACCTCCACTCCACTCAGCCTGGGCACATTCACTCCACTCAGCCTGGGCACTTCCAGTCCCACTCTGCCTGGGAACCTTCACTCCACTCAGCCTGGGCACCTCCACTCCACTCAGTCTGGGCACATTCACTCCACTCAGCCTGGGCACATTCACTCCACTCAGCGTTGGCACTTCCAGTCCCACTCTGCCAGGGAACCCCAACTCCACTCAGCCTGGGCACCTCCACTCCACTCAGCCTGGGTACATTCACTCCACTCAGCCTGGGCACTTCCAATCCCACTCTGCCTGGGAACCTGCACTCCACTCAGCCTGGGCACTTCCACTCCATTCAGCATGGGCACATTCACTCCACTCAGCCCGGTGCCAAAAAGCGCCCCCCTCTCTCCGCGCCCATTCAAGGCAATGGGGAAACGCACGTTTCGGGCTCCGGCGGCCGGGCACATTCAGTCCACTCTGTCTAGGCACATTGACTCCCATTCAGCCTGGGCACATTCACTCCACTCCGCCTGGGCAATTCCAGTCCCACTCTGCCTGGGAACCTGCACTCCACTCGGCCTGGGCACCTCCACTCCACTCAGCCTGGGCACATTCACTCCGCTCAGCCTGGGCACATTCACTCCCACTCTGCCTGGGAACCTGCACTCCACTCAGCCTGGGCACCTGCACTCCACTCAGCCAGGGTACATTCACTCCACTCAGCCTGGGTACTTCCAATCCCACTCTGCCTGGGAACCTGCACTCCACTCAGCCTTAGCACCTCCACTCCACTCAGCCTGGGCACATTCACTCCACTCAGCCTTGGCACTTCCAGTCCCACTCTGCCAGGGAACCCCAACTCCACTCAGCCTGGGCACCTCCACTCCACTCAGCCTGGGCACATTCACTCCACTCAGCCTTGGCACTTCCAGTCCCACTCTGCCAGGGAACCCCAACTCCACTCAGCCTGGGCACCTCCACTCCACTCAGCCTGGGCACATTCACTCCACTCAACCTGGGCACTTCCAGTCCCACTCTGCCTGGGAACCTGCACTCCACTCGGCCTGGGCACCTCCACTCCACTCAGACTGGGCACCTCCACTCCACTCAGCCTGGGCACATTCACTCCACTCAGCGTTGGCACTTCCAGTCCCACTCTGCCAGGGAACCCCAACTCCACTCAGCCTGGGCACCTCCACTCCCCTCAGCCTGGGCACATTCACTCCACTCAGCCTGGGGACTTCCAATCCCACTCTGCCTGGGAACCTGCACTCCACTCAGCCTGGGCACCTCCAATCCCACTCTGCCTGGGAACCTGCACTCCACTCAGCCTGGGCACTTCCACTCCATTCAGCCTGGGCACATTCACTCCACTCAGCCTGGGCACTTTCAGTCCCACTCTGCCTGGGAACCTGCACTCCACTCGGCCTGGGCACCTCCACTCCACTCAGCCTGGGCACATTCACTCCACTCAGCCTTGGCAATTCCAGTCCCACTCTGCCAGGGAACCCCAACTCCACTCAGCCTGGGCACCTCCACTCCACTCAGCCTGGGCACATTCACTCCACTCAGCCTGGGCACTTCCAATCCCACTCTGCCTGGGTGCCTGCACTCCACTCAGCCTGGGCACCTCCACTCCACTCAGCCTGGCCA
Organism: Conger conger; assembly: GCF_963514075.1. Lineage (NCBI taxonomy): Eukaryota > Metazoa > Chordata > Actinopteri > Anguilliformes > Congridae > Conger > Conger conger. Next base: position 133,068 of record NW_026890499.1, read on the forward strand.
CATTCACTCCACTCAGCCAGGGCACATTCACTCCACTCAGCCTGGGCACTTCCAGTCCCACTCTGCCCAGGAACCTCCACTCCCACTCTGACTGGGAACCTCCGCTACTCCTCTCCACACCCGGCTCTCCACCCGACTCGCGGGGGCCCACTCTTAAGCCCTCCCGCCGCAAGTTATAGGCCCTTTGCCCGGGCGGAAAGTGAACCGCGGAACTGTGTCCCGCCCTCAATTCTCGTCCGATCGGAACGCGGTTTGGACCCGTTCTCCTGGGCGGCCTCGCAGCCCCTCCGAACCCCGCTAGTTAGCTCCAAGGGGCCGCCCCGAGCACGGGGAGGTGTGACACTTGACGCTTTGGCGCAACGGTTCCCGCGCCACGAGCCAAAAAGTGCCCCCCTCTCTCCGCGCCCATTCAAGGCAATGGGGAAACGCACGTTTCGGGCTCCGGCGGCCGGGCACATTCACTCCACTCTGTCTAGGCACATTGACTCCCATTCAGCCTGGGCACATTCACTCCACTCCGCCTGGGCACTTCCAGTCCCACTCTGCCTGGGAACCTGCACTCCACTCGGCCTGGGCACCTCCACTCCACTCAGCCTGGGCACATTCACTCCACTCAGCCTGGGCACTTCCAATCCCACTCTGCCTGGGAACCTGCACTCTACTCAGCCTGGGCACCTGCACTCCACTCAGCCTGGGTTCATTACTCCACTCAGCCTGGGCACTTCCAATCCCACTCAGCCTGGGAACCTGCACTCCACTCAGCCTGGGCACCTCCACTCCACTCAGCCGGGGCACATTCACTCCACTCAGCGTTGGCACTTCCAGTCCCACTCTTCCAGGGAACCCCAACTCCACTCAGCCTGGGCACCTCCACTCCACTCAGCCTGGGCACATTCACTCCACTCACCGTTGGCACTTCCAGTCCCACTCTGCCAGGGAACCCCAACTCTACTCAGCCTGGGCACCTCCACTCCACTCAGCCTGGGCACATTCACTCCACTCAGCCTGGGCACCTCCAATCCCACTCTGCCTGGGATCCTGCACTCCACTCAGCCTGGGCCCCTCCACTCCACTCAGCCTGGGTACATTCACTCCACTCAGCCTGGGCACTTCCAATCCCACTCTGCCTGGGAACCTGCACTCCACTCAGCCTGGGCACCTCCACTCAGCCTGGGCACCTCCACTCCATTCAGCCTGGGCACATTCACTCCACTCAGCCTGGGCACTTCCAGTCCCACTCTGCTGGGAACCTGCACTCCACTCAGCCTGGGCACCTCCACTCCACTCAGCCTGGGTACCTTCACTCCACTCAGCCTTGGCACTTCCAGTCCCACTCTGCCAGGGAACCCCAACTCCACTCAGCCTGGGCACCTCCACTCCACTCAGCCTGGGCACATTCACTCCACTCAGCCTGGGCACTTCCAATCCCACTCTGCCAGGGAACCTGCACTCCACTCAGCCTGGGCACCTCCACTCCATTCAGCCTGGGCACATTCACTCCACTCAGCCTGGGCACTTTCAGTCCCACTCTGCCTGGGAACCTGCACTCCACTCGGCCTGGGCACCTCCACTCCACGCAGCCTGTGCACATTCACTCCACTCAGCCAGGGCACTTCCAGTCCCTCTCTGCCTGGGAACCCAAACTCCACTCAGCCTGGGCACCTCCACTCCACTCAGCCTGGGCACATTCACTCCACTCTGTCTAGGCACATTGACTCCCATTCAGCCTGGGCACATTCACTCCACTCCGCCTGGGCACTTCCAGTCCCACTCTGCCTGGGAACCTGCACTCCACTCGGCCTGGGCACCTCCACTCCACTCAGCCTGGGCACATTCACTCCACTCAGCCTGGGCACTTCCAATCCCACTCTGCCTGGGAACCTGCACTCCACTCAGCCTGGGCACCTCCACTCCACTCAGCCTGGGCACATTCACTCCACTCTGCCTGGGCACATTCACTCCACTCAGCCTGGGCACATTCACGCCACTCAGCCTGGGCACTTCCAGTCCCACTCTGCTGGGAACCTGCACTCCACTCAGCCTGGGCACCTCCACTCCACTCAGCCTGGGTACATTCACTCCACTCAGCCTTGGCACTTCCAGTCCCACTCTGCAAGGGAACCCCAACTCCACTCAGCCTGGGCACCTCCACTCCACTCAGCCTGGGCACATTCACTGCACTCAGCCTGGGCACTTCCAATCCCACTCTGCCAGGGAACCTGCACTCCACTCAGCCTGGGCACCTCCACTCCATTCAGCCTGGGCACATTCACTCCACTCAGCCTGGGCACTTTCAGTCCCACTCTGCCTGGGAACCTGCACTCCACTCGGCCTGGGCACCTCCACTCCACTCAGCCTGGGCACATTCACTCCACTCAGCCTTGGCAGTTCCAGTCCCACTCTGCCAGGGAACCCCAACTCCACTCAGCCTGGGCACCTCCACTCCACTCAGCCTGGGCACATTCACTCCACTCAGCCTGGGCACTTCCAATCCCACTCTGCCTGGGTGCCTGCACTCCACTCAGCCTGGGCACCTCCACTCCACTCAGCCTGGCCACATTCACTCCACTCAGCCAGGGCACATTCACTCCACTCAGCCTGGGCACTTCCAGTCCCACTCTGCCCAGGAACCTCCACTCCCACTCTGACTGGGAACCTTCGCTACTCCTCTCCACACCCGGCTCTCCACCCGACTCGCGGGGGCCCACTCTTAAGCCCTCCCGCCGCAAGTTATAGGCCCTTTGCCCGGGCGGAAAGTGAACCGCGGAACTGTGTCCCGCCCTCAATTCTCGTCCGATCGGAACGCGGTTTGGACCTGTTCTCCTGGGCGGCCTCGCAGCCCCTCCAGACCCAGCCAGTTAGCTCCAAGGGGCCGCCCCGAGCACGGGGAGGGGTGACATTTGACGCTTTGGCGCAACGGTGCCTGCGCCACGAGCCAAAAAGCGCCCCCCTCTCTCCGCACCCATTCAAGGCAATGGGGAAACGCACGTTTCGGGCTCCGGCGGCCGGGCACATTCACTCCACTCTGTCTAGGCACATTGACTCCCATTCAGCCTGGGCACATTCACTCCACTCCGCCTCGGCACTTCCAGTCCCACTCTGCCTGGGAACCTGGACTCCACTCGGCCTGGGCACCTCCACTCCACTCAGCCTGGGCTCATTCACTCCACTCAGCCTTGGCACTTCCAGTCCCACTCTGCCAGGGAACCCCAACTCCACTCAGCCTAGGCACCTCCACTCCACTCAGCCTGGGCACATTCACTCCACTCAGCCTGGGCACTTCCAATCCCACTCTGCCTGGGTGCCTGCACTCCACTCAGCCTGGGCACCTCCACTCCACTCAGCTTGGCCACATTCACTCCACTCAGCCAGGGCACATTCACTCCACTCAGCCTGGGCACTTCCAGTCCCACTCTGCCCAGGAACCTCCACTCCCACTCTGACTGGGAACCTCCGCTACTCCTCTCCACACCCGGCTCTCCACCCGACTCGCGGGGGCCCACTCTTAAGCCCTCCCGCCGCAAGTTATAGGCCCTTTGCCCGGGCGGAAAGTGAACCGCGGAACTGTGTCCCGCCCTCAATTCTCGTCCGATCGGAACGCGGTTTGGACCCGTTCTCCTGGGCGGCCTCGCAGCCCCTCCAGACCCAGCCAGTTAGCTCCAAGGGGCCGCCCCGAGCACGGGGAGGTGTGACACTTGATGCTTTGGCGCAACGGTGCCCGCGCCACGAGCCAAAAAGCGCCCCCCTCTCTCCGCGCCCATTCAAGGCAATGGGGAAACGCACGTTTCGGGCTCCGGCGGCCGGGCACATTCACTCCACTCTGTCTAGGCACATTGACTCCCATTCAGCCTGGGCACATTCACTCCACTCCGCCTGGGCACTTCCAGTCCCACTCTGCCTGGGAACCTGCACTCCACTCGGCCTGGGCACCTCCACTCCACTCAGCCTGGGCACATTCACTCCACTCAGCCTTGGCACTTCCAGTCCCACTCTGCCAGGGAACCCCAACTCCACTCAGCCTGGGCACCTCCATTCCACTCAGCCTGGGCACATTCACTCCACTCAGCCTGGGCACCTCCAATCCCACTCTGCCTGGGATCCTGCACTCCACTCAGCCTGGGCCCCTCCACTCCACTCAGCCTGGGTACATTCACTCCACTCAGCCTGGGCACCTCCAATCCCACTCTGCCTGGGATCCTGCACTCCACTCAGCCTGGGCCCCTCCACTCCACTCAGCCTGGGTACATTCACTCCACTCAGCCTGGGCACTTCCAATCCCACTCTGCCTGGGAACCTGCACTCCACTCAGCCTGGGCACCTCCACTCAGCCTGGGCACCTCCACTCCATTCAGCCTGGGCACATTCACTCCACTCAGCCTGGGCACTTCCAGTCCCACTCTGCTGGGAACCTGCACTCCACTCAGCCTGGGCACCTCCACTCCACTCAGCCTGGGTACCTTCACTCCACTCAGCCTTGGCACTTCCAGTCCCACTCTGCCAGGGAACCCCAACTCCACTCAGCCTGGGCACCTCCACTCCACTCAGCCTGGGCACATTCACTCCACTCAGCCTGGGCACTTCCAATCCCACTCTGCCAGGGAACCTGCACTCCACTCAGCCTGGGCACCTCCACTCCATTCAGCCTGGGCACATTCACTCCACTCAGCCTGGGCACTTTCAGTCCCACTCTGCCTGGGAACCTGCACTCCACTCGGCCTGGGCACCTCCACTCCACGCAGCCTGGGCACATTCACTCCACTCAGCCAGGGCACTTCCAGTCCCTCTCTGCCTGGGAACCCAAACTCCACTCAGCCTGGGCACCTCCACTCCACTCAGCCTGGGCACATTCACTCCACTCTGTCTAGGCACATTGACTCCCATTCAGCCTGGGCACATTCACTCCACTCCGCCTGGGCACTTCCAGTCCCACTCTGCCTGGGAACCTGCACTCCACTCGGCCTGGGCACCTCCACTCCACTCAGCCTGGGCACATTCACTCCACTCAGCCTTGGCACTTCCAGTCCCACTCTGCTGGGAACCTGCACTCCACTCAGCCTGGGCACCTCCTCTCCACTCAGCCTGGGTACATTCACTCCACTCAGCCTGGGAACCTGCACTCCACTCAGCCTGGGCACTTCCACTCCATTCAGCCTGGGCACATTCACTCCACTCAGCCCGGTGCCAAAAAGCGCCCCCCTCTCTCCGTGCCCATTCAAGGCAATGGGGAAACGCATGTTTCGGGCTCCGGCGGCCGGGCACATTCAGTCCACTCTACGCACATTGACTCCCATTCATCCTGGGCACATTCACTCCACTCCGCCTGGGCACTTCCACTCCATTCAGCCTGGGCACATTCACTCCACTCAGCCTGGGCACTTCCAGTCCCACTCTGCCTGGGAACCTGCACTCCACTCAGCTTGGGCACCTCCACTCCACTCAGCCTGGGCACATTCACTCCACTCAGCCTGGGCACATTCACTCCACTCAGCCTGGGCACATTCACTCCACTCAGCCTGGGCACTTCCAGTCCAACTCTGCTGGGAACCTGCACTCCACTCAGCCTGGGAACCTCCACTCCACGCAGCCTGGGCACATTCACTCCACTCAGCCAGGGCACTTCCAGTCCCTCTCTGCCTGGGAACCCCAACTCCACTCAGACTGGGCACCTCCACTCCACTCAGCCTGGGCACATTCACTCCACTCTGTCTAGGCACATTGACTCCCATTCAGCCTGGGCACATTCACTCCACTCCGCCTGGGCACTTCCAGTCCCACTCTGCCTTGGAACCTGCACTCCACTCGGCCTGGGCACTCCCACTCCACTCAGCCTGGGCACATTCACTCCACTCAGCCTGGGCACTTCCAATCCCACTCTGCCTTGGAACCTGCACTCCACTCAGCCTGGGCACCTCCACTCCACTCAGCCTGGGCACATTCACTCCACTCTGCCTGGGCACATTCACTCCACTCAGCCTGGGCACATTCACTCCACTCAGCCTGGGCACTTCCAGTCCCACTCTGCTGGGAACCTGCACTCCACTCAGCCTGGGCACCTCCACTTCACTCAGCCTGGGTACATTCACTCCACTCAGCCTTGGCACTTCCAGTCCCACTCTGCCAGGGAACCCCAACTCCACTCAGCCTGGGCACCTCCACTCCACTCAGCCTGGGCACATTCACTGCACTCAGCCTGGGCACTTCCAGTCCCACTCTGCCAGGGAACCTGCACTCCACTCAGCCTGGGCACCTCCACTCCATTCAGCCTGGGCACATTCACTCCACTCAGCCTGGGCACTTTCAGTCCCACTCTGCCTCGGAACCTGCACTCCACTCGGCCTGGGCACCTCCACTCCACTCAGCCTGGGCACATTCACTCCACTCAGCATTGGCACTTCCAGTTTTACTCTGCCAGGGAACCCCAACTCCACTCAGCCTGGGCACCTCCACTCCACTCAGCCTGGGCACATTCACTCCACTCAGCCTGGGCACTTCCAATCCCACTCTGCCTGGGTGCCTGCACTCCACTCAGCCTGGGCACCTCCACTCCACTCAGCCTGGGAACTTCCAATCCCACTCTGCCTGGGAACCAGCACTCCACTCAGCCTGGGCACCTCCACTCCACTCAGCCTGGGTACATTCACTCCACTCAGCCTTGGCACTTCCAGTCCCACTCTGCCAGGGAACCCCAACTCCACTCAGCCTGGGCACCTCCACTCCACTCAGCCTGGGCACATTCACTCCACTCTGTCTAGGCACATTGACTCCCATTCAGCCTGGGCACATTCACTCCACTCCGCCTGGGCACTTCCAGTCCCACTCTGCCTGGGAACCTGCACTCCACTCGGCCTGGGCACCTCCACTCCACTCAGCCTGGGCACATTCACTCCACTCAGCCTGGGCACTTCCAGTCCCACTCTGCTGGGAACCTGCACTCCACTCAGCCTGGGCACCTCCACTCCACTCAGCCTGGGTACATTCACTCCACTCAGCCTTGGCACTTCCAGTCCCACTCTGCCAGGGAACCCCAACTCCACTCAGCCTGGGCACCTCCACTCCACTCAGCCTGGGCACATTCACTGCACTCAGCCTGGGCACTTCCAATCCCACTCTGCCAGGGAACCTGCACTCCACTCAGCCTGGGCACCTCCACTCCATTCAGCCTGGGCACATTCACTCCACTCAGCCTGGGCACTTTCAGTCCCACTCTGCCTGGGAACCTGCACTCCACTCGGCCTGGGCACCTCCACTCCACTCAGCCTGGGCACATTCACTCCACTCAGCCTTGGCAATTCCAGTCCCACTCTGCCAGGGAACCCCAACTCCACTCAGCCTGGGCACCTCCACTCCACTCAGCCTGGGCACATTCACTCCACTCAGCCTGGGCACTTCCAGTCCCACTCTGCTGGGAACCTGCACTCCACTCAGCCTGGGCACCTCCACTCCACTCCGCCTGGGCACTTCCAGTCCCACTCTGCCTGGGAACCTGCACTCCACTCGGCCTGGGCACCTCCACTCCACTCAGCCTGGGCACATTCACTCCACTCAGCCTGGGCACTTCCAATCCCACTCTGCCTGGGAACCTGCACTCCACTCAGCCTGGGCACCTGCACTCCACTCAGCCTGGGTTCATTACTCCACTCAGCCTGGGCACTTCCAATCCCACTCTGCCTGGGAACCTGCACTCCACTCAGCCTGGGCACCTCCACTCCACTCAGCCGGGGCACATTCACTCCACTCAGCGTTGGCACTTCCAGTCCCACTCTGCCAGGGAACCCCAACTCCACTCAGCCTGGGCACCTCCACTCCACTCAGCCTGGGCACATTCACTCCACTCACCGTTGGCACTTCCAGTCCCACTCTGCCAGGGAACCCCAACTCTACTCAGCCTGGGCACCTCCACTCCACTCAGCCTGGGCACATTCACTCCACTCAGCCTGGGCACCTCCAATCCCACTCTGCCTGGGATCCTGCACTCCACTCAGCCTGGGCCCCTCCACTCCACTCAGCCTGGGTACATTCACTCCACTCAGCCTGGGCACTTCCAATCCCACTCTGCCTGGGAACCTGCACTCCACTCAGCCTGGGCACCTCCACTCAGCCTGGGCACCTCCACTCCATTCAGCCTGGGCACATTCACTCCACTCAGCCTGGGCACTTCCAGTCCCACTCTGCTGGGAACCTGCACTCCACTCAGCCTGGGCACCTCCACTCCACTCAGCCTGGGTACCTTCACTCCACTCAGCCTTGGCACTTCCAGTCCCACTCTGCCAGGGAACCCCTACTCCACTCAGCCTGGGCACCTCCACTCCACTCAGCCTGGGCACATTCACTCCACTCAGCCTGGGCACTTCCAATCCCACTCTGCCAGGGAACCTGCACTCCACTCAGCCTGGGCACCTCCACCCATTCAGCCTGGGCACATTCACTCCACTCAGCCTGGGCACTTTCAGTCCCACTCTGCCTGGGAACCTGCACTCCACTCGGCCTGGGCACCTCCACTCCACGCAGCCTGGGCACATTCACTCCACTCAGCCAGGGCACTTCCAGTCCCTCTCTGCCTGGGAACCCAAACTCCACTCAGCCTGGGCACCTCCACTCCACTCAGCCTGGGCACATTCACTCCACTCTGTCTAGGCACATTGACTCCCATTCAGCCTGGGCACATTCACTCCACTCCGCCTGGGCACTTCCAGTCCCACTCTGCCTGGGAACCTGCACTCCACTCGGCCTGGGCACCTCCACTCCACTCAGCCTGGGCACATTCACTCCACTCAGCCTGGGCACTTCCAATCCCACTCTGCCTGGGAACCTGCACTCCACTCAGCCTGGGCACCTCCACTCCACTCAGCCTGGGCACATTCACTCCACTCTGCCTGGGCACATTCACTCCACTCAGCCTGGGCACATTCACTCCACTCAGCCTGGGCACTTCCAGTCCCACTCTGCTGGGAACCTGCACTCCACTCAGCCTGGGCACCTCCACTCCACTCAGCCTGGGTACATTCACTCCACTCAGCCTTGGCACTTCCAGTCCCACTCTGCAAGGGAACCCCAACTCCACTCAGCCTGGGCACCTCCACTCCACTCAGCCTGGGCACATTCACTGCACTCAGCCTGGGCACTTCCAATCCCACTCTGCCAGGGAACCTGCACTCCACTCAGCCTGGGCACCTCCACTCCATTCAGCCTGGGCACATTCACTCCACTCAGCCTGGGCACTTTCAGTCCCACTCTGCCTGGGAACCTGCACTCCACTCGGCCTGGGCACCTCCACTCCACTCAGCCTGGGCACATTCACTCCACTCAGCCTTGGCACTTCCAGTCCCACTCTGCCAGGGAACCCCAACTCCACTCAGCCTGGGCACCTCCACTCCACTCAGCCTGGGCACATTCACTCCACTCAGCCTGGGCACTTCCAATCCCACTCTGCCCAGGAACCTCCACTCCCACTCTGACTGGGAACCTCCGCTACTCCTCTCCACACCCGGCTCTCCACCCGACTCGCGGGGGCCCACTCTTAAGCCCTCCCGCCGCAAGTTATAGGCCCTTTGCCCGGGCGGAAAGTGAACCGCGGAACTGTGTCCCGCCCTCAATTCTCGTCCGATCGGAACGCGGTTTGGACCCGTTCTCCTGGGCGGCCTCGCAGCCCCTCCAGACCCAGCCAGTTAGCTCCAAGGGGCCGCCCCGAGCACGGGGAGGGGTGACACTTGACGCTTTGGCGCAACGGTGCCTGCGCCACGAGCCAAAAAGCGCCCCCCTCTCTCCGCGCCCATTCAAGGCAATGGGGAAACGCACGTTTCGGGCTCCGGCGGCCGGGCACATTCACTCCACTCTGTCTAGGCACATTGACTCCCATTCAGCCTGGGCACATTGACTCCACTCCGCCTCGGCACTTCCAGTCCCACTCTGCCTGGGAACCTGCACTCCACTCGGCCTGGGCACCTCCACTCCACTCAGCCTGGGCACATTCACTCCACTCAGCCTGGGCACTTCCAGTCCCACTCTGCCAGGGAACCCCAACTCCACTCAGCCTGGGCACCTCCACTCCACTCAGCCTCTGCACATTCACTCCACTCAGCCTGGGCACTTCCAGTCCCACTCTGCCTGGGAACCTGCACTCCACTCGGCCTGGGCACCTCCACTCCACTCAGCCTGGCCACATTCAATCCACTCAGCCAGGGCACATTCACTCCACTCAGCCTGGGCACTTCCAGTCCCACTCTGCCCAGGAACCTCCACTCCCACTCTGACTGGGAACTTCCGCTACTCCTCTCCACACCCGGCTCTCCACCCGACTCGCGGGGGCCCACTCTTAAGCCCTCCCGCCGCAAGTTATAGGCCCTTTGCCCGGGCGGAAAGTGAACCGCGGAACTGTGTCCCGCCCTCAATTCTCGTCCGATCGGAACGCGGTTTGGACCCGTTCTCCTGGGCGGCCTCGCAGCCCCTCCAAACCCCGCTAGTTAGCTCCAAGGGGCCGCCCCGAGCACGGGGAGGTGTGACACTTGACGCTTTGGCGCAACGGTGCCCGCGCCACGAGCCAAAAAGTGCCCCCCTCTCTCCGCGCCCATTCAAGGCAATGGGGAAACGCACGTTTCGGGCTCCGGCGGCCGGGCACATTCACTCCACTCTGTCTAGGCACATTGACTCCCATTCAGCCTGGGCACATTCACTCCACTCCGCCTGGGCACTTCCAGTCCCACTCTGCCTGGGAACCTGCACTCCACTCGGCCTGGGCACCTCCACTCCACTCAGCCTGGGCACATTCACTCCACTCAGCCTGGGCACTTCCAATCCCACTCTGCCTGGGAACCTGCACTCCACTCAGCCTGGGCACCTGCACTCCACTCAGCCGGGGCACATTCACTCCACTCAGCGTTGGCACTTCCAGTCCCACTCTGCCAGGGAACCCCAACTCCACTCAGCCTGGGCACCTCCACTCCACTCAGCCTGGGCACATTCACTCCACTCACCGTTGGCACTTCCAGTCCCACTCTGCCAGGGAACCCCAACTCTACTCAGCCTGGGCACCTCCACTCCACTCAGCCTGGGCACATTCACTCCACTCAGCCTGGGCACCTCCAATCCCACTCTGCCTGGGATCCTGCACTCCACTCAGCCTGGGCCCCTCCACTCCACTCAGCCTGGGTACATTCACTCCACTCAGCCTGGGCACTTCCAATCCCACTCTGCCTGGGAACCTGCACTCCACTCAGCCTGGGCACCTCCACTCAGCCTGGGCACCTCCACTCCATTCAGCCTGGGCACATTCACTCCACTCAGCCTGGGCACTTCCAGTCCCACTCTGCTGGGAACCTGCACTCCACTCAGCCTGGGCACCTCCACTCCACTCAGCCTGGGTACCTTCACTCCACTCAGCCTTGGCACTTCCAGTCCCACTCTGCCAGGGAACCCCAACTCCACTCAGCCTGGGCACCTCCACTCCACTCAGCCTGGGCACATTCACTCCACTCAGCCTGGGCACTTCCAATCCCACTCTGCCAGGGAACCTGCACTCCACTCAGCCTGGGCACCTCCACTCCATTCAGCCTGGGCACATTCACTCCACTCAGCCTGGGCACATTCACTCCACTCAGCGTTGGCACTTCCAGTCCCACTCTGCCAGGGAACCCCAACTCCACTCAGCCTGGGCACCTCCACTCCACTCAGCCTGGGCACATTCACTCCACTCAGCCTGGGCACTTCCAATCCCACTCTGCCTGGGAACCTGCACTCCACTCAGCCTGGGCACCTCCACTCCACTCAGCCTGGGTACATTCACTCCACTCAGCCTGGGTACTTCCAATCCCACTCTGCCTGGGAACCTGCACTCCACTCAGCCTGGGCACTTCCACTCCATTCAGCCTGGGCACATTCACTCCACTCAGCCCGGTGCCAAAAAGCGCCCCCCTCTCTCCGTGCCCATTCAAGGCAATGGGGAAACGCATGTTTCGGGCTCCGGCGGCCGGGCACATTCAGTCCACTCTACGCACATTGACTCCCATTCAGCCTGGGCACATTCACTCCACTCCGCCTGGGCACTTCCAGTCCCACTCTGCCTGGGAACCTGCACTCCACTCGGCCTGGGCACCTCCACTCCACTCAGCCTGGGCACATTCACTCCACTCAGACTGGGCACTTCCAATCCCACTCTGCCTGGGAACCTGCACTCCACTCAGCCTGGGCACCTCCACTCCACTCTGCCTGGGCACATTCACTCCACTCAGCCTTGGCACTTCCAGTCCCACTCTGCCAGGGAACCCCAACTCCACTCAGCCTGGGCACCTCCACTCCACTCAGCCTGGGCACATTCACTCCACTCAACCTGGGCACTTCCAGTCCCACTCTGCCTGGGAACCTGCACTCCACTCGGCCTGGGCACCTCCGCTCCACTCAGCCTGGGCACCTCCACTCCACTCAGCCTGGGCACATTCACTCCACTGATCGTTGGCACTTCCAGTCCCACTCTGCCAGGGAACCCCAACTCCACTCAGCCTGGGCACCTCCACTCCACTCAGCCTGGGCACATTCACTCCACTCAGCCTGGGCACTTCCAGTCCCACTCTGCCTGGGAACCTGCACTCCACTCGGCCTGGGCACCTCCACTCCACTCAGCCTGGGCACATTCACTCCACTCAGCCTTGGCACCTCCACTGCACTCAGCCTGGGCACATTCACTCCACTCAGCCTTGGCACTTCCAGTCCCACTCTGCCAGGGAACCCCAACTCCACTCAGCCTGGGCACCTCCACTCGACTCAGCCTGGGCACATTCACTCCACTCAGCCTTGGCACTTCCAGTCCCACTCTGCCAGGGAACCCCAACTCCACTCAGCCTGGGCACCTCCACTCGACTCAGCCTGGGCACATTCACTCCACTCAACCCGGTGCCAAAAAGCGCCCCCCTCTCTCCGCGCCCATTCAAGGCAATGGGGAAACGCACGTTTCGGGCTCCGGCGGCCGGGCACATTCAGTCCACTCTGTCTACGCACATTGACTGCCATTCAGCCTGGGCACATTCACTCCACTCCGTCTAGGCACTTCCAGTCCCACTCTGCCTGGGAACCTGCACTCCACTCGGCCTGGGCACCTCCACTCCACTCAGCCTGGGCACATTCACTCCACTCAGACTGGGCACTTCCAATCCCACTCTGCCTGGGAACCTGCACTCCACTCAGCCTGGGCACCTGCACTCCACTCAGCCTGGGTACATTCACTCCACTCAGCCTGGGCACTTCCAATCCCACTCTGCCTGGGAACCTGCACTCCACTCAGGCTGGGCACCTCCACTCCACTCAGCCTGGGCACATTCACACCACTCAACCTGGGCACTTCCAGTCCCACTCTGCCTGGGAACCTGCACTCCGCTCAGCCTGGGCACCTCCACTCCACTCAGCCTGGGTACATTCACTCCACTCAGCCTGGGCACTTCCAATCCCACTCTGCCTGGGAACCTGCACTCCACTCAGCCTGGGCACTTCCACTCCATTCAGCCTGGGCACATTCACTCCACTCAGCCTGGGCACTTCCAGTCCCACTCTGCCTGGGAACCTTCACTCCACTCAGCCTGGGCACCTCCACTCCACTCAGTCTGGGCACATTCACTCCACTCAGCCTGGGCACATTCACTCCACTCAGCGTTGGCACTTCCAGTCCCACTCTGCCAGGGAACCCCAACTCCACTCAGCCTGGGCACCTCCACTCCACTCAGCCTGGGTACATTCACTCCACTCAGCCTGGGCACTTCCAATCCCACTCTGCCTGGGAACCTGCACTCCACTCAGCCTGGGCACTTCCACTCCATTCAGCATGGGCACATTCACTCCACTCAGCCCGGTGCCAAAAAGCGCCCCCCTCTCTCCGCGCCCATTCAAGGCAATGGGGAAACGCACGTTTCGGGCTCCGGCGGCCGGGCACATTCAGTCCACTCTGTCTAGGCACATTGACTCCCATTCAGCCTGGGCACATTCACTCCACTCCGCCTGGGCAATTCCAGTCCCACTCTGCCTGGGAACCTGCACTCCACTCGGCCTGGGCACCTCCACTCCACTCAGCCTGGGCACATTCACTCCACTCAGCCTGGGCACATTCACTCCCACTCTGCCTGGGAACCTGCACTCCACTCAGCCTGGGCACCTGCACTCCACTCAGCCAGGGTACATTCACTCCACTCAGCCTGGGTACTTCCAATCCCACTCTGCCTGGGAACCTGCACTCCACTCAGCCTTAGCACCTCCACTCCACTCAGCCTGGGCACATTCACTCCACTCAGCCTTGGCACTTCCAGTCCCACTCTGCCAGGGAACCCCAACTCCACTCAGCCTGGGCACCTCCACTCCACTCAGCCTGGGCACATTCACTCCACTCAGCCTTGGCACTTCCAGTCCCACTCTGCCAGGGAACCCCAACTCCACTCAGCCTGGGCACCTCCACTCCACTCAGCCTGGGCACATTCACTCCACTCAACCTGGGCACTTCCAGTCCCACTCTGCCTGGGAACCTGCACTCCACTCGGCCTGGGCACCTCCACTCCACTCAGACTGGGCACCTCCACTCCACTCAGCCTGGGCACATTCACTCCACTCAGCGTTGGCACTTCCAGTCCCACTCTGCCAGGGAACCCCAACTCCACTCAGCCTGGGCACCTCCACTCCCCTCAGCCTGGGCACATTCACTCCACTCAGCCTGGGGACTTCCAATCCCACTCTGCCTGGGAACCTGCACTCCACTCAGCCTGGGCACCTCCAATCCCACTCTGCCTGGGAACCTGCACTCCACTCAGCCTGGGCACTTCCACTCCATTCAGCCTGGGCACATTCACTCCACTCAGCCTGGGCACTTTCAGTCCCACTCTGCCTGGGAACCTGCACTCCACTCGGCCTGGGCACCTCCACTCCACTCAGCCTGGGCACATTCACTCCACTCAGCCTTGGCAATTCCAGTCCCACTCTGCCAGGGAACCCCAACTCCACTCAGCCTGGGCACCTCCACTCCACTCAGCCTGGGCACATTCACTCCACTCAGCCTGGGCACTTCCAATCCCACTCTGCCTGGGTGCCTGCACTCCACTCAGCCTGGGCACCTCCACTCCACTCAGCCTGGCCACATTCACTCCACTCAGCCAGGGCACATTCACTCCACTCAGCCTGGGCACTTCCAGTCCCACTCTGCCAAGGAACCTCCACTCCCACTCTGACTGGGAACCTCCGCTACTCCTCTCCACACCCGGCTCTCCACCCGACTCGCGGGGGCCCACTCTTAAGCCCTCCCGCCGCAAGTTATAGGCCCTTTGCCCGGGCGGAAAGTGAACCGCGGAACTGTGTCCCGCCCTCAATTCTCGTCCGATCGGAACGCGGTTTGGACCCGTTCTCCTGGGCGGCCTCGCAGCCCCTCCAGACCCAGCCAGTTAGCTCCAAGGGGCCGCCCCGAGCACGGGGAGGTGTGACACTTGATGCTTTGGCGCAACGGTGCCCGCGCCACGAGCCAAAAAGCGCCCCCCTCTCTCCGCGCCCATTCAAGGCAATGGGGAAACGCACGTTTCGGGCTCCGGCGGCCGGGCACATTCACTCCACTCTGTCTAGGAACATTGACTCCCATTCAGCCTGGGCTCATTCACTCCACTCCGCCTGGGCACTTCCAGTCCCACTCTGCCTGGGAACCTGCACTCCACTCGGCCTGGGCACCTCCACTCCACTCAGCCTTGGCACATTCACTCCACTCAGCCTTGGCACTTCCAGTCCCACTTTGCCAGGGAACCCCAACTCCACTCAGCCTGGGCACCTCCACTCCACTCAGCCTGGGCACATTCACTCCACTCAGCCTGGGCACTTCCAATCCCACTCTGCCTGGGTGCCTGCACTCCACTCAGCCTGGGCACCTCCACTCCACTCAGCCTGGGCACATTCACTCCACTCAGCCTGGGCACTTCCAATCCCACTCTGCCTGGGTGCCTGCACTCCACTCAGCCTGGGCACCTCCACTCCACTCAGCCTGGCCACATTCACTCCACTCAGCCAGGGCACATTCACTCCACTCAGCCTGGGCACTTCCAGTCCCACTCTGCCCTGGAACCTCCACTCCCACTCTGACTGGGAACCTCCGCTACTCCTCTCCACACCCGGCTCTCCACCCGACTCGCGGGGGCCCACTCTTAAGCCCTCCCGCCGCAATTTATAGGCCCTTTGCCCGGGCGGAAAGTGAACCGCGGAACTGTGTCCCGCCCTCAATTCTCGTCCGATTGGAACGCGGTTTGGACCCGTTCTCCTGGGCGGCCTCGCAGGCCCTCCAGACCCAGCCAGTTAGCTCCAAAGGGCCGCCCCGAGCACGGGGAGGGGTGACACTTGACGCTTTGGCGCAACGGTGCCCGCGCCACGAGCCAAAAAGCGCCCTCCTCTCTCCGCGCCCATTCAAGGCAATGGGGAAACACACGTTTTGGGCTCCGGCGGCCGGGCACATTCACTCCACGCTGTCTAGGCACATTGACTCCCATTCAGCCTGGGCACATTCACTCCACTCCGCCTGGGCACTTCCAGTCCCACTCTGCCTGGGAACCTGCACTCCACTCGGCCTGGGCACCTCCACTCCACTCAGCCTGGGCACATTCACTCCACTCAGCCTGGGCACTTCCAATCCCACTCTGCCAGGGAACCTGCACTCCACTCAGCCTGGGCACATGCAATCCACTCAGCCTGGGGACATTCACTCCACTCAGCCTGGGAACTTCCAATCCCACTCTGCCTGGGAACCAGCACTCCACTCAGCCTGGGCACCTCCACTCCACTCAGCCTGGGTACATTCACTCCACTCAGCGTTGGCACTTCCAGTCCCACTCTGCCAGGGAACCCCAACTCCACTCAGCCTGGGCACCTCCACTCCACTCAGCCTGGGCACATTCACTCCACTCAGCCTGGGCACTTCCAATCCCACTCTGCCTGGGTGCCTGCACTCCACTCAGCCTGGGCACCTCCACTCCACTCAGCCTGGCCACATTCACTCCACTCAGCCAGGGCACATTCACTCCACTCAGCCTGGGCACTTCCAGTCCCACTCTGCCCTGGAACCTCCACTCCCACTCTGACTGGGAACCTCCGCTACTCCTCTCCACACCCGGCTCTCCACCCGACTCGCGGGGGCCCACTCTTAAGCCCTCCCGCCGCAATTTATAGGCCCTTTGCCCGGGCGGGAAGTGAACCGCGGAACTGTGTCCCGCCCTCAATTCTCGTCCGATTGGAACGCGGTTTGGACCCGTTCTCCTGGGCGGCCTCGCAGGCCCTCCAGACCCAGCCAGTTAGCTCCAAAGGGCCGCCCCGAGCACGGGGAGGGGTGACACTTGACGCTTTGGCGCAACGGTGCCCGCGCCACGAGCCAAAAAGCGCCCTCCTCTCTCCGCGCCCATTCAAGGCAATGGGGAAACACACGTTTTGGGCTCCGGCGGCCGGGCACATTCACTCCACGCTGTCTAGGCACATTGACTCCCATTCAGCCTGGGCACATTCACTCCACTCCGCCTGGGCACTTCCAGTCCCACTCTGCCTGGGAACCAGCACTCCACTCAGCCTGGGCACCTCCACTCCACTCAGCCTGGGTACATTCACTCCACTCAGCGTTGGCACTTCCAGTCCCACTCTGCCAGGGAACCCCAACTCCACTCAGCCTGGGCACCTCCACTCCACTCAGCCTGGGCACATTCACTCCACTCAGCCTGGGCACTTCCAATCCCACTCTGCCTTGGAACCTGCACTCCACTCAGCCTGGGCACCTCCACTCCACTCAGCCTGGGCACATTCACTCCACTCTGCCTGGGCACATTCACTCCACTCAGCCTGGGCACATTCACTCCACTCAGCCTGGGCACTTCCAGTCCCACTCTGCTGGGAACCTGCACTCCACTCAGCCTGGGCACCTCCTCTCCACTCAGCGTGGGTACATTCACTCCACTCAGCCTGGGCACATTCACTCCACTCAGCCTGGGCACTTTCAGTCCCACTCTGCCTGGGAACCTGCACTCCACTCGGCCTGGGCACCTCCACTCCACTCAGCCTGGGCACATTCACTCCACTCAACCTTGGCACTTCCAGTCCCACTCGGCCAGGGAACCCCAACTCCACTCAGCCTGGGCACATTCACTCCACTCAGCCTTGGCACTTCCAGTCCCACTCGGCCAGGGAACCCCAACTCCACTCAGCCTGGGCACCTCCACTCCACTCAGCCTGGGCACATTCACTCCACTCAGCCTGGGCACTTCCAATGCCACTCTGCCTGGGTGCCTGCACTCCACTCAGCCTGGGCACCTCCACTCCACTCAGCCTGGCCACATTCACTCCACTCAGCCAGGGCACATTCACTCCACTCAGCCTGGGCACTTCCAGTCCCACTCTGCCCTGGAACCTCCACTCCCACTCTGACTGGGAACCTCCGCTACTCCTCTCCACACCCGGCTCTCCACCCGACTCGCGGGGGCCCACTCTTAAGCCCTCCCGCCGCAATTTATAGGCCCTTTGCCCGGGCGGAAAGTGAACCGCGGAACTGTGTCCCGCCCTCAATTCTCGTCCGATTGGAACGCGGTTTGGACCCGTTCTCCTGGGCGGCCTCGCAGGCCCTCCAGACCCAGCCAGTTAGCTCCAAAGGGCCGCCCCGAGCACGGGGAGGGGTGACACTTGACGCTTTGGCGCAACGGTGCCCGCGCCACGAGCCAAAAAGCGCCCTCCTCTCTCCGCGCCCATTCAAGGCAATGGGGAAACACACGTTTTGGGCTCCGGCGGCCGGGCACATTCACTCCACGCTGTCTAGGCACATTGACTCCCATTCAGCCTGGGCACATTCACTCCACTCCGCCTGGGCACTTCCAGTCCCACTCTGCCTGGGAACCTGCACTCCACTCGGCCTGGGCACCTCCACTCCACTCAGCCTGGGCACATTCACTCCACTCAGCCTGGGCACTTCCAATCCCACTCTGCCAGGGAACCTGCACTCCACTCAGCCTGGGCACATGCAATCCACTCAGCCTGGGGACATTCACTCCACTCAGCCTGAAAACTTCCAATCCCACTCTGCCTGGGAACCAGCACTCCACTCAGCCTGGGCACCTCCACTCCACTCAGCCTGGGTACATTCACTCCACTCAGCGTTGGCACTTCCAGTCCCACTCTGCCAGGGAACCCCAACTCCACTCAGCCTGGGCACCTCCACTCCACTCAGCCTGGGCACATTCACTCCACTCAGCCTGGGCACTTCCAATCCCACTCTGCCTGGGAACCTGCACTCCACTCAGCCTGGGCACCTCCACTCCACTCAGCCTGGGTACATTCACTCCACTCAGCCTGGGCACTTCCAATCCCACTCTGCCTGGGAACCTGCACTCCACTCAGCCTGGGCACCTCCACTCCATTCAGCCTGGGCACATTCACTCCACTCAGCCTGGGCACTTCCAGTCCCACTCTGCCTGGGAACCTGCACTCCACTCAGCCTGGGCACCTCCACTCCACTCAGCCTGGGCACATTCACTCCACTCAGCCTGGGCACATTCACTCCACTCAGCCTGGGCACATTCACTCCACTCAGCCTGGGCACTTCCAGTCCCACTCTGCTGGGAACCTGCACTCCACTCAGCCTGGGAACCTCCACTCCACGCAGCCTGGGCACATTCACTCCACTCAGCCAGGGCACTTCCAGTCCCTCTCTGCCTGGGAACCCCAACTCCACTCAGACTGGGCACCTCCACTCCACTCAGCCTGGGCACATTCACTCCACTCTGTCTAGGCACATTGACTCCCATTCAGCCTGGGCACATTCACTCCACTCCGCCTGGGCACTTCCAGTCCCACTCTGCCTCGGAACCTGCACTCCACTTGGCCTGGGCACCTCCACTCCACTCAGCCTGGGCACATTCACTCCACTCAGCCTGGGCACTTCCAATCCCACTCTGCCTTGGAACCTGCACTCCACTCAGCCTGGGCACCTCCACTCCATTCAGCCTGGGCACATTCACTCCACTCTGCCTGGGCACATTCACTCCACTCAGCCTGGGCACATTCACTCCACTCAGCCTGGGCACTTCCAGTCCCACTCTGCTGGGAACCTGCACTCCACTCAGCCTGGGCACCTCCACTCCACTCAGCCTGGGTACATTCACTCCACTCAGCCTTGGCACTTCCAGTCCCACTCTGCAAGGGAACCCCAACTCCACTCAGCCTGGGCACCTCCACTCCACTCAGCCTGGGCACATTCACTGCACTCAGCCTGGGCACTTCCAATCCCACTCTGCCAGGGAACCTGCACTCCACTCAGCCTGGGCACCTCCACTCCATTCAGCCACGGCACATTCACTCCACTCAGCCTGGCACTTTCAGTCCCACTCTGCCTGGGAACCTGCACTCCTCTCGGCCTGGGAACCTCCACTCCACTCAGCCTGGGCACATTCACTCCACTCAGCCTTGGCACTTCCAGTCCCACTCTGCCAGGGAACCCCAACTCCACTCAGCCTGGGCACCTCCACTCCACTCAGCCTGGGCACATTCACTCCACTCAGCCTGGGCACTTCCAATCCCACTCTGCCTGGGTGCCTGCACTCCACTCAACCTGGGCACCTCCACTCCACTCAGCCTGGCCACATTCACTCCACTCAGCCAGGGCACATTCACTCCACTCAGCCTGGGCACATCCAGTCCCACTCTGCCCAGGAACCTCCACTCCCACTCTGACTGGGAACCTCCGCTACTCCTCTCCACACCCGGCTCTCCACCCGACTCGCGGGGGCCCACTCTTAAGCCCTCCCGCCGCAATTTATAGGCCCTTTGCCCGGGCGGAAAGTGAACCGCGGAACTGTGTCCCGCCCTCAATTCTCGTCCGATTGGAACGCGGTTTGGACCCGTTCTCCTGGGCGGCCTCGCAGGCCCTCCAGACCCAGCCAGTTAGCTCCAAAGGGCCGCCCCGAGCACGGGGAGGGGTGACACTTGACGCTTTGGCGCAACGGTGCCCGCGCCACGAGCCAAAAAGCGCCCTCCTCTCTCCGCGCCCATTCAAGGCAATGGGGAAACACACGTTTTGGGCTCCGGCGGCCGGGCACATTCACTCCACGCTGTCTAGGCACATTGACTCCCATTCAGCCTGGGCACATTCACTCCACTCCGCCTGGGCACTTCCAGTCCCACTCTGCCTGGGAACCTGCACTCCACTCGGCCTGGGCACCTCCACTCCACTCAGCCTGGGCACATTCACTCCACTCAGCCTGGGCACTTCCAATCCCACTCTGCCAGGGAACCTGCACTCCACTCAGCCTGGGCACATGCAATCCACTCAGCCTAAGGACATTCACTCCACTCAGCCTGGGAACTTCCAATCCCACTCTGCCTGGGAACCAGCACTCCACTCAGCCTGGGCACCTCCACTCCACTCAGCCTGGGTACATTCACTCCACTCAGCGTTGGCACTTCCAGTCCCACTCTGCCAGGGAACCCCAACTCCACTCAGCCTGGGCACCTCCACTCCACTCAGGCTGGGCACATTCACTCCACTCAGCCTGGGCACTTCCAATCCCACTCTGCCTGGGAACCTGCACTCCACTCAGCCTGGGCACCTCCACTCCACTCAGCCTGGGTACATTCACTCCACTCAGCCTGGGCACTTCCAATCCCACTCTGCCTGGGAACCTGCACTCCACTCAGCCTGGGCACCTCCACTCCATTCAGCCTGGGCACATTCACTCCACTCAGCCTGGGCACTTCCAGTCCCACTCTGCCTGGGAACCTGCACTCCACTCAGCCTGGGCACCTCCACTCCACTCAGCCTGGGCACATTCACTCCACTCAGCCTGGGCACATTCACTCCACTCAGCCTGGGCACATTCACTCCACTCAGCCTGGGCACTTCCAGTCCCACTCTGCTGGGAACCTGCACTCCACTCAGCCTGGGAACCTCCACTCCACGCAGCCTGGGCACATTCACTCCACTCAGCCAGGGCACTTCCAGTCCCTCTCTGCCTGGGAACCCCAACTCCACTCAGACTGGGCACCTCCACTCCACTCAGCCTGGGCACATTCACTCCACTCTGTCTAGGCACATTGACTCCCATTCAGCCTGGGCACATTCACTCCACTCCGCCTGGGCACTTCCAGTCCCACTCTGCCTTGGAACCTGCACTCCACTCGGCCTGGGCACCTCCACTCCACTCAGCCTGGGCACATTCACTCCACTCAGCCTGGGCACTTCCAATCCCACTCTGCCTTGGAACCTACACTCCACTCAGCCTGGGCACCTCCACTCCACTCAGCCTGGGCACATTCACTCCACTCTGCCTGGGCACATTCACTCCACTCAGCCTGGGCACATTCACTCCACTCAGCCTGGGCACTTCCAGTCCCACTCTGCTGGGAACCTGCACTCCACTCAGCCTGGGCACCTCCACTCCACTCAGCCTGGGTACATTCACTCCACTCAGCCTTGGCACTTCCAGTCCCACTCTGCAAGGGAACCCCAACTCCACTCAGCCTGGGCACCTCCACTCCACTCGGCCTGGGCACCTCCACTCCACTCAGCCTGGGCACATTCACTCCACTCAGCCTGGGCACTTCCAATCCCACTCTGCCAGGGAACCTGCACTCCACTCAGCCTGGGCACATGCAATCCACTCAGCCTGGGGACATTCACTCCACTCAGCCTGGGAACTTCCAATCCCACTCTGCCTGGGAACCAGCACTCCACTCAGCCTGGGCACCTCCACTCCACTCAGCCTGGGTACATTCACTCCACTCAGCGTTGGCACTTCCAGTCCCACTCTGCCAGGGAACCCCAACTCCACTCAGCCTGGGCACCTCCACTCCACTCAGCCTGGGCACATTCACTCCACTCAGCCTGGGCACTTCCAATCCCAGTCTGCCTGGGAACCTGCACTCCACTCAGCCTGGGAACCTCCACTCCACTCAGCCTGGGTACAATCACTCCACTCAGCCTGGGCACTTCCAATCCCACTCTGCCTGGGAACCTGCACTCCACTCAGCCTGGGCACTTCCACTCCATTCAGCCTGGGCACATTCACTCCACTCAGCCTGGGCACTTCCAGTCCCACTCTGCCTGGGAACCTGCACTCCACTCAGCCTGGGCACCTCCACTCCACTCAGCCTGGGCACATTCACTCCACTCAGCCTGGGCACATTCACTCCACTCAGCCTGGGCACATTCACTCCACTCAGCCTGGGCACTTCCAGTCCAACTCTGCTGGGAACCTGCACTCCACTCAGCCTGGGAACCTCCACTCCACGCAGCCTGGGCACATTCACTCCACTCAGCCAGGGCACTTCCAGTCCCTCTCTGCCTGGGAACCCCAACTCCACTCAGACTGGGCACCTCCACTCCACTCAGCCTGGGCACATTCACTCCACTCTGTCTAGGCACATTGACTCCCATTCAGCCTGGGCACATTCACTCCACTCCGCCTGGGCACTTCCAGTCCCACTCTGCCTTGGAACCTGCACTCCACTCGGCCTGGGCACCTCCACTCCACTCAGCCTGGGCACATTCACTCCACTCAGCCTGGGCACTTCCAGTCCCACTCTGCCTTGGAACCTGCACTCCACTCGGCCTGGGCACCTCCACTCCACTCAGCCTGGGCACATTCACTCCACTCAGCCTGGGCACTTCCAATCCCACTCTGCCTTGGAACCTGCACTCCACTCAGCTTGGGCACCTCCACTCCACTCAGCCTGGGCACATTCACTCCACTCTGCCTGGGCACATTCACTCCACTCAGCCTGGGCACATTCACTCCACTCAGCCTGGACACTTCCAGTCCCACTCTGCTGGGAACCTGCACTCCACTCAGCCTGGGCACCTCCTCTCCACTCAGCCTGGGTACATTCACTCCACTCAGCCTGGGCACATTCACTCCACTCAGCCTGGGCACTTTCAGTCCCACTCTGCCTGGGAACCTGCACTCCACTCGGCCTGGGCACCTCCACTCCACTCAGCCTGGGCACATTCACTCCACTCAGCCTTGGCACTTCCAGTCCCACTCGGCCAGGGAACCCCAACTCCACTCAGCCTGGGCACATTCACTCCACTCAGCCTTGGCACTTCCAGTCCCACTCGGCCAGGGAACCCCAACTCCACTCAGCCTGGGCACCTCCACTCCACTCAGCCTGGGCACATTCACTCCACTCAGCCTTGGCACTTCCAATCCCACTCTGCCTGGGTGCCTGCACTCCACTCAGCCTGGGCACCTCCACTCCACTCAGCCTGGCCACATTCACTCCACTCAGCCAGGGCACATTCACTCCACTCAGCCTGGGCACTTCCAGTCCCACTCTGCCCTGGAACCTCCACTCCCACTCTGACTGGGAACCTCCGCTACTCCTCTCCACACCCGGCTCTCCACCCGACTCGCGGGGGCCCACTCTTAAGCCCTCCCGCCGCAATTTATAGGCCCTTTGCCCGGGCGGAAAGTGAACCGCGGAACTGTGTCCCGCCCTCAATTCTCGTCCGATTGGAACGCGGTTTGGACCCGTTCTCCTGGGCGGCCTCGCAGGCCCTCCAGACCCAGCCAGTTAGCTCCAAAGGGCCGCCCCGAGCACGGGGAGGGGTGACACTTGACGCTTTGGCGCAACGGTGCCCGCGCCACGAGCCAAAAAGCGCCCTCCTCTCTCCGCGCCCATTCAAGGCAATGGGGAAACACACGTTTTGGGCTCCGGCGGCCGGGCACATTCACTCCACGCTGTCTAGGCACATTGACTCCCATTCAGCCTGGGCACATTCACTCCACTCCGCCTGGGCACTTCCAGTCCCACTCTGCCTGGGAACCAGCACTCCA
Organism: Conger conger; assembly: GCF_963514075.1. Taxonomy (NCBI): domain Eukaryota; kingdom Metazoa; phylum Chordata; class Actinopteri; order Anguilliformes; family Congridae; genus Conger; species Conger conger. The sequence continues at coordinate 157,862 of NW_026890499.1, forward strand.
CTCAGCCTGGGCACCTCCACTCCACTCAGCCTGGGTACATTCACTCCACTCAGCGTTGGCACTTCCAGTCCCACTCTGCCAGGGAACCCCAACTCCACTCAGCCTGGGCACCTCCACTCCACTCAGCCTGGGCACATTCACTCCACTCAGCCTGGGCACTTCCAATCCCACTCTGCCTTGGAACCTGCACTCCACTCAGCCTGGGCACCTCCACTCCACTCAGCCTGGGCACATTCACTCCACTCTGCCTGGGCACATTCACTCCACTCAGCCTGGGCACATTCACTCCACTCAGCCTGGGCACTTCCAGTCCCACTCTGCTGGGAACCTGCACTCCACTCAGCCTGGGCACCTCCTCTCCACTCAGCCTGGGTACATTCACTCCACTCAGCCTGGGCACATTCACTCCACTCAGCCTGGGCACTTTCAGTCCCACTCTGCCTGGGAACCTGCACTCCACTCGGCCTGGGCACCTCCACTCCACTCAGCCTGGGCACATTCACTCCACTCAACCTTGGCACTTCCAGTCCCACTCGGCCAGGGAACCCCAACTCCACTCAGCCTGGGCACATTCACTCCACTCAGCCTGGGCACTTCCAATCCCACTCTGCCAGGGAACCTGCACTCCACTCAGCCTGGGCACCTCCACTCCATTCAGCCTGGGCACATTCACTCCACTCAGCCTGGCACTTTCAGTCCCACTCTGCCTGGGAACCTGCACTCCTCTCGGCCTGGGCACCTCCACTCCACTCAGCCTGGGCACATTCACTCCACTCAGCCTTGGCACTTCCAGTCCCACTCTGCCAGGGAACCCCAACTCCACTCAGCCTGGGCACCTCCACTCCACTCAGCCTGGGCACATTCACTCCACTCAGCCTGGGCACTTCCAATCCCACTCTGCCTGGGTGCCTGCACTCCACTCAACCTGGGCACCTCCACTCCACTCAGCCTGGCCACATTCACTCCACTCAGCCAGGGCACATTCACTCCACTCAGCCTGGGCACATCCAGTCCCACTCTGCCCAGGAACCTCCACTCCCATTCTGACTGGGAACCTCCGCTACTCCTCTCCACACCTGGCTCTCCACCCGACTCGCGGGGGCCCACTCTTAAGCCCTCCCACCGCAAGTTATAGGCCCTTTGCCCGGGCGGAAAGTGAACCGCGGAACTGTGTCCCGCCCTCAATTCTCGTCCGATCGGAACGCGGTTTGGACCCGTTCTCCTGGGCGGCCTCGCAGCCCCTCCAGACCCAGCCAGTTAGCTCCAAGGGGTCGCCCCGAGCACGGGGAGGTGTGACACTTGACGCTTTGGCGCAACGGTGCCTGCGCCACGAGCCAAAAAGCGCCCCCTTCTCTCCGCGCCCATTCAAGGCAATGGGGAAACGCACGTTTCGGGCTCCGGCGGCCGGGCACATTCACTCCACTCTGTCTAGGCACATTGACTCCCATTCAGCCTGGGCACATTCACTCCACTCCGCCTCGGCACTTCCAGTCCCACTCTGCTGGGAACCTGCACTCCACTCGGCCTGGGCACCTCCACTCCACTCAGCCTGGGCACATTCACTCCACTCAGCCTGGGCACTTCCAATCCCACTCTGCCTGGGAACCTGCACTCCACTCAGCCTGGGCACCTGCACTCCACTCAGCCTGGGTTCATTACTCCACTCAGCCTGGGCACTTCCAATCCCACTCTGCCTGGGAACCTGCACTCCACTCAGCCTGGGCACCTCCACTCCACTCAGCCTGGGCACATTCACTCCACTCACCGTTGGCACTTCCAGTCCCACTCTGCTAGGGAACCCCAACTCTACTCAGCCTGGGCACCTCCACTCCACTCAGCCTGGGCACATTCACTCCACTCAGCCTGGGCACCTCCAATCCCACTCTGCCTGGGATCCTGCACTCCACTCAGCCTGGGCCCCTCCACTCCACTCAGCCTGGGTACATTCACTCCACTCAGCCTGGGCACTTCCAATCCCACTCTGCCTGGGAACCTGCACTCCACTCAGCCTGGGCACCTCCACTCAGCCTGGGCACCTCCACTCCATTCAGCCTGGGCACATTCACTCCACTCAGCCTGGGCACTTCCAGTCCCACTCTGCTGGGAACCTCCACTCCACTCGGCCTGGGCACCTCCACTCCACTCAGCCTGGGCACATTCACTCCACTCAGCCTGGGCACTTCCAATCCCACTCTGCCTGGGAACCTGCACTCCACTCAGCCTGGGCACCTCCACTCCACTCAGCCTGGGCACATTCACTCCACTCAGCCTGGGCACTTCCAATCCCACTCTGCCAGGGAACCTGCACTCCACTCAGCCTGGGCACCTCCACTCCATTCAGCCTGGGCACATTCACTCCACTCAGCCTGGGCACTTTCAGTCCCACTCTGCCTGGGAACCTGCACTCCACTCGGCCTGGGCACCTCCACTCCACGCAGCCTGGGCACATTCACTCCACTCAGCCAAGGCACTTCCAGTCCCTCTCTGCCTGGGAACCCAAACTCCACTCAGCCTGGGCACCTCCACTCCACTCAGCCTGGGCACATTCACTCCACTCTGTCTAGGCACATTGACTCCCATTCAGCCTGGGCACATTCACTCCACTCCGCCTGGGCACTTCCAGTCCCACTCTGCCTGGGAACCTGCACTCCACTCGGCCTGGGCACCTCCACTCCACTCAGCCTGGGCACATTCACTCCACTCAGCCTGGGCACTTCCAATCCCACTCTGCCTGGGAACCTGCACTCCACTCAGCCTGGGCACCTCCACTCCACTCAGCTTGGGCACATTCACTCCACTCTGCCTGGGCACATTCACTCCACTCAGCCTGGGCACATTCACTCCACTCAGCCTGGGCACTTCCAGTCCCACTCTGCTGGGAACCTGCACTCCACTCAGCCTGGGCACCTCCACTCCACTCAGCCTGGGTACATTCACTCCACTCAGCCTTGGCACTTCCAGTCCCACTCCTCAAGGGAACCCCAACTCCACTCAGCCTGGGCACCTCCACTCCACTCAGCCTGGGCACATTCACTGCACTCAGCCTGGGCACTTCCAATCCCACTCTGCCAGGGAACCTGCACTCCACTCAGCCTGGGCACCTCCACTCCATTCAGCCTGGGCACATTCACTCCACTCAGCCTGGGCACTTTCAGTCCCACTCTGCCTGGGAACCTGCACTCCACTCGGCCTGGGCACCTCCACTCCACTCAGCCTGGGCACATTCACTCCACTCAGCCTTGGCACTTCCAGTCCCACTCTGCCAGGGAACCCCAACTCCACTCAGCCTGGGCACCTCCACTCCACTCAGCCTGGGCACATTCACTCCACTCAGCCTGGGCACTTCCAATCCCACTCTGCCTGGGTGCCTGCACTCCACTCAGCCTGGGCACCTCCACTCCACTCAGCCTGGCCACATTCACTCCACTCAGCCAGGGCACATTCACTCCACTCAGCCTGGGCACTTCCAGTCCCACTCTGCCCAGGAACCTCCACTCCCACTCTGACTGGGAACCTCCGCTACTCCTCTCCACACCCGGCTCTCCACCCGACTCGCGGGGGCCCACTCTTAAGCCCTCCCGCCGCAAGTTATAGGCCCTTTGCCCGGGCGGAAAGTGAACCGCGGAACTGTGTCCCGCCCTCAATTCTCGTCCGATCGGAACGCGGTTTGGACCCGTTCTCCTGGGCGGCCTCGCTGCCCCTCCAGACCCAGCCAGTTAGCTCCAAGGGGCCGCCCCGAGCACGGGGAGGGGTGACACTTGACGCTTTGGCGCAACGGTGCCTGCGCCACGAGCCAAAAAGCGCCCCCCTCTCTCCGCGCCCATTCAAGGCAATGGGGAAACGCACGTTTCGGGCTCCGGCGGCCGGGCACATTCACTCCACTCTGTCTAGGCACATTGACTCCCATTCAGCCTGGGCACATTCACTCCGCTCCGCCTCGGCACTTCCAGTCCCACTCTGCCTGGGAACCTGCACTCCACTCGGCCTGGGCACCTCCACTCCACTCAGCCTGGGCACATTCACTCCACTCAGCCTTGGCACTTCCAGTCCCACTCTGCCAGGGAACCCCAACTCCACTCAGCCTGGGCACCTCCACTCCACTCAGCCTGGGCACATTCACTCCACTCAGCCTGGGCACTTCCAATCCCACTCTGCCTGGGTGCCTGCACTCCACTCAGCCTGGGCACCTCCACTCCACTCAGCCTGGCCACATTCACTCCACTCAGCCAGGGCACATTCACTCCACTCAGCCTGGGCACTTCCAGTCCCACTCTGCCCAGGAACCTCCACTCCCACTCTGACTGGGAACCTTCGCTACTCCTCTCCACACCCGGCTCTCCACCCGACTCACGGGGGCCCACTCTTAAGCCCTCCCGCCGCAAGTAATAGGCCCTTTGCCCGGGCGGAAAGTGAACCGCGGAACTGTGTCCCGCCCTCAATTCTCGTCCGATAGGAACGCGGTTTGGACCCGTTCTCCTGGGCGGCCTCGCAGCCCCTCCAGACCCAGCCAGTTAGCTCCAAGGGGCCGCCCCGAGCACGGGGAGGGGTGACACTTGACGCTTTGGCGCAACGGTGCCCGCGCCACGAGCCAAAAAGCGCCCCCCTCTCTCCGCGCCCATTCAAGGCAATGGGGAAACGCACGTTTCGGACTCCGGCGGCTGGGCACATTCACTCCACTCTGTCTAGGCACATTGACTCCCATTCAGCCTGGGCATATTCACTCCACTCCGCCTGGGCACTTCCAGTCCCACTCTGCCTGGGAACCTGCACTCCACTCGGCCTGGGCACCTCCACTCCACTCAGCCTGGGCACATTCACTCCACTCAGCCTTGGCACTTCCAGTCCCACTCTGCCAGGGAACCCCAACTCCACTCAGCCTGGGTACCTCCACTCCACTCAGCCTGGGCACATTCACTCCACTCAGCCTGGGCACTTCCAATCCCACTCTGCCTGGGAACCTTCACTCCACTCAGCCTGGGCACCTCCACTCCACTCAGCCTGGGCACATTCACATGCGCCACGAGCCAAAAAGCGCCCCCCTCTCTCCGCGCCCATTCAAGGCAATGGGGAAACGCACGTTTCGGGCTCCGGCGGCCGGGCACATTCACTCCACTCTGTCTAGGCACATTGACTCCCATTCAGCCTGGGCACATTCACTCCACTCCGCCTGGGCACTTCCAGTCCCACTCTGCCTGGGAACCTGCACTCCACTCGGCCTGGGCACCTCCACTCCACTCAGCCTGGGCACATTCACTCCACTCAGCCAGGGCACTTCCAGTCCCACTCTGCCAGGGAACCCCAACTCCACTCAGCCTGGGCACCTCCACTCCACTCAGCCTGGGCACATTCACTCCACTCAGCCTGGGCACTTCCAATCCCACTCTGCCTGGGTGCCTGCACTCCACTCAGCCTGGGCACCTCCACTCCACTCAGCCTGGCCACATTCACTCCACTCAGCCAGGGCACATTCACTCCACTCAGCCTGGGCACTTCCAGTCCCACTCTGCCCAGGAACCTGCACTCCCACTCTGACTGGGAACCTTCGCTACTCCTCTCCACACCCGGCTCTCCACCCGACTCACGGGGGCCCACTCTTAAGCCCTCCCGCCGCAAGTAATAGGCCCTTTGCCCGGGCGGAAAGTGAACCGCGGAACTGTGTCCCGCCCTCAATTCTCGTCCGATAGGAACGCGGTTTGGACCCGTTCTCCTGGGCGGCCTCGCAGCCCCTCCAGACCCAGCCAGTTAGCTCCAAGGGGCCGCCCCGAGCACGGGGAGGGGTGACACTTGACGCTTTGGCGCAACGGTGCCCGCGCCACGAGCCAAAAAGCGCCCCCCTCTCTCCGCGCCCATTCAAGGCAATGGGGAAACGCACGTTTCGGGCTCCGGCGGCCGGGCACATTCACTCCACTCTGTCTAGGCACATTGACTCCCATTCAGCCTGGGCACATTCACTCCACTCCGCCTGGGCACTTCCAGTCCCACTCTGCCTGGGAACCTGCACTCCACTCGGCCTGGGCACCTCCACTCCACTCAGCCTGGGCACATTCACTCCACTCAGCCAGGGCATTTCCAGTCCCACTCTGCCAGGGAACCCCAACTCCACTCAGCCTGGGCACCTCCACTCCACTCAGCCTGGGCACATTCACTCCACTCAGCCTGGGCACTTCCAATCCCACTCTGCCTGGGTGCCTGCACTCCACTCAGCCTGGGCACCTCCACTCCACTCAGCCTGGCCACATTCACTCCACTCAGCCAGTGCACATTCACTCCACTCAGCCTGGGCACTTCCAGTCCCACTCTGCCCAGGAACCTCCACTCCCACTCTGACTGGGAACCTTCGCTACTCCTCTCCACACCCGGCTCTCCACCCGACTCACGGGGGCCCACTCTTAAGCCCTCCCGCCGCAAGTAATAGGCCCTTTGCCCGGGCGGAAAGTGAACCGCGGAACTGTGTCCCGCCCTCAATTCTCGTCCGATCGGAACGCGGTTTGGACCCGTTCTCCTGGGCGGCCTCGCAGCCCCTCCAGACCCAGCCAGTTAGCTCCAAGGGGCCGCCCCGAGCACGGGGAGGGGTGACACTTGACGCTTTGGCGCAACGGTGCCCGCGCCACGAGCCAAAAAGCGCCCCCCTCTATCCGCGCCCATTCAAGGCAATGGGGAAACGCACGTTTCGGGCTCCGGCGGCCGGGCACATTCACTCCACTCTGTCTAGGCACATTGACTCCCATTCAGCCTGGGCACATTCACTCCGCTCCGCCTCGGCACTTCCAGTCCCACTCTGCCTGGGAACCTGCACTCCACTCGGCCTGGGCACCTCCACTCCACTCAGCCTGGGCACATTCACTCCACTCAGCCTTGGCACTTCCAGTCCCACTCTGCCAGGGAACCCCAACTCCACTCAGCCTGGGCACCTCCACTCCACTCAGCCTGGGCACATTCACTCCACTCAGCCTGGGCACTTCCAATCCCACTCTGCCTGGGTGCCTGCACTCCACTCAGCCTGGGCACCTCCACTCCACTCAGCCTGGCCACATTCACTCCACTCAGCCAGGGCACATTCACTCCACTCAGCCTGGGCACTTCCAGTCCCACTCTGCCCAGGAACCTCCACTCCCACTCATACTGGGAACCTTCGCTACTCCTCTCCACACCCGGCTCTCCACCCGACTCACGGGGGCCCACTCTTAAGCCCTCCCGCCGCAAGTAATAGGCCCTTTGCCCGGGCGGAAAGTGAACCGCGGAACTGTGTCCCGCCCATAATTCTCGTCCGATAGGAACGCGGTTTGGACCCGTTCTCCTGGGCGGCCTCGCAGCCCCTCCAGACCCAGCCAGTTAGCTCCAAGGGGCCGCCCCGAGCACGGGGAGGGGTGACACTTGACGCTTTGGCGCAACGGTGCCCGCGCCACGAGCCAAAAAGCGCCCCCCTCTCTCCGCGCCCATTCAAGGCAATGGGGAAACGCACGTTTCGGACTCCGGCGGCTGGGCACATTCACTCCACTCTGTCTAGGCACATTGACTCCCATTCAGCCTGGGCATATTCACTCCACTCCGCCTGGGCACTTCCAGTCCCACTCTCCCTGGGAACCTGCACTCCACTCGGCCTGGGCACCTCCACTCCACTCAGCCTGGGCACATTCACTCCACTCAGCCTTGGCACTTCCAGTCCCACTCTGCCAGGGAACCCCAACTCCACTCAGCCTGGGTACCTCCACTCCACTCAGCCTGGGCACATTCACTCCACTCAGCCTGGGCACTTCCAATCCCACTCTGCCTGGGAACCTTCACTCCACTCAGCCTGGGCACCTCCACTCCACTCAGCCTGGGCACATTCACATGCGCCACGAGCCAAAAAGCGCCCCCCTCTCTCCGCGCCCATTCAAGGCAATGGGGAAACGCACGTTTCGGGCTCCGGCGGCCGGGCACATTCACTCCACTCTGTCTAGGCACATTGACTCCCATTCAGCCTGGGCACATTCACTCCACTCCGCCTGGGCACTTCCAGTCCCACTCTGCCTGGGAACCTGCACTCCACTCGGCCTGGGCACCTCCACTCCACTCAGCCTGGGCACATTCACTCCACTCAGCCAGGGCACTTCCAGTCCCACTCTGCCAGGGAACCCCAACTCCACTCAGCCTGGGCACCTCCACTCCACTCAGCCTGGGCACATTCACTCCACTCAGCCTGGGCACTTCCAATCCCACTCTGCCTGGGTGCCTGCACTCCACTCAGCCTGGGCACCTCCACTCCACTCAGCCTGGCCACATTCACTCCACTCAGCCAGGGCACATTCACTCCACTCAGCCTGGGCACTTCCAGTCCCACTCTGCCCAGGAACCTGCACTCCCACTCTGACTGGGAACCTTCGCTACTCCTCTCCACACCCGGCTCTCCACCCGACTCACGGGGGCCCACTCTTAAGCCCTCCCGCCGCAAGTAATAGGCCCTTTGCCCGGGCGGAAAGTGAACCGCGGAACTGTGTCCCGCCCTCAATTCTCGTCCGATAGGAACGCGGTTTGGACCCGTTCTCCTGGGCGGCCTCGCAGCCCCTCCAGACCCAGCCAGTTAGCTCCAAGGGGCCGCCCCGAGCACGGGGAGGGGTGACACTTGACGCTTTGGCGCAACGGTGCCCGCGCCACGAGCCAAAAAGCGCCCCCCTCTCTCCGCGCCCATTCAAGGCAATGGGGAAACGCACGTTTCGGGCTCCGGCGGCCGGGCACATTCACTCCACTCTGTCTAGGCACATTGACTCCCATTCAGCCTGGGCACATTCACTCCACTCCGCCTGGGCACTTCCAGTCCCACTCTGCCTGGGAACCTGCACTCCACTCGGCCTGGGCACCTCCACTCCACTCAGCCTGGGCACATTCACTCCACTCAGCCAGGGCATTTCCAGTCCCACTCTGCCAGGGAACCCCAACTCCACTCAGCCTGGGCACCTCCACTCCACTCAGCCTGGGCACATTCACTCCACTCAGCCTGGGCACTTCCAATCCCACTCTGCCTGGGTGCCTGCACTCCACTCAGCCTGGGCACCTCCACTCCACTCAGCCTGGCCACATTCACTCCACTCAGCCAGTGCACATTCACTCCACTCAGCCTGGGCACTTCCAGTCCCACTCTGCCCAGGAACCTCCACTCCCACTCTGACTGGGAACCTTCGCTACTCCTCTCCACACCCGGCTCTCCACCCGACTCACGGGGGCCCACTCTTAAGCCCTCCCGCCGCAAGTAATAGGCCCTTTGCCCGGGCGGAAAGTGAACCGCGGAACTGTGTCCCGCCCTCAATTCTCGTCCGATCGGAACGCGGTTTGGACCCGTTCTCCTGGGCGGCCTCGCAGCCCCTCCAGACCCAGCCAGTTAGCTCCAAGGGGCCGCCCCGAGCACGGGGAGGGGTGACACTTGACGCTTTGGCGCAACGGTGCCCGCGCCACGAGCCAAAAAGCGCCCCCCTCTATCCGCGCCCATTCAAGGCAATGGGGAAACGCACGTTTCGGGCTCCGGCGGCCGGGCACATTCACTCCACTCTGTCTAGGCACATTGACTCCCATTCAGCCTGGGCACATTCACTCCGCTCCGCCTCGGCACTTCCAGTCCCACTCTGCCTGGGAACCTGCACTCCACTCGGCCTGGGCACCTCCACTCCACTCAGCCTGGGCACATTCACTCCACTCAGCCTTGGCACTTCCAGTCCCACTCTGCCAGGGAACCCCAACTCCACTCAGCCTGGGCACCTCCACTCCACTCAGCCTGGGCACATTCACTCCACTCAGCCTGGGCACTTCCAATCCCACTCTGCCTGGGTGCCTGCACTCCACTCAGCCTGGGCACCTCCACTCCACTCAGCCTGGCCACATTCACTCCACTCAGCCAGGGCACATTCACTCCACTCAGCCTGGGCACTTCCAGTCCCACTCTGCCCAGGAACCTCCACTCCCACTCATACTGGGAACCTTCGCTACTCCTCTCCACACCCGGCTCTCCACCCGACTCACGGGGGCCCACTCTTAAGCCCTCCCGCCGCAAGTAATAGGCCCTTTGCCCGGGCGGAAAGTGAACCGCGGAACTGTGTCCCGCCCATAATTCTCGTCCGATAGGAACGCGGTTTGGACCCGTTCTCCTGGGCGGCCTCGCAGCCCCTCCAGACCCAGCCAGTTAGCTCCAAGGGGCCGCCCCGAGCACGGGGAGGGGTGACACTTGACGCTTTGGCGCAACGGTGCCCGCGCCACGAGCCAAAAAGCGCCCCCCTCTCTCCGCGCCCATTCAAGGCAATGGGGAAACGCACGTTTCGGACTCCGGCGGCTGGGCACATTCACTCCACTCTGTCTAGGCACATTGACTCCCATTCAGCCTGGGCATATTCACTCCACTCCGCCTGGGCACTTCCAGTCCCACTCTCCCTGGGAACCTGCACTCCACTCGGCCTGGGCACCTCCACTCCACTCAGCCTGGGCACATTCACTCCACTCAGCCTTGGCACTTCCAGTCCCACTCTGCCAGGGAACCCCAACTCCACTCAGCCTGGGTACCTCCACTCCACTCAGCCTGGGCACATTCACTCCACTCAGCCTGGGCACTTCCAATCCCACTCTGCCTGGGAACCTTCACTCCACTCAGCCTGGGCACCTCCACTCCACTCAGCCTGGGCACATTCACATGCGCCACGAGCCAAAAAGCGCCCCCCTCTCTCCGCGCCCATTCAAGGCAATGGGGAAACGCACGTTTCGGGCTCCGGCGGCCGGGCACATTCACTCCACTCTGTCTAGGCACATTGACTCCCATTCAGCCTGGGCACATTCACTCCACTCCGCCTGGGCACTTCCAGTCCCACTCTGCCTGGGAACCTGCACTCCACTCGGCCTGGGCACCTCCACTCCACTCAGCCTGGGCACATTCACTCCACTCAGCCAGGGCACTTCCAGTCCCACTCTGCCAGGGAACCCCAACTCCACTCAGCCTGGGCACCTCCACTCCACTCAGCCTGGGCACATTCACTCCACTCAGCCTGGGCACTTCCAATCCCACTCTGCCTGGGTGCCTGCACTCCACTCAGCCTGGGCACCTCCACTCCACTCAGCCTGGCCACATTCACTCCACTCAGCCAGGGCACATTCACTCCACTCAGCCTGGGCACTTCCAGTCCCACTCTGCCCAGGAACCTCCACTCCCACTCTGACTGGGAACCTTCGCTACTCCTCTCCACACCCGGCTCTCCACCCGACTCACGGGGGCCCACTCTTAAGCCCTCCCGCCGCAAGTAATAGGCCCTTTGCCCGGGCGGAAAGTGAACCGCGGAACTGTGTCCCGCCCTCAATTCTCGTCCGATCGGAACGCGGTTTGGACCCGTTCTCCTGGGCGGCCTCGCAGCCCCTCCAGACCCAGCCAGTTAGCTCCAAGGGGCCGCCCCGAGCACGGGGAGGGGTGACACTTGACGCTTTGGCGCAACGGTGCCCGCGCCACGAGCCAAAAAGCGCCCCCCTCTCTCCGCGCCCATTCAAGGCAATGGGGAAACGCACGTTTCGGACTCCGGCGGCTGGGCACATTCACTCCACTCTGTCTAGGCACATTGACTCACATTCAGCCTGGGCATATTCACTCCACTCCGCCTGGGCACTTCCAGTCCCACTCTGCCTGGGAACCTGCACTCCACTCGGCCTGGGCACCTCCACTCCACTCAGCCTGGGCACATTCACTCCACTCAGCCTTGGCACTTCCAGTCCCACTCTGCCAGGGAACCCCAACTCCACTCAGCCTGGGCACCTCCACTCCACTCAGCCTGGGCACATTCACTCCACTCAGCCTGGGCACTTCCAATCCCACCCTGCCTGGGAACCTGCACTCCACTCAGCCTGGGCACCTCCACTCCACTCAGCCTGGGCACATTCACTCCACTCAGCCTTGGCACTTCCAGTCCCACTCTGCCAGGGAACCCCAACTCCACTCAGCCTGGGCACCTCCACTCCACTCAGCCTGGGCACATTCACTCCACTCAGCCTGGGCACTTCCAATCCCACTCTGCCTGGGAACCAGCACTCCACTCAGCCTGGGCACCTCCACTCCACTCAGCCTGGGTACATTCACTCCACTCAGCCTTGGCACTTCCAGTCCCACTCTGCCAGGGAACCCCAACTCCACTCAGCCTGGGCACATTCACTCCACTCTGTCTAGGCACATTGACTCCCATTCAGCCTGGGCACATTCACTCCACTCCGCCTGGGCACTTCCAGTCTCACTCTGCCTGGGAAACTGCACTCCACTCGGCCTGGGCACCTCCACTCCACTCAGCCTGGGCACATTCACTCCACTCAGCCTGGGCACTTCCAGTCCCACTCTGCTGGGAACCTGCACTCCACTCAGCCTGGGCACCTCCACTCCACTCAGCCTGGGTACATTCACTCCACTCAGCCTTGGCACTTCCAGTCCCACTCTGCCAGGGAACCCCAACTCCACTCAGCCTGGGCACCTCCACTCCACTCAGCCTGGGCACATTCACTGCACTCAGCCTGGGCACTTCCAATCCCACTCTGCCAGGGAACCTGCACTCCACTCAGCCTGGGCACCTCCACTCCATTCAGCCTGGGCACATTCACTCCACTCAGCCTGGGCACTTCCAGTCCCACTCTGCCTGGGAACCTGCACTCCGCTCAGCCTGGGCACCTCCACTCCACTCAGCCTGGGTACATTCACTCCACTCAGCCTGGGCACTTCCAATCCCACTCTGCCTGGGAACCTGCACTCCACTCAGCCTGGGCACTTCCACTCCATTCAGCCTGGGCACATTCACTCCACTCAGCCTGGGCACTTCCAGTCCCACTCTGCCTGGGAACCTTCACTCCACTCAGCCTGGGCACCTCCACTCCACTCAGTCTGGGCACATTCACTCCACTCAGCCTGGGCACATTCACTCCACTCAGCGTTGGCACTTCCAGTCCCACTCTGCCAGGGAACCCCAACTCCACTCAGCCTGGGCACCTCCACTCCACTCAGCCTGGGTACATTCACTCCACTCAGCCTGGGCACTTCCAGTCCCACTCTGCTGGGAACCTGCACTCCACTCAGCCTGGGCACCTCCTCTCCACTCAGCCTGGGTACATTCACTCCACTCAGCCTGGGCACATTCACTCCACTCAGCCTGGGCACTTTCAGTCCCACTCTGCCTGGGAACCTGCACTCCACTCGGCCTGGGCACCTCCACTCCACTCAGCCTGGGCACATTCACTCCACTCAGCCTTGGCACTTCCAGTCCCACTCGGCCAGGGAACCCCAACTCCACTCAGCCTGGGCACATTCACTCCACTCAGCCTTGGCACTTCCAGTCCCACTCGGCCAGGGAACCCCAACTCCACTCAGCCTGGGCACCTCCACTCCACTCAGCCTGGGCACATTCACTCCACTCAGCCTGGGCACTTCCAATCCCACTCTGCCTGGGTGCCTGCACTCCACTCAGCCTGGGCACCTCCACTCCACTCAGCCTGGCCACATTCACTCCACTCAGCCAGGGCACATTCACTCCACTCAGCCTGGGCACTTCCAGTCCCACTCTGCCCTGGAACCTCCACTCCCACTCTGACTGGGAACCTCCGCTACTCCTCTCCACACCCGGCTCTCCACCCGACTCGCGGGGGCCCACTCTTAAGCCCTCCCGCCGCAATTTATAGGCCCTTTGCCCGGGCGGAAAGTGAACCGCGGAACTGTGTCCCGCCCTCAATTCTCGTCCGATTGGAACGCGGTTTGGACCCGTTCTCCTGGGCGGCCTCGCAGGCCCTCCAGACCCAGCCAGTTAGCTCCAAAGGGCCGCCCCGAGCACGGGGAGGGGTGACACTTGACGCTTTGGCGCAACGGTGCCCGCGCCACGAGCCAAAAAGCGCCCTCCTCTCTCCGCGCCCATTCAAGGCAATGGGGAAACACACGTTTTGGGCTCCGGCGGCCGGGCACATTCACTCCACGCTGTCTAGGCACATTGACTCCCATTCAGCCTGGGCACATTCACTCCACTCCGCCTGGGCACTTCCAGTCCCACTCTGCCTGGGAACCTGCACTCCACTCGGCCTGGGCACCTCCACTCCACTCAGCCTGGGCACATTCACTCCACTCAGCCTGGGCACTTCCAATCCCACTCTGCCAGGGAACCTGCACTCCACTCAGCCTGGGCACATGCAATCCACTCAGCCTGGGGACATTCACTCCACTCAGCCTGGGAACTTCCAATCCCACTCTGCCTGGGAACCAGCACTCCACTCAGCCTGGGCACCTCCACTCCACTCAGCCTGGGTACATTCACTCCACTCAGCGTTGGCACTTCCAGTCCCACTCTGCCAGGGAACCCCAACTCCACTCAGCCTGGGCACCTCCACTCCACTCAGCCTGGGCACATTCACTCCACTCAGCCTGGGCACTTCCAATCCCACTCTGCCTGGGAACCTGCACTCCACTCAGCCTGGGCACCTCCACTCCACTCAGCCTGGGTACATTCACTCCACTCAGCCTGGGCACTTCCAATCCCACTCTGCCTGGGAACCTGCACTCCACTCAGCCTGGGCACCTCCACTCCATTCAGCCTGGGCACATTCACTCCACTCAGCCTGGGCACTTCCAGTCCCACTCTGCCTGGGAACCTGCACTCCACTCAGCCTGGGCACCTCCACTCCACTCAGCCTGGGCACATTCACTCCACTCAGCCTGGGCACATTCACTCCACTCAGCCTGGGCACATTCACTCCACTCAGCCTGGGCACTTCCAGTCCCACTCTGCTGGGAACCTGCACTCCACTCAGCCTGGGAACCTCCACTCCACGCAGCCTGGGCACATTCACTCCACTCAGCCAGGGCACTTCCAGTCCCTCTCTGCCTGGGAACCCCAACTCCACTCAGACTGGGCACCTCCACTCCACTCAGCCTGGGCACATTCACTCCACTCTGTCTAGGCACATTGACTCCCATTCAGCCTGGGCACATTCACTCCACTCCGCCTGGGAACTTCCAGTCCCACTCTGCCTTGGAACCTGCACTCCACTCGGCCTGGGCACCTCCACTCCACTCAGCCTGGGCACATTCACTCCACTCAGCCTGGGCACTTCCAATCCCACTCTGCCTTGGAACCTGCACTCCACTCAGCCTGGGCACCTCCACTCCACTCAGCCTGGGCACATTCACTCCACTCTGCCTGGGCACATTCACTCCACTCAGCCTGGGCACATTCACTCCACTCAGCCCCGGCACTTCCAGTCCCACTCTGCTGGGAACCTGCACTCCACTCAGCCTGGGCACCTCCACTCCACTCAGCCTGGGCACATTCACTGCACTCAGCCTGGGCACTTCCAATCCCACTCTGCCAGGGAACCTGCACTCCACTCAGCCTGGGCACCTCCACTCCATTCAGCCTGGGCACATTCACTCCACTCAGCCTGGGCACTTCCAGTCCCACTCTGCCTGGGAACCTGCACTCCGCTCAGCCTGGGCACCTCCACTCCACTCAGCCTGGGTACATTCACTCCACTCAGCCTGGGCACTTCCAATCCCACTCTGCCTGGGAACCTGCACTCCACTCAGCCTGGGCACTTCCACTCCATTCAGCCTGGGCACATTCACTCCACTCAGCCTGGGCACTTCCAGTCCCACTCTGCCTGGGAACCTTCACTCCACTCAGCCTGGGCACCTCCACTCCACTCAGTCTGGGCACATTCACTCCACTCAGCCTGGGCACATTCACTCCACTCAGCGTTGGCACTTCCAGTCCCACTCTGCCAGGGAACCCCAACTCCACTCAGCCTGGGCACCTCCACTCCACTCAGCCTGGGTACATTCACTCCACTCAGCCTGGGCACTTCCAGTCCCACTCTGCTGGGAACCTGCACTCCACTCAGCCTGGGCACCTCCTCTCCACTCAGCCTGGGTACATTCACTCCACTCAGCCTGGGCACATTCACTCCACTCAGCCAGGGCACTTTCAGTCCCACTCTGCCTGGGAACCTGCACTCCACTCGGCCTGGGCACCTCCACTCCACTCAGCCTGGGCACATTCACTCCACTCAGCCTTGGCACTTCCAGTCCCACTCGGCCAGGGAACCCCAACTCCACTCAGCCTGGGCACATTCACTCCACTCAGCCTTGGCACTTCCAGTCCCACTCGGCCAGGGAACCCCAACTCCACTCAGCCTGGGCACCTCCACTCCACTCAGCCTGGGCACATTCACTCCACTCAGCCTGGGCACTTCCAATCCCACTCTGCCTGGGTGCCTGCACTCCACTCAGCCTGGGCACCTCCACTCCACTCAGCCTGGCCACATTCACTCCACTCAGCCAGGGCACATTCACTCCACTCAGCCTGGGCACTTCCAGTCCCACTCTGCCCTGGAACCTCCACTCCCACTCTGACTGGGAACCTCCGCTACTCCTCTCCACACCCGGCTCTCCACCCGACTCGCGGGGGCCCACTCTTAAGCCCTCCCCCCGCAATTTATAGGCCCTTTGCCCGGGCGGAAAGTGAACCGCGGAACTGTGTCCCGCCCTCAATTCTCGTCCGATTGGAACGCGGTTTGGACCCGTTCTCCTGGGCGGCCTCGCAGGCCCTCCAGACCCAGCCAGTTAGCTCCAAAGGGCCGCCCCGAGCACGGGGAGGGGTGACACTTGACGCTTTGGCGCAACGGTGCCCGCGCCACGAGCCAAAAAGCGCCCTCCTCTCTCCGCGCCCATTCAAGGCAATGGGGAAACACACGTTTTGGGCTCCGGCGGCCGGGCACATTCACTCCACGCTGTCTAGGCACATTGACTCCCATTCAGCCTGGGCACATTCACTCCACTCCGCCTGGGCACTTCCAGTCCCACTCTGCCTGGGAACCTGCACTCCACTCGGCCTGGGCACCTCCACTCCACTCAGCCTGGGCACATTCACTCCACTCAGCCTGGGCACTTCCAATCCCACTCTGCCAGGGAACCTGCACTCCACTCAGCCTGGGCACATGCAATCCACTCAGCCTGGGGACATTCACTCCACTCAGCCTGGGAACTTCCAATCCCACTCTGCCTGGGAACCAGCACTCCACTCAGCCTGGGCACCTCCACTCCACTCAGCCTGGGTACATTCACTCCACTCAGCGTTGGCACTTCCAGTCCCACTCTGCCAGGGAACCTGCACTCCACTCAGCCTGGGCACCTCCACTCCACTCAGCCTGGGCACATTCACTCCACTCAGCCTGGGCACTTCCAATCCCACTCTGCCTTGGAACCTGCACTCCACTCAGCCTGGGCACCTCCACTCCACTCAGCCTGGGCACATTCACTCCACTCTGCCTGGGCACATTCACTCCACTCAGCCTGGGCACATTCACTCCACTCAGCCCCGGCACTTCCAGTCCCACTCTGCTGGGAACCTGCACTCCACTCAGCCTGGGCACCTCCACTCCACTCAGCCTGGGCACATTCACTGCACTCAGCCTGGGCACTTCCAATCCCACTCTGCCAGGGAACCTGCACTCCACTCAGCCTGGGCACCTCCACTCCACTCAGCCTGGGTACATTCACTCCACTCAGCCTGGGCACTTCCAATCCCACTCTGCCTGGGAACCTGCACTCCACTCAGCCTGGGCACCTCCACTCCATTCAGCCTGGGCACATTCACTCCACTCAGCCTGGGCACTTCCAGTCCCACTCTGCCTGGGAACCTGCACTCCACTCAGCCTGGGCACCTCCACTCCACTCAGCCTGGGCACATTCACTCCACTCAGCCTGGGCACATTCACTCCACTCAGCCTGGGCACATTCACTCCACTCAGCCTGGGCACTTCCAGTCCCACTCTGCTGGGAACCTGCACTCCACTCAGCCTGGGAACCTCCACTCCACGCAGCCTGGGCACATTCACTCCACTCAGCCAGGGCACTTCCAGTCCCTCTCTGCCTGGGAACCCCAACTCCACTCAGACTGGGCACCTCCACTCCACTCAGCCTGGGCACATTCACTCCACTCTGTCTAGGCACATTGACTCCCATTCAGCCTGGGCACATTCACTCCACTCCGACTGGGAACTTCCAGTCCCACTCTGCCTTGGAACCTGCACTCCACTCGGCCTGGGCACCTCCACTCCACTCAGCCTGGGCACATTCACTCCACTCAGCCTGGGCACTTCCAATCCCACTCTGCCTTGGAACCTGCACTCCACTCAGCCTGGGCACCTCCACTCCACTCAGCCTGGGCACATTCACTCCACTCTGCCTGGGCACATTCACTCCACTCAGCCTGGGCACATTCACTCCACTCAGCCCCGGCACTTCCAGTCCCACTCTGCTGGGAACCTGCACTCCACTCAGCCAGGGCACCTCCTCTCCACTCAGCCTGGGTACATTCACTCCACTCAGCCTGGGCACATTCACTCCACTCAGCCTGGGCACTTTCAGTCCCACTCTGCCTGGGAACCTGCACTCCACTCGGCCTGGGCACCTCCACTCCACTCAGCCTGGGCACATTCACTCCACTCAGCCTTGGCACTTCCAGTCCCACTCTGCCAGGGAACCCCAACTCCACTCAGCCTGGGCACCTCCACTCCACTCAGCCTGGGCACATTCACTCCACTCAGCCTGGGCACTTCCAATCCCACTCTGCCTGGGTGCCTGCACTCCACTCAGCCTGGGCACCTCCACTCCACTCAGCCTCGCCACATTCACTCCACTCAGCCAGGGCACATTCACTCCACTCAGCCTGGGCACTTCCAGTCCCACTCTGCCCAGGAACCTCCACTCCCACTCTGACTGGGAACCTCCGCTACTCCTCTCCACACCCGGCTCTCCACCCGACTCGCGGGGGCCCACTCTTAAGCCCTCCCGCCGCAAGTTATAGGCTTTTTGCCCGGGCGGAAAGTGAACCGCGGAACTGTGTCCCGCCCTCAATTCTCGTCCGATCGGAACGCGGTTTGGACCCGTTCTCCTGGGCGGCCTCGCAGCCCCTCCAGACCCAGCCAGTTAGCTCCAAGGGGCCGCCCCGAGCACGGGGAGGGGTGACACTTGACGCTTTGGCGCAACGGTGCCTGCGCCACGAGCCAAAAAGCGCCCCCCTCTCTCCGCGCCCATTCAAGGCAATGGGGAAACGCACGTTTCGGGCTCCGGCGGCCGGGCACATTCACTCCACTCTGTCTAGGCACATTGACTCCCATTCAGCCTGGGCACATTCACTCCACTCCGCCTCGGCACTTCCAGTCCCACTCTGCCTGGGAACCTGCACTCCACTCGGCCTGGGCACCTCCACTCCACTCAGCCTGGGCACATTCACTCCACTCAGCCTTGGCACTTCCAGTCCCACTCTGCCAGGGAACCCCAACTCCACTCAGCCTGGGCACCTCCACTCCACTCAGCCTGGGCACATTCACTCCACTCAGCCTGGGCACTTCCAATCCCACTCTGCCTGGGTGCCTGCACTCCACTCAGCCTGGGCACCTCCACTCCACTCAGCCTGGCCACATTCACTCCACTCAGCCAGGGCACATTCACTCCACTCAGCCTGGGCACTTCCAGTCCCACTCTGCCCTGGAACCTCCACTCCCACTCTGACTGGGAACCTCCGCAACTCCTCTCCACACCCGGCTCTCCACCCGACTCGCGGGGGCCCACTCTTAAGCCCTCCCGCCGCAATTTATAGGCCCTTTGCCCGGGCGGAAAGTGAACCGCGGAACTGTGTCCCGCCCTCAATTCTCGTCCGATTGGAACGCGGTTTGGACCCGTTCTCCTGGGCGGCCTCGCAGGCCCTCCAGACCCAGCCAGTTAGCTCCAAAGGGCCGCCCCGAGCACGGGGAGGGGTGACACTTGACGCTTTGGCGCAACGGTGCCCGCGCCACGAGCCAAAAAGCGCCCTCCTCTCTCCGCGCCCATTCAAGGCAATGGGGAAACACACGTTTTGGGCTCCGGCGGCCGGGCACATTCACTCCACGCTGTCTAGGCACATTGACTCCCATTCAGCATGGGCACATTCACTCCACTCCGCCTGGGCACTTCCAGTCCCACTCTGCCAGGGAACCCCAACTCCACTCAGCCTGGGCACCTCCACTCCACTCAGCCTGGGCACATTCACTCCACTCAGCCTGGGCACTTCCAATCTCACTCTGCCTGGGAACCTGCACTCCACTCAGCCTGGGCACCTCCACTCCACTCAGCCTGGGTACATTCACTCCACTCAGCCTGGGCACTTCCAATCCCACTCTGCCTGGGAACCTGCACTCCACTCAGCCTGGGCACCTCCACTCCATTCAGCCTGGGCACATTCACTCCACTCAGCCTGGGCACTTCCAGTCCCACTCTGCCTGGGAACCTGCACTCCACTCAGCCTGGGCACCTCCACTCCACTCAGCCTGGGCACATTCACTCCACTCAGCCTGGGCACATTCACTCCACTCAGCCTGGGCACATTCACTCCACTCAGCCTGGGCACTTCCAGTCCCACTCTGCTGGGAACCTGCACTCCACTCAGCCTGGGAACCTCCACTCCACGCAGCCTGGGCACATTCACTCCACTCAGCCAGGGCACTTCCAGTCCCTCTCTGTCTGGGAACCCCAACTCCACTCAGACTGGGCACCTCCACTCCACTCAGCCTGGGCACATTCACTCCACTCTGTCTAGGCACATTGACTCCCATTCAGCCTGGGCACATTCACTCCACTCCGCCTGGGCACTTCCAGTCCCACTCTGCCTCGGAACCTGCACTCCACTCGGCCTGGGCACCTCCACTCCACTCAGCCTGGGCACATTCACTCCACTCAGCCTGGGCACTTCCAATCCCACTCTGCCTTGGAACCTGCACTCCACTCAGCCTGGGCACCTCCACTCCATTCAGCCTGGGCACATTCACTCCACTCTGCCTGGGCACATTCACTCCACTCAGCCTGGGCACATTCACTCCACTCAGCCTGGGCACTTCCAGTCCCACTCTGCTGGGAACCTGCACTCCACTCAGCCTGGGCACCTCCACTCCACTCAGCCTGGGTACATTCACTCCACTCAGCCTTGGCACTTCCAGTCCCACTCTGCAAGGGAACCCCAACTCCACTCAGCCTGGGCACCTCCACTCCACTCAGCCTGGGCACATTCACTGCACTCAGCCTGGGCACTTCCAATCCCACTCTGCCAGGGAACCTGCACTCCACTCAGCATGGGCACCTCCACTCCATTCAGCCTTGGCACATTCACTCCACTCAGCCTGGGCACTTTCAGTCCCACTCTGCCTGGGAACCTGCACTCCACTCGGCCTGGGCACCTCCACTCCACTCAGCCTGGGCACATTCACTCCACTCAGCCTTGGCACTTCCAGTCCCACTCTGCCAGGGAACCCCAACTCCACTCAGCCTGGGCACCTCCACTCCACTCAGCCTGGGCACATTCACTCCACTCAGCCTGGGAACTTCCAATCCCACTCTGCCTGGGTGCCTGCACTCCACTCAACCTGGGCACCTCCACTCCACTCAGTCTGGCCACATTCACTCCACTCAGCCTGGGCACATCCAGTCCCACTCTGCCCAGGAACCTCCACTCCCACTCTGACTGGGAACCTCCGCTACTCCTCTCCACACCCGGCTCTCCACCCGACTCGCGGGGGCCCACTCTTAAGCCCTCCCGCCGCAAGTAATAGGCCCTTTGCCCGGGCGGAAAGTGAACCGCGGAACTGTGTCCCGCCCTCAATTCTCGTCCGATCGGAACGCGGTTTGGACCCGTTCTCCTGGGCGGCCTCGCAGCCCCTCCAGACCCAGCCAGTTATCTCCAAGGGGTCGCCCCGAGCACGGGGAGGTGTGACACTTGACGCTTTGGCGCAACGGTGCCTGCGCCACGAGCCAAAAAGCGCCCCCTTCTCTCCGCGCCCATTCAAGGCAATGGGGAAACGCACGTTTCGGGCTCCGGCGGCCGGGCACATTCACTCCACTCTGTCTAGGCACATTGACTCCCATTCAGCCTGGGCACATTCACTCCACTCCGCCTCGGCACTTCCAGTCCCACTCTGCCTGGGAACCTGCACTCCACTCGGCCTGGGCACCTCCACTCCACTCAGCCTGGGCACATTCACTCCACTCAGCCTGGGCACTTCCAATCCCACTCTGCCTGGGAACCTGCACTCCACTCAGCCTGGGCACCTCCACTCCACTCAGCCTGGGCACATTCACTCCACTCAGCCTGGGCACTTCCAATCCCACTCTGCCTGGGAACCTGCACTCCACTCAGCCTGGGCACCTCCACTCCACTCAGCCTGGGCACATTCACATGCGCCACGAGCCAAAAAGCGCCCCCCTCTCTCCGCGCCCATTCAAGGCAATGGGGAAACGCACGTTTCGGGCTCCGGCGGCCGGGCACATTCACTCCACTCTGTCTAGGCACATTGACTCCCATTCAGCCTGGGCACATTCACTCCGCTCCGCCTCGGCACTTCCAGTCCCACTCTGCCTGGGAACCTGCACTCCACTCGGCCTGGGCACCTCCACTCCACTCAGCCTGGGCACATTCACTCCACTCAGCCTTGGCACTTCCAGTCCCACTCTGCCAGGGAACCCCAACTCCACTCAGCCTGGGCACCTCCACTCCACTCAGCCTGGGCACATTCACTCCACTCAGCCTGGGCACTTCCAATCCCACTCTGCCTGGGTGCCTGCACTCCACTCAGCCTGGGCACCTCCACTCCACTCAGCCTGGCCACATTCACTCCACTCAGCCAGGGCACATTCACTCCACTCAGCCTGGGCACTTCCAGTCCCACTCTGCCCAGGAACCTCCACTCCCACTCTGACTGGGAACCTTCGCTACTCCTCTCCACACCCGGCTCTCCACCCGACTCACGGGGGCCCACTCTTAAGCCCTCCCGCCGCAAGTAATAGGCCCTTTGCCCGGGCGGAAAGTGAACCGCGGAACTGTGTCCCGCCCTCAATTCTCGTCCGATAGGAACGCGGTTTGGACCCGTTCTCCTGGGCGGCCTCGCAGCCCCTCCAGACCCAGCCAGTTAGCTCCAAGGGGCCGCCCCGAGCACGGGGAGGGGTGACACTTGACGCTTTGGCGCAACGGTGCCCGCGCCACGAGCCAAAAAGCGCCCCCCTCTCTCCGCGCCCATTCAAGGCAATGGGGAAACGCACGTTTCGGACTCCGGCGGCTGGGCACATTCACTCCACTCTGTCTAGGCACATTGACTCCCATTCAGCCTGGGCATATTCACTCCACTCCGCCTGGGCACTTCCAGTCCCACTCTGCCTGGGAACCTGCACTCCACTCGGCCTGGGCACCTCCACTCCACTCAGCCTGGGCACATTCACTCCACTCAGCCTTGGCACTTCCAGTCCCACTCTGCCAGGGAACCCCAACTCCACTCAGCCTGGGTACCTCCACTCCACTCAGCCTGGGCACATTCACTCCACTCAGCCTGGGCACTTCCAATCCCACTCTGCCTGGGAACCTGCACTCCACTCAGCCTGGGCACCTCCACTCCACTCAGCCTGGGCACATTCACATGCGCCACGAGCCAAAAAGCGCCCCCCTCTCTCCGCGCCCATTCAAGGCAATGGGGAAACGCACGTTTCGGGCTCCGGCGGCCGGGCACATTCACTCCACTCTGTCTAGGCACATTGACTCCCATTCAGCCTGGGCACATTCACTCCACTCCGCCTCGGCACTTCCAGTCCCACTCTGCCTGGGAACCTGCACTCCACTCGGCCTGGGCACCTCCACTCCACTCAGCCTGGGCACATTCACTCCACTCAGCCTTGGCACTTCCAGTCCCACTCTGCCAGGGAACCCCAACTCCACTCAGCCTGGGCACCTCCACTCCACTCAGCCTGGGCACATTCACTCCACTCAGCCTGGGCACTTCCAATCCCACTCTGCCTGGGTGCCTGCACTCCACTCAGCCTGGGCACCTCCACTCCACTCAGCCTGGCCACATTCACTCCACTCAGCCAGGGCACATTCACTCCACTCAGCCTGGGCACTTCCAGTCCCACTCTGCCCAGGAACCTCCACTCCCACTCTGACTGGGAACCTTCGCTACTCCTCTCCACACCCGGCTCTCCACCCGACTCACGGGGGCCCACTCTTAAGCCCTCCCGCCGCAAGTAATAGGCCCTTTGCCCGGGCGGAAAGTGAACCGCGGAACTGTGTCCCGCCCTCAATTCTCGTCCGATCGGAACGCGGTTTGGACCCGTTCTCCTGGGCGGCCTCGCAGCCCCTCCAGACCCAGCCAGTTAGCTCCAAGGGGCCGCCCCGAGCACGGGGAGGGGTGACACTTGACGCTTTGGCGCAACGGTGCCCGCGCCACGAGCCAAAAAGCGCCCCCCTCTCTCCGCGCCCATTCAAGGCAATGGGGAAACGCACGTTTCGGACTCCGGCGGCTGGGCACATTCACTCCACTCTGTCTAGGCACATTGACTCCCATTCAGCCTGGGCATATTCACTCCACTCCGCCTGGGCACTTCCAGTCCCACTCTGCCTGGGAACCTGCACTCCACTCGGCCTGGGCACCTCCACTCCACTCAGCCTGGGCACATTCACTCCACTCAGCCTTGGCACTTCCAGTCCCACTCTGCCAGGGAACCCCAACTCCACTCAGCCTGGGCACCTCCACTCCACTCAGCCTGGGCACATTCACTCCACTCAGCCTGGGCACTTCCAATCCCACTCTGCCTGGGAACCTGCACTCCACTCAGCCTGGGCACCTCCACTCCACTCAGCCTGGGCACATTCACTCCACTCAGCCTTGGCACTTCCAGTCCCACTCTGCCAGGGAACCCCAACTCCACTCAGCCTGGGCACCTCCACTCCACTCAGCCTGGGCACATTCACTCCACTCAGCCTGGGCACTTCCAATCCCACTCTGCCTGGGTGCCTGCACTCCACTCAGCCTGGGCACCTCCACTCCACTCAGCCTGGGAACTTCCAATCCCACTCTGCCTGGGAACCAGCACTCCACTCAAACTGGGCACCTCCACTCCACTCAGCCTGGGTACATTCACTCCACTCAGCCTTGGCACTTCCAGTCCCACTCTGCCAGGGAACCCCAACTCCACTCAGCCTGGGCACATTCACTCCACTCTGTCTAGGCACATTGACTCCCATTCAGCCTGGGCACATTCACTCCACTCCGCCTGGGCACTTCCAGTCTCACTCTGCCTGGGAACCTGCACTCCACTCGGCCTGGGCACCTCCACTCCACTCAGCCTGGGCACATTCACTCCACTCAGCCTGGGCACTTCCAGTCCCACTCTGCTGGGAACCTGCACTCCACTCAGCCTGGGCACCTCCACTCCACTCAGCCTGGGTACATTCACTCCACTCAGCCTTGGCACTTCCAGTCCCACTCTGCCAGGGAACCCCAACTCCACTCAGCCTGGGCACCTCCACTCCACTCAGCCTGGGCACATTCACTGCACTCAGCCTGGGCACTTCCAATCCCACTCTGGCAGGGAACCTGCACTCCACTCAGCCTGGGCACCTCCACTCCATTCAGCCTGGGCACATTCACTCCACTCAGCCTGGGCACTTTCAGTCCCACTCTGCCTGGGAACATGCACTCCACTCGGCCTGGGCACCTCCACTCCACTCAGCCTGGGCACATTCACTCCACTCAGCCTTGGCAATTCCAGTCCCACTCTGCCAGGGAACCCCAACTCCACTCAGCCTGGGCACCTCCACTCCACTCAGCCTGGGCACATTCACTCCACTCAGCCTGGGCACTTCCAATCCCACTCTGCCTGGGTGCCTGCACTCCACTCAGCCTGGGCACCTCCACTCCACTCAGCCTGGCCACATTCACTCCACTCAGCCAGGGCTCATTCACTCCACTCAGCCTGGGCACTTCCAGTCCCACTCTGCCCAGGAACCTCCACTCCCACTCTGACTGGGAACCTCCGCTACTCCTCTCCACACCCGGCTCTCCACCCGACTCGCGGGGGCCCACTCTTAAGCCATCCCGCCGCAAGTTATAGGCCCTTTGCCCGGGCGGAAAGTGAACCGCGGAACTGTGTCCCGCCCTCAATTCTCGTCCGATCGGAACGCGGTTTGGACCCGTTCTCCTGGGCGGCCTCGCAGCCCCTCCAGACCCAGGCAGTTAGCTCCAAGGGGCCGCCCCGAGCACGGGGAGGTGTGACACTTGATGCTTTGGCGCAACGGTGCCCGCGCCATTAGCCAAAAAGCGCCCCCCTCTCTCCGCGCCCATTCAAGGCAATGGGGAAACGCACGTTTCGGGCTCCGGCGGCCGGGCACATTCACTCCACTCTGTCTAGGCACATTGACTCCCATTCAGCCTGGGCACATTCACTCCACTCCGCCTGGGCACTTCCAGTCCCACTCTGCCTGGGAACCTGCACTCCACTCGGCCTGGGCACCTCCACTCCACTCAGCCTGGGCACATTCACTCCACTCAGCCTTGGCACTTCCAGTCCCACTCTGCCAGGGAACCCCAACTCCACTCAGCCTGGGCACCTCCACTCCACTCAGCCTGGGCACATTCACTCCACTCAGCCTGGGCACTTCCAATCCCACTCTGCCTGGGTGCCTGCACTCCACTCAGCCTGGGCACCTCCACTCCACTCAGCCTGGCCACATTCACTCCACTCAGCCAGGGCACATTCACTCCACTCAGCCTGGGCACTTCCAGTCCCACTCTGCCCTGGAACCTCCACTCCCACTCTGACTGGGAACCTCCGCTACTCCTCTCCACACCCGGCTCTCCACCCGACTCGCGGGGGCCCACTCTTAAGCCCTCCCACCGCAATTTATAGGCCCTTTGCCCGGGCGGAAAGTGAACCGCGGAACTGTGTCCCGCCCTCAATTCTCGTCCGATTGGAACGCGGTTTGGACCCGTTCTCCTGGGCGGCCTCGCAGGCCCTCCAGACCCAGCCAGTTAGCTCCAAAGGGCCGCCCCGAGCACGGGGAGGGGTGACACTTGACGCTTTGGCGCAACGGTGCCCGCGCCACGAGCCAAAAAGCGCCCTCCTCTCTCCGCGCCCATTCAAGGCAATGGGGAAACACACGTTTTGGGCTCCGGCGGCCGGGCACATTCACTCCACGCTGTCTAGGCACATTGACTCCCATTCAGCCTGGGCACATTCACTCCACTCCGCCTGGGCACTTCCAGTCCCACTCTGCCTGGGAACCTGCACTCCACTCGGCCTGGGCACCTCCACTCCACTCAGCCTGGGCACATTCACTCCACTCAGCCTGGGCACTTCCAATCCCACTCTGCCAGGGAACCTGCACTCCACTCAGCCTGGGCACATGCAATCCACTCAGCCTGGGGACATTCACTCCACTCAGCCTGGGAACTTCCAATCCCACTCTGCCTGGGAACCAGCACTCCACTCAGCCTGGGCACCTCCACTCCACTCAGCCTGGGTACATTCACTCCACTCAGCGTTGGCACTTCCAGTCCCACTCTGCCAGGGAACCCCAACTCCACTCAGCCTGGGCACCTCCACTCCACTCAGCCTGGGCACATTCACTCCACTCAGCCTGGGCACTTCCAATCCCACTCTGCCTGGGAACCTGCACTCCACTCAGCCTGGGCACCTCCACTCCACTCAGCCTGGGTACATTCACTCCACTCAGCCTGGGCACTTCCAATCCCACTCTGCCTGGGAACCTGCACTCCACTCAGCCTGGGAACTTCCAACTCCACTCAGCCTGGGCACCTCCACTCCACTCAGCCTGGGCACATTCACTGCACTCAGCCTGGGCACTTCCAATCCCACTCTGCCAGGGAACCTGAACTCCACTCAGCCTGGGCACCTCCACTCCATTCAGCCTGGGCACATTCACTCCACTCAGCCTGGGCACTTTCAGTCCCACTCTGCCTCGGAACCTGCACTCCACTCGGCCTGGGCACCTCCATTCCACTCAGCCTGGGCACATTCACTCCACTGAGCCTTGGCACTTCCAGTCCCACTCTGCCAGGGAACCCCAACTCCACTCAGCCTGGGCACCTCCACTCCACTCAGCCTGGGCACATTCACTCCACTCAGCCTGGGCACTTCCAATCCCACTCAGCCTGGGTGCCTGCACTCCACTCAGCCTGGGCACCTCCACTCCACTCAGCCTGGGAACTTCCAATCCCACTCTGCCTGGGAACCAGCACTCCACTCAGCCTGGGCACCTCCACTCCACTCAGCCTGGGTACATTCACTCCACTCAGCCTTGGCACTTCCAGTCCCACTCTGCCAGGGAACCCCAACTCCACTCAGCCTGGGCACCTCCACTCCACTCAGCCTGGGCACATTCACTCCACTCTGTCTAGGCACATTGACTCCCATTCAGCCTGGGCACATTCACTCCACTCCGCCTGGGCACTTCCAGTCCCACTCTGCCTGGGAACCTGCACTCCACTCGGCCTGGGCACCTCCACTCCACTCAGCCTGGGCACATTCACTCCACTCAGCCTAGGCACTTCCAGTCCCACTCAGCCTAGGCACTTCCAGTCCCACTCTGCCTGGCAACCTCCACTCCACTCAGCCTGGGCACATTCACTCCCACTCTGCCTAGGCACTTCCAGTCCCACTCAGCCTGGGTACATTCACTCCACTCAGCCTGGGCACATTCACTCCACTCAGCCTGGGCACTTCCAATCCCACTCTGCCTGGGAACCAGCACTCCACTCAGCCTGGGCACCTGCACTCCACTCAGCCTGGGCACATGCAATCCACTCAGCCTGGGGACATTCACTCCACTCAGCCTGGGAACTTCCAATCCCACTCTGCCTGGGAAACAGCACTCCACTCAGCCTGGGCACCTCCACTCCACTCAGCCTGGGTACATTCACTCCACTCAGCCTTGGCACTTCCAGTCCCACTCTGCCAGGGAACCCCAACTCCACTCAGCCTGGGCACCTCCACTCCACTCAGCCTGGGCACATTCACTCCACTCAGCCTGGGCACTGCCAATCCCACTCTGCCTGGGAACCTGCACTCCACTCAGCCTGGGCACCTCCACTCCACTCAGCCTGGGTACATTCACTCCACTCAGCCTGGGCACTTCCAATCCCACTCTGCCTGGGAACCTGCACTCCACTCAGCCTGGGCACCTCCACTCCATTCAGCCTGGGCACATTCACTCCACTCAGCCTGGGCACTTCCAGTCCCATTCTGCCTGAGTTCCTGCACTCCACTCAGCCTGGGCACCTCCACTCCACTCAGCCTGGGCACATTCACTCCACTCAGCCTGGGCACATTCACTCCACTCAGCCTGGGCACATTCACTCCACTCAGCCTGGGCACTTCCAGTCCCACTCTGCTGGGAACCTGCACTCCACTCAGCCTGGGAACCTCCACTCCATTCAGCCTGGGCACATTCACTCCACTCAGCCTGGGCACATTCACTGCACTCAGCCTGGGCACTTCCAATCCCACTCTGCCAGGGAACCCCAACTCCACTCAGCCTGGGCACCTCCACTCCATTCAGCCTGGGCACATTCACTCCACTCAGCCTGGGCACTTCCAATCCCACTCTGCCAGGGAACCTGCACTCCACTCAGCCTGGGCACCTCCACTCCATTCAGCCTGGGCACATTCACTCCACTCCGCCTGGGCACTTCCAGTCCCACTCTGCCTGGGAACCTGCACTCCACTCGGCCTGGGCACCTCCACTCCACTCAGCCTGGGCACATTCACTCCACTCAGCCTTGGCACTTCCAGTCCCACTCTGCCAGGGAACCCCAACTCCACTCAGCCTGGGCACCTCCACTCCACTCAGCCTGGGCACATTCACTCCACTCAGCCTGGGCACTTCCAATCCCACTCTGCCTGGGTGCCTGCACTCCACTCAGCCTGGGCACCTCCACTCCACTCAGCCTGGCCACATTCACTCCACTCAGCCAGGGCACATTCACTCCACTCAGCCTGGGCACTTCCAGTCCCACTCTGCCCTGGAACCTCCACTCCCACTCTGACTGGGAACCTCCGCTACTCCTCTCCACACCCGGCTCTCCACCCGACTCGCGGGGGCCCACTCTTAAGCCCTCCCACCGCAATTTATAGGCCCTTTGCCCGGGCGGAAAGTGAACCGCGGAACTGTGTCCCGCCCTCAATTCTCGTCCGATTGGAACGCGGTTTGGACCCGTTCTCCTGGGCGGCCTCGCAGGCCCTCCAGACCCAGCCAGTTAGCTCCAAAGGGCCGCCCCGAGCACGGGGAGGGGTGACACTTGACGCTTTGGCGCAACGGTGCCCGCGCCACGAGCCAAAAAGCGCCCTCCTCTCTCCGCGCCCATTCAAGGCAATGGGGAAACACACGTTTTGGGCTCCGGCGGCCGGGCACATTCACTCCACGCTGTCTAGGCACATTGACTCCCATTCAGCCTGGGCACATTCACTCCACTCCGCCTGGGCACTTCCAGTCCCACTCTGCCTGGGAACCTGCACTCCACTCGGCCTGGGCACCTCCACTCCACTCAGCCTGGGCACATTCACTCCACTCAGCCTGGGCACTTCCAATCCCACTCTGCCAGGGAACCTGCACTCCACTCAGCCTGGGCACATGCAATCCACTCAGCCTGGGGACATTCACTCCACTCAGCCTGGGAACTTCCAATCCCACTCTGCCTGGGAACCAGCACTCCACTCAGCCTGGGCACCTCCACTCCACTCAGCCTGGGTACATTCACTCCACTCAGCGTTGGCACTTCCAGTCCCACTCTGCCAGGGAACCCCAACTCCACTCAGCCTGGGCACCTCCACTCCACTCAGCCTGGGCACATTCACTCCACTCAGCCTGGGCACTTCCAATCCCACTCTGCCTGGGAACCTGCACTCCACTCAGCCTGGGCACCTCCACTCCACTCAGCCTGGGTACATTCACTCCACTCAGCCTGGGCACTTCCAATCCCACTCTGCCTGGGAACCTGCACTCCACTCAGCCTGGGAACTTCCAACTCCACTCAGCCTGGGCACCTCCACTCCACTCAGCCTGGGAACTTCCAATCCCACTCTGCCTGGGAACCAGCACTCCACTCAGCCTGGGCACCTCCACTCCACTCAGCCTGGGTACATTCACTCCACTCAGCCTTGGCACTTCCAGTCCCACTCTGCCAGGGAACCCCAACTCCACTCAGCCTGGGCACCTCCACTCCACTCAGCCTGGGCACATTCACTCCACTCTGTCTAGGCACATTGACTCCCATTCAGCCTGGGCACATTCACTCCACTCCGCCTGGGCACTTCCAGTCCCACTCTGCCTGGGAACCTGCACTCCACTCGGCCTGGGCACCTCCACTCTTCTCAGCCTGGGCACATTCACTCCACTCAGCCTAGGCACTTCCAGTCCCACTCAGCCTAGGCACTTCCAGTCCCACTCTGCCTGGCAACCTCCACTCCACTCAGCCTGGGCACATTCACTCCCACTCTGCCTAGGCACTTCCAGTCCCACTCAGCCTGGGTACATTCACTCCACTCAGCCTGGGCACATTCACTCCACTCAGCCTGGGCACTTCCAATCCCACTCTGCCTGGGAACCAGCACTCCACTCAGCCTGGGCACCTGCACTCCACTCAGCCTGGGCACATGCAATCCACTCAGCCTGGGGACATTCACTCCACTCAGCCTGGGAACTTCCAATCCCACTCTGCCTGGGAAACAGCACTCCACTCAGCCTGGGCACCTCCACTCCACTCAGCCTGGGTACATTCACTCCACTCAGCCTTGGCACTTCCAGTCCCACTCTGCCAGGGAACCCCAACTCCACTCAGCCTGGGCACCTCCACTCCACTCAGCCTGGGCACATTCACTCCACTCAGCCTGGGCACTGCCAATCCCACTCTGCCTGGGAACCTGCACTCCACTCAGCCTGGGCACCTCCACTCCACTCAGCCTGGGTACATTCACTCCACTCAGCCTGGGCACTTCCAATCCCACTCTGCCTGGGAACCTGCACTCCACTCAGCCTGGGCACCTCCACTCCATTCAGCCTGGGCACATTCACTCCACTCAGCCTGGGCACTTCCAGTCCCATTCTGCCTGAGTTCCTGCACTCCACTCAGCCTGGGCACCTCCACTCCACTCAGCCTGGGCACATTCACTCCACTCAGCCTGGGCACATTCACTCCACTCAGCCTGGGCACATTCACTCCACTCAGCCTGGGCACTTCCAGTCCCACTCTGCTGGGAACCTGCACTCCACTCAGCCTGGGAACCTCCACTCCACGCAGCCTGGGCACATTCACTCCACTCAGCCAGGGCACTTCCAGTCCCTCTCTGCCTGGGAACCCCAACTCCACTCAGCCTGGGCACCTCCACTCCACTCAGCCTGGGCACATTCACTCCACTCTGTCTAGGCACATTGACTCCCATTCAGCCTGGGCACATTCACTCCACTCCGCCTGGGCACTTCCAGTCCCACTCTGCCTGGGAACCTGCACTCCACTCGGGATGGGCACCTCCACTCCACTCAGCCTGGGCACATTCACTCCACTCAGCCTGGGCACTTCCAATCCCACTCTGCCTGGGAACCTGCACTCCACTCAGCCTGGGCACCTCCACTCCACTCAGCCTGGGCACATTCACTCCACTCTGCCTGGGCACATTCACTCCACTCAGCCTGGGCACATTCACTCCACTCAGCCTGGGCACTTCCAGTCCCACTCTCCTGGGAACCTGCACTCCACTCAGCCTGGGCACCTCCACTCCACTCAGCCTGGGTACATTCACTCCACTCAGCCTGGGCACTTTCAGTCCCACTCTGCCAGGGAACCTGCACTCCACTCAGCCTGGGCACATGCAATCCACTCAGCCTGGGCACCTCCACTCCACTCAGCCTGGCCACATTCACTCCACTCAGCCAGGGCACATTCACTCCACTCAGCCTGGGCACTTCCAGTCCCACTCTGCCCTGGAACCTCCACTCCCACTCTGACTGGGAACCTCCGCTACTCCTCTCCACACCCGGCTCTCCACCCGACTCGCGGGGGCCCACTCTTAAGCCCTCCCGCCGCAATTTATAGGCCCTTTGTCCGGGCGGAAAGTGAACCGCGGAACTGTGTCCCGCCCTCAATTCTCGTCCGATTGGAACGCGGTTTGGACCCGTTCTCCTGGGCGGCCTCGCAGGCCCTCCAGACCCAGCCAGTTAGCTCCAAAGGGCCGCCCCGAGCACGGGGAGGGGTGACACTTGACGCTTTGGCGCAACGGTGCCCGCGCCACGAGCCAAAAAGCGCCCTCCTCTCTCCGCGCCCATTCAAGGCAATGGGGAAACACACGTTTTGGGCTCCGGCGGCCGGGCACATTCACTCCACGCTGTCTAGGCACATTGACTCCCATTCAGCCTGGGCACATTCACTCCACTCCGCCTGGGCACTTCCAGTCCCACTCTGCCTGGGAACCTGCACTCCACTCGGCCTGGGCACCTCCACTCCACTCAGCCTGGGCACATTCACTCCACTCAGCCTGGGCACTTCCAATCCCACTCTGCCAGGGAACCTGCACTCCACTCAGCCTGGGCACATGCAATCCACTCAGCCTGGGGACATTCACTCCACTCAGCCTGGGAACTTCCAATCCCACTCTGCCTGGGAACCAGCACTCCACTCAGCCTGGGCACCTCCACTCCACTCAGCCTGGGTACATTCACTCCACTCAGCGTTGGCACTTCCAGTCCCACTCTGCCAGGGAACCCCAACTCCACTCAGCCTGGGCACCTCCACTCCACTCAGCCTGGGCACATTCACTCCACTCAGCCTGGGCACTTCCAATCCCACTCTGCCTGGGAACCTGCACTCCACTCAGCCTGGGCACCTCCACTCCACTCAGCCTGGGTACATTCACTCCACTCAGCCTGGGCACTTCCAATCCCACTCTGCCTGGGAACCTGCACTCCACTCAGCCTGGGCACCTCCACTCCATTCAGCCTGGGCACATTCACTCCACTCAGCCTGGGCACTTCCAGTCCCACTCTGCCTGGGAACCTGCACTCCACTCAGCCTGGGCACCTCCACTCCACTCAGCCTGGGCACATTCACTCCACTCAGCCTGGGCACATTCACTCCACTCAGCCTGGGCACATTCACTCCACTCAGCCTGGGCACTTCCAGTCCCACTCTGCTGGGAACCTGCACTCCACTCAGCCTGGGAACCTCCACTCCACGCAGCCTGGGCACATTCACTCCACTCAGCCAGGGCACTTCCAGTCCCTCTCTGCCTGGGAACCCCAACTCCACTCAGACTGGGCACCTCCACTCCACTCAGCCTGGGCACATTCACTCCACTCTGTCTAGGCACATTGACTCCCATTCAGCCTGGGCACATTCACTCCACTCCGCCTGGGCACTTCCAGTCCCACTCTGCCTTGGAACCTGCACTCCACTCGGCATGGGCACCTCCACTCCACTCAGCCTGGGCACATTCACTCCACTCAGCCTGGGCACTTCCAATCCCACTCTGCCTTGGAACCTGCACTCCACTCAGCCTGGGCACCTCCACTCCACTCAGCCTGGGCACATTCACTCCACTCTGCCTGGGCACATTCACTCCACTCAGCCTGGGCACATTCACTCCACTCAGCCTGGAAACTTCCAGTCCCACTCTGCTGGGAACCTGCACTCCACTCAGCCTGGGCACCTCCACTCCACTCAGCCTGGGTACATTCACTCCACTCAGCCTTGGCACTTCCAGTCCCACTCTGCAAGGGAACCCCAACTCCACTCAGCCTGGGCACCTCCACTCCACTCAGCCTGGGCACATTCACTGCACTCAGCCTGGGCACTTCCAATCCCACTCTGCCAGGGAACCTGAACTCCACTCAGCCTGGGCACCTCCACTCCATTCAGCCTGGGCACATTCACTCCACTCAGCCTGGGCACTTTCAGTCCCACTCTGCCTCGGAACCTGCACTCCACTCGGCCTGGGCACCTCCATTCCACTCAGCCTGGGCACATTCACTCCACTCAGCCTTGGCACTTCCAGTCCCACTCTGCCATGGAACCCCAACTCCACTCAGCCTGGGCACCTCCACTCCACTCAGCCTGGGCACATTCACTCCACTCAGCCTGGGCACTTCCAATCCCACTCAGCCTGGGTGCCTGCACTCCACTCAGCCTGGGCACCTCCACTCCACTCAGCCTGGGAACTTCCAATCCCACTCTGCCTGGGAACCAGCACTCCACTCAGCCTGGGCACCTCCACTCCACTCAGCCTGGGTACATTCACTCCACTCAGCCTTGGCACTTCCAGTCCCACTCTGCCAGGGAACCCCAACTCCACTCAGCCTGGGCACCTCCACTCCACTCAGCCTGGGCACATTCACTCCACTCTGTCTAGGCACATTGACTCCCATTCAGCCTGGGCACATTCACTCCACTCCGCCTGGGCACTTCCAGTCCCACTCTGCCTGGGAACCTGCACTCCACTCGGCCTGGGCACCTCCACTCCACTCAGCCTGGGCACATTCACTCCACTCAGCCTAGGCACTTCCAGTCCCACTCAGCCTAGGCACTTCCAGTCCCACTCTGCCTGGCAACCTCCACTCCACTCAGCCTGGGCACATTCACTCCCACTCTGCCTAGGCACTTCCAGTCCCACTCAGCCTGGGTACATTCACTCCACTCAGCCTGGGCACATTCACTCCACTCAGCCTGGGCACTTCCAATCCCACTCTGCCTGGGAACCAGCACTCCACTCAGCCTGGGCACCTGCACTCCACTCAGCCTGGGCACATGCAATCCACTCAGCCTGGGGACATTCACTACACTCAGCCTGGGAACTTCCAATCCCACTCTGCCTGGGAAACAGCACTCCACTCAGCCTGGGCACCTCCACTCCACTCAGCCTGGGTACATTCACTCCACTCAGCCTTGGCACTTCCAGTCCCACTCTGCCAGGGAACCCCAACTCCACTCAGCCTGGGCACCTCCACTCCACTCAGCCTGGGCACATTCACTCCACTCAGCCTGGGCACTGCCAATCCCACTCTGCCTGGGAACCTGCACTCCACTCAGCCTGGGCACCTCCACTCCACTCAGCCTGGGCACATTCACTCCACTCAGCCTGGGCACTTCCAGTCCCATTCTGCCTGAGTTCCTGCACTCCACTCAGCCTGGGCACCTCCACTCCACTCAGCCTGGGCACATTCACTCCACTCAGCCTGGGCACATTCACTCCACTCAGCCTGGGCACATTCACTCCACTCAGCCTGGGCACTTCCAGTCCCACTCTGCTGGGAACCTGCATTCCACTCAGCCTGGGAACCTCCACTCCACGCAGCCTGGGCACATTCACTCCACTCAGCCAGGGCACTTCCAGTCCCTCTCTGCCTGGGAACCCCAACTCCACTCAGCCTGGGCACCTCCACTCCACTCAGCCTGGGCACATTCACTCCACTCTGTCTAGGCACATTGACTCCCATTCAGCCTGGGCACATTCACTCCACTCCGCCTGGGCACTTCCAGTCCCACTCTGCCTGGGAACCTGCACTCCACTCGGGATGGGCACCTCCACTCCACTCAGCCTGGGCACATTCACTCCACTCAGCCTGGGCACTTCCAATCCCACTCTGCCTGGGAACCTGCACTCCACTCAGCCTGGGCACCTCCACTCCACTCAGCCTGGGCACATTCACTCCACTCTGCCTGGGCACATTCACTCCACTCAGCCTGGGCACATTCACTCCACTCAGCCTGGGCACTTCCAGTCCCACTCTCCTGGGAACCTGCACTCCACTCAGCCTGGGCACCTCCACTCCACTCAGCCTGGGTACATTCACTCCACTCAGCCTGGGCACTTTCAGTCCCACTCTGCCAGGGAACCTGCACTCCACTCAGCCTGGGCACATGCAATCCACTCAGCCTGGGCACCTCCACTCCACTCAGCCTGGCCACATTCACTCCACTCAGCCAGGGCACATTCACTCCACTCAGCCTGGGCACTTCCAGTCCCACTCTGCCCTGGAACCTCCACTCCCACTCTGACTGGGAACCTCCGCTACTCCTCTCCACACCCGGCTCTCCACCCGACTCGCGGGGGCCCACTCTTAAGCCCTCCCGCCGCAATTTATAGGCCCTTTGCCCGGGCGGAAAGTGAACCGCGGAACTGTGTCCCGCCCTCAATTCTCGTCCGATTGGAACGCGGTTTGGACCCGTTCTCCTGGGCGGCCTCGCAGGCCCTCCAGACCCAGCCAGTTAGCTCCAAAGGGCCGCCCCGAGCACGGGGAGGGGTGACACTTGACGCTTTGGCGCAACGGTGCCCGCGCCACGAGCCAAAAAGCGCCCTCCTCTCTCCGCGCCCATTCAAGGCAATGGGGAAACACACGTTTTGGGCTCCGGCGGCCGGGCACATTCACTCCACGCTGTCTAGGCACATTGACTCCCATTCAGCCTGGGCACATTCACTCCACTCCGCCTGGGCACTTCCAGTCCCACTCTGCCTGGGAACCTGCACTCCACTCGGCCTGGGCACCTCCACTCCACTCAGCCTGGGCACATTCACTCCACTCAGCCTGGGCACTTCCAATCCCACTCTGCCAGGGAACCTGCACTCCACTCAGCCTGGGCACATGCAATCCACTCAGCCTGGGGACATTCACTCCACTCAGCCTGGGAACTTCCAATCCCACTCTGCCTGGGAACCAGCACTCCACTCAGCCTGGGCACCTCCACTCCACTCAGCCTGGGTACATTCACTCCACTCAGCGTTGGCACTTCCAGTCCCACTCTGCCAGGGAACCCCAACTCCACTCAGCCTGGGCACCTCCACTCCACTCAGCCTGGGCACATTCACTCCACTCAGCCTTGGCACTTCCAGTCCCACTCTGCCAGGGAACCTGCACTCCACTCAGCCTGGGCACCTCCACTCCACTCAGCCTGGGCACATTCACTCCACTCAGCCTGGGCACTTCCAATCCCACTCTGCCTGGGTGCTTGCACTCCACTCAGCCTGGGCACCTCCACTCCACTCAGCCTGGGCACATTCACTCCACTCAGCCAGGGCACATTCACTCCACTCAGCCTGGGCACTTCCAGTCCCACTCTGCCCAGGAACCTCCACTCCCACTCTGACTGGGCACATTCACTCCACTCAGCCTGGGCACATTCACTCCACTCAGCCTGGGCACATTCACTCCACTCAGCCTGGGCACTTCCAGTCCAACTCTGCTGGGAACCTGCACTCCACTCAGCCTGGGAACCTCCACTCCACGCAGCCTGGGCACATTCACTCCACTCAGCCAGGGCACTTCCAGTCCCTCTCTGCCTGGGAACCCCAACTCCACTCAGACTGGGCACCTCCACTCCACTCAGCCTGGGCACATTCACTCCACTCTGTCTAGGCACATTGACTCCCATTCAGCCTGGGCACATTCACTCCACTCCGCCTGGGCACTTCCAGTCCCACTCTGCCTTGGAACCTGCACTCCACTCGGCCTGGGCACCTCCACTCCACTCAGCCTGGGCACATTCACTCCACTCAGCCTGGGCACGTCCAATCCCACTCTGCCTTGGAACCTGCACTCCACTCAGCCTGGGCACCTCCACTCCACTCAGCCTGGGCACATTCACTCCACTCTGCCTGGGCACATTCACTCCACTCAGCCTGGGCACATTCACTCCACTCAGCCTGGGAACTTCCAATCCCACTCTGCCTGGGAACCAGCACTCCACTCAGCCTGGGCACCTCCACTCCACTCAGCCTGGGTACATTCACTCCACTCAGCGTTGGCACTTCCAGTCCCACTCTGCCAGGGAACCCCAACTCCACTCAGCCTGGGCACCTCCACTCCACTCAGCCTGGGCACATTCACTCCACTCAGCCTTGGCACTTCCAGTCCCACTCTGCCAGGGAACCTGCACTACACTCAGCCTGGGCACCTCCACTCCACTCAGCCTGGGCACATTCACTCCACTCAGCCTGGGCACTTCCAATCCCACTCTGCCTGGGTGCTTGCACTCCACTCAGCCTGGGCACCTCCACTCCACTCAGCCTGGGCACATTCACTCCACTCAGCCAGGGCACATTCACTCCACTCAGCCTGGGCACTTCCAGTCCCACTCTGCCCAGGAACCTCCACTCCCACTCTGACTGGGCACATTCACTCCACTCAGCCTGGGCACATTCACTCCACTCAGCCTGGGCACATTCACTCCACTCAGCCTGGGCACTTCCAGTCCAACTCTGCTGGGAACCTGCACTCCACTCAGCCTGGGAACCTCCACTCCACGCAGCCTGGGCACATTCACTCCACTCAGCCAGGGCACTTCCAGTCCCTCTCTGCCTGGGAACCCCAACTCCACTCAGACTGGGCACCTCCACTCCACTCAGCCTGGGCACATTCACTCCACTCTGTCTAGGCACATTGACTCCCATTCAGCCTGGGCACATTCACTCCACTCCGCCTGGGCACTTCCAGTCCCACTCTGCCTTGGAACCTGCACTCCACTCGGCCTGGGCACCTCCACTCCACTCAGCCTGGGCACATTCACTCCACTCAGCCTGGGCACTTCCAATCCCACTCTGCCTTGGAACCTGCACTCCACTCAGCCTGGGCACCTCCACTCCACTCAGCCTGGGCACATTCACTCCACTCTGCCTGGGCACATTCACTCCACTCAGCCTGGGCACATTCACTCCACTCAGCCTGGGCACTTCCAGTCCCACTCTGCTGGGAACCTGCACTCCACTCAGCCTGGGCACCTCCACTTCACTCAGCCTGGGTACATTCACTCCACTCAGCCTTGGCACTTCCAGTCCCACTCTGCAAGGGAACCCCAACTCCACTCAGCCTGGGCACCTCCACTCCACTCAGCCTGGGCACATTCACTGCACTCAGCCTGGGCACTTCCAGTCCCACTCTGCCAGGGAACCTGCACTCCACTCAGCCTGGGCACCTCCACTCCATTCAGCCTGGGCACATTCACTCCACTCAGCCTGGGCACTTTCAGTCCCACTCTGCCTCGGAACCTGCACTCCACTCGGCCTGGGCACCTCCACTCCACTCAGCCTGGGCACATTCACTCCACTCTGTCTAGGCACATTGACTCCCATTCAGCCTGGGCACATTCACTCCACTCCGCCTGGGCACTTCCAGTCCCACTCTGCCTTGGAACCTGCACTCCACTCGGCCTGGGCACCTCCACTCCACTCAGCCTGGGCACATTCACTCCACTCAGCCTGGGCACTTCCAATCCCACTCTGCCTTGGAACCTGCACTCCACTCAGCCTGGGCACCTCCACTCCACTCAGCCTGGGCACATTCACTCCACTCTGCCTGGGCACATTCACTCCACTCAGCCTGGGCACATTCACTCCACTCAACCTGGGCACTTCCAGTCCCACTCTGCTGGGAACCTGCACTCCACTCAGCCTGGGCACCTCCACTTCACTCAGCCTGGGTACATTCACTCCACTCAGCCTTGGCACTTCCAGTCCCACTCTGCAAGGGAACCCCAACTCCACTCAGCCTGGGCACCTCCACTCCACTCAGCCTGGGCACATTCACTGCACTCAGCCTGGGCACTTCCAATCCCACTCTGCCAGGGAACCTGCACTCCACTCAGCCTGGGCATCTCCACTCCATTCAGCCTGGGCACATTCACTCCACTCAGCCTGGGCACTTTCAGTCCCACTCTGCCTCGGAACCTGCACTCCACTCGGCCTGGGCACCTCCACTCCACTCAGCCTGGGCACATTCACTCCACTCAGCCTTGGCACTTCCAGTCCCACTCTGCCAGGGAACCCCAACTCCACTCAGCCTGGGCACCTCCACTCCACTCAGCCTGGGCACATTCACTCCACTCAGCCTGGGCACTTCCAATCCCACTCTGCCTGGGTGCCTGCACTCCACTCAGCCTGGGCACCTCCACTCCACTCAGCCTGGGAACTTCCAATCCCACTCTGCCTGGGAACCAGCACTCCACTCAGCCTGGGCACCTCCACTCCACTCAGCCTGGGTACATTCACTCCACTCAGCCTTGGCACTTCCAGTCCCACTCTGCCAGGGAACCCCAACTCCACTCAGCCTGGGCACCTCCACTCCACTCAGCCTGGGCACATTCACTCCACTCTGTCTAGGCACATTGACTCCCATTCAGCCTGGGCACATTCACTCCACTCCGCCTGGGCACTTCCAGTCCCACTCTGCCTGGGAACCTGCACTCCACTCGGCCTGGGCACCTCCACTCCACTCAGCCTGGGCACATTCACTCCACTCAGCCTGGGCACTTCCAGTCCCACTCTGCTGGGAACCTGCACTCCACTCAGCCTGGGCACCTCCACTCCACTCAGCCTGGGTACATTCACTCCACTCAGCCTTGGCACTTCCAGTCCCACTCTGCCAGGGAACCACAACTCCACTCAGCCTGGGCACCTCCACTCCACTCAGCCTGGGCACATTCACTGCACTCAGCCTGGGTACTTCCAATCCCACTCTGCCAGGGAACCTGCACTCCACTCAGCCTGGGCACCTCCACTCCATTCAGCCTGGGCACATTCACTCCACTCAGCCTGGGCACTTTCAGTCCCACTCTGCCTGGGAACCTGCACTCCACTCGGCCTGGGCACCTCCACTCCACTCAGCCTGGGCACATTCACTCCACTCAGCCTTGGCAATTCCAGTCCCACTCTGCCAGGGAACCCCAACTCCACTCAGCCTGGGCACCTCCACTCCACTCAGCCTGGGCACATTCACTCCACTCTGTCTAGGCACATTGACTCCCATTCTGCCTGGGCACATTCACTCCACTCCGCCTGGGCACTTCCAGTCCCACTCTGCCTGGGAACCTGAACTCCACTCAGCCGGGGCACCTCCACTCCACTCAGCCTGGGCACATTCACTCCACTCAGCCTGGGCACATTCACTCCACTCAGCCTGGGCACATTCACTCCACTCAGCCTGGGCACTTCCAGTCCCACTCTGCTGGGAACCTGCACTCCACTCAGCCTGGGAACCTCCACTCCACGCAGCCTGGGCACATTCACTCCACTCAGCCAGGGCACTTCCAGTCCCTCTCTGCCTGGGAACCCCAACTCCACTCAGACTGGGCACCTCCACTCCACTCAGCCTGGGCACATTCACTCCACTCTGTCTAGGCACATTGACTCCCATTCAGCCTGGGCACATTCACTCCACTCCGCCTGGGCACTTCCAGTCCCACTCTGCCTTGGAACCTGCACTCCACTCGGCCTGGGCACCTCCACTCCACTCAGCCTGGGCACATTCACTCCACTCAGCCTGGGCACTTCCAATCCCACTCTGCCTTGGAACCTGCACTCCACTCAGCCTGGGCACCTCCACTCCACTCAGCCTGGGCACATTCACTCCACTCTGCCTGGGCACATTCACTCCACTCAGCCTGGGCACATTCACTCCACTCAGCCTGGGCACTTCCAATCCCACTCTGCCTTGGAACCTGCACTCCACTCAGCCTGGGCACCTCCACTCCACTCAGCCTGGGCACATTCACTCCACTCTGCCTGGGCACATTCACTCCACTCAGCCTGGGCACATTCACTCCACTCAGCCTGGGCACCTCCTCTCCACTCAGCCTGGGTACATTCACTCCACTCAGCCTGGGCACATTCACTCCACTCAGCCTGGGCACTTTCAGTCCCACTCTGCCTGGGAACCTGCACTCCACTCGGCCTGGGCACCTCCACTCCACTCAGCCTGGGCACATTCACTCCACTCAGCCTGGGCACTTCCAATCCCACTCTGCCTGGGAACCTGCACTCCACTCAGCCTGGGAACCTCCACTCCACTCAGCCTGGGTACATTCACTC
Source organism: Conger conger (assembly GCF_963514075.1). Taxonomy (NCBI): domain Eukaryota; kingdom Metazoa; phylum Chordata; class Actinopteri; order Anguilliformes; family Congridae; genus Conger; species Conger conger. The sequence continues at coordinate 200,538 of NW_026890499.1, forward strand.
CACTCAGCCTGGGCACTTCCAATCCCACTCTGCCTGGGAACCTGCACTCCACTCAGCCTGGGCACCTCCACTCAGCCTGGGCACCTCCACTCCATTCAGCCTGGGCACATTCACTCCACTCAGCCTGGGCACTTCCAGTCCCACTCTGCTGGGAACCTGCACTCCACTCAGCCTGGGCACCTCCACTCCACTCAGCCTGGGTACCTTCACTCCACTCAGCCTTGGCACTTCCAGTCCCACTCTGCCAGGGAACCCCAACTCCACTCAGCCTGGGCACCTCCACTCCACTCAGCCTGGGCACATTCACTCCACTCAGCCTGGGCACTTCCAATCCCACTCTGCCAGGGAACCTGCACTCCACTCAGCCTGGGCACCTCCACTCCATTCAGCCTGGGCACATTCACTCCACTCAGCCTGGGCACTTTCAGTCCCACTCTGCCTGGGAACCTGCACTCCACTCGGCCTGGGCACCTCCACTCCACGCAGCCTGGGCACATTCACTCCACTCAGCCAAGGCACTTCCAGTCCCTCTCTGCCTGGGAACCCAAACTCCACTCAGCCTGGGCACCTCCACTCCACTCAGCCTGGGCACATTCACTCCACTCTGTCTAGGCACATTGACTCCCATTCAGCCTGGGCACATTCACTCCACTCCGCCTGGGCACTTCCAGTCCCACTCTGCCTGGGAACCTGCACTCCACTCGGCCTGGGCACCTCCACTCCACTCAGCCTGGGCACATTCACTCCACTCAGCCTGGGCACTTCCAATCCCACTCTGCCTGGGAACCTGCACTCCACTCAGCCTGGGCACCTCCACTCCACTCAGCTTGGGCACATTCACTCCACTCTGCCTGGGCACATTCACTCCACTCAGCCTGGGCACATTCACTCCACTCAGCCTGGGCACTTCCAGTCCCACTCTGCTGGGAACCTGCACTCCACTCAGCCTGGGCACCTCCACTCCACTCAGCCTGGGTACATTCACTCCACTCAGCCTTGGCACTTCCAGTCCCACTCTGCAAGGGAACCCCAACTCCACTCAGCCTGGGCACCTCCACTCCACTCAGCCTGGGCACATTCACTGCACTCAGCCTGGGCACTTCCAATCCCACTCTGCCAGGGAACCTGCACTCCACTCAGCCTGGGCACCTCCACTCCATTCAGCCTGGGCACATTCACTCCACTCAGCCTGGGCACTTTCAGTCCCACGCTGCCTGGGAACCTGCACTCCACTCGGCCTGGGCACCTCCACTCCACTCAGCCTGGGCACATTCACTCCACTCAGCCTTGGCACTTCCAGTCCCACTCTGCCAGGGAACCCCAACTCCACTCAGCCTGGGCACCTCCACTCCACTCAGCCTGGGCACATTCACTCCACTCTGTCTAGGCACATTGACTCCCATTCAGCCTGGGCACATTCACTCCACTCCGCCTGGGCACTTCCAGTCCCACTCTGCCTGGGAACCTGCACTCCACTCGGCCTGGGCACCTCCACTCCACTCAGCCTGGGCACATTCACTCCACTCAGCCTAGGCACTTCCAGTCCCACTCAGCCTAGGCACTTCCAGTCCCACTCTGCCTGGCAACCTCCACTCCACTCAGCCTGGGCACATTCACTCCCACTCTGCCTAGGCACTTCCAGTCCCACTCAGCCTGGGTACATTCACTCCACTCAGCCTGGGCACATTCACTCCACTCAGCCTGGGCACTTCCAATCCCACTCTGCCTGGGAACCAGCACTCCACTCAGCCTGGGCACCTGCACTCCACTCAGCCTGGGCACATGCAATCCACTCAGCCTGGGGACATTCACTCCACTCAGCCTGGGAACTTCCAATCCCACTCTGCCTGGGAAACAGCACTCCACTCAGCCTGGGCACCTCCACTCCACTCAGCCTGGGTACATTCACTCCACTCAGCCTTGGCACTTCCAGTCCCACTCTGCCAGGGAACCCCAACTCCACTCAGCCTGGGCACCTCCACTCCACTCAGCCTGGGCACATTCACTCCACTCAGCCTGGGCACTGCCAATCCCACTCTGCCTGGGAACCTGCACTCCACTCAGCCTGGGCACCTCCACTCCACTCAGCCTGGGTACATTCACTCCACTCAGCCTGGGCACTTCCAATCCCACTCTGCCTGGGAACCTGCACTCCACTCAGCCTGGGCACCTCCACTCCATTCAGCCTGGGCACATTCACTCCACTCAGCCTGGGCACTTCCAGTCCCATTCTGCCTGAGTTCCTGCACTCCACTCAGCCTGGGCACCTCCACTCCACTCAGCCTGGGCACATTCACTCCACTCAGCCTGGGCACATTCACTCCACTCAGCCTTGGCACATTCACTCCACTCAGCCTGGGCACTTCCAGTCCCACTCTGCTGGGAACCTGCACTCCACTCAGCCTGGGAACCTCCACTCCATTCAGCCTGGGCACATTCACTCCACTCAGCCTGGGCACATTCACTGCACTCAGCCTGGGCACTTCCAATCCCACTCTGCCAGGGAACCTGCACTCCACTCAGCCTGGGCACCTCCACTCCATTCAGCCTGGGCACATTCACTCCACTCAGCCTGGGCACTTTCAGTCCCACTCTGCCTGGGAACATGCACTCCACTCGGCCTGGGCACCTCCACTCCACTCAGCCTGGGCACATTCACTCCACTCAGCCTTGGCAATTCCAGTCCCACTCTGCCAGGGAACCCCAACTCCACTCAGCCTGGGCACCTCCACTCCACTCAGCCTGGGCACATTCACTCCACTCAGCCTGGGCACTTCCAATCCCACTCTGCCTGGGTGCCTGCACTCCACTCAGCCTGGGCACCTCCACTCCACTCAGCCTGGCCACATTCACTCCACTCAGCCAGGGCTCATTCACTCCACTCAGCCTGGGCACTTCCAGTCCCACTCTGCCCAGGAACCTCCACTCCCACTCTGACTGGGAACCTCCGCTACTCCTCTCCACACCCGGCTCTCCACCCGACTCGCGGGGGCCCACTCTTAAGCCCTCCCGCCGCAAGTTATAGGCCCTTTGCCCGGGCGGAAAGTGAACCGCGGAACTGTGTCCCGCCCTCAATTCTCGTCCGATCGGAACGCGGTTTGGACCCGTTCTCCTGGGCGGCCTCGCAGCCCCTCCAGACCCAGGCAGTTAGCTCCAAGGGGCCGCCCCGAGCACGGGGAGGTGTGACACTTGATGCTTTGGCGCAACGTTGCCCGCGCCATTAGCCAAAAAGCGCCCCCCTCTCTCCGCGCCCATTCAAGGCAATGGGGAAACGCACGTTTCGGGCTCCGGCGGCCGGGCACATTCACTCCACTCTGTCTAGGCACATTGACTCCCATTCAGCCTGGGCACATTCACTCCACTCCGCCTGGGCACTTCCAGTCCCACTCTGCCTGGGAACCTGCACTCCACTCGGCCTGGGCACCTCCACTCCACTCAGCCTGGGCACATTCACTCCACTCAGCCTTGGCACTTCCAGTCCCACTCTGCCAGGGAACCCCAACTCCACTCAGCCTGGGCACCTCCACTCCACTCAGCCTGGGCACATTCACTCCACTCAGCCTGGGCACTTCCAATCCCACTCTGCCTGGGTGCCTGCACTCCACTCAGCCTGGGCACCTCCACTCCACTCAGCCTGGCCACATTCACTCCACTCAGCCAGGGCACATTCACTCCACTCAGCCTGGGCACTTCCAGTCCCACTCTGCCCTGGAACCTCCACTCCCACTCTGACTGGGAACCTCCGCTACTCCTCTCCACACCCGGCTCTCCACCCGACTCGCGGGGGCCCACTCTTAAGCCCTCCCACCGCAATTTATAGGCCCTTTGCCCGGGCGGAAAGTGAACCGCGGAACTGTGTCCCGCCCTCAATTCTCGTCCGATTGGAACGCGGTTTGGACCCGTTCTCCTGGGCGGCCTCGCAGGCCCTCCAGACCCAGCCAGTTAGCTCCAAAGGGCCGCCCCGAGCACGGGGAGGGGTGACACTTGACGCTTTGGCGCAACGGTGCCCGCGCCACGAGCCAAAAAGCGCCCTCCTCTCTCCGCGCCCATTCAAGGCAATGGGGAAACACACGTTTTGGGCTCCGGCGGCCGGGCACATTCACTCCACGCTGTCTAGGCACATTGACTCCCATTCAGCCTGGGCACATTCACTCCACTCCGCCTGGGCACTTCCAGTCCCACTCTGCCTGGGAACCTGCACTCCACTCGGCCTGGGCACCTCCACTCCACTCAGCCTGGGCACATTCACTCCACTCAGCCTGGGCACTTCCAATCCCACTCTGCCAGGGAACCTGCACTCCACTCAGCCTGGGCACATGCAATCCACTCAGCCTGGGGACATTCACTCCACTCAGCCTGGGAACTTCCAATCCCACTCTGCCTGGGAACCAGCACTCCACTCAGCCTGGGCACCTCCACTCCACTCAGCCTGGGTACATTCACTCCACTCAGCGTTGGCACTTCCAGTCCCACTCTGCCAGGGAACCCCAACTCCACTCAGCCTGGGCACCTCCACTCCACTCAGCCTGGGCACATTCACTCCACTCAGCCTGGGCACTTCCAATCCCACTCTGCCTGGGAACCTGCACTCCACTCAGCCTGGGCACCTCCACTCCACTCAGCCTGGGTACATTCACTCCACTCAGCCTGGGCACTTCCAATCCCACTCTGCCTGGGAACCTGCACTCCACTCAGCCTGGGAACTTCCAACTCCACTCAGCCTGGGCACCTCCACTCCACTCAGCCTGGGCACATTCACTGCACTCAGCCTGGGCACTTCCAATCCCACTCTGCCAGGGAACCTGAACTCCACTCAGCCTGGGCACCTCCACTCCATTCAGCCTGGGCACATTCACTCCACTCAGCCTGGGCACTTTCAGTCCCACTCTGCCTCGGAACCTGCACTCCACTCGGCCTGGGCACCTCCATTCCACTCAGCCTGGGCACATTCACTCCACTGAGCCTTGGCACTTCCAGTCCCACTCTGCCAGGGAACCCCAACTCCACTCAGCCTGGGCACCTCCACTCCACTCAGCCTGGGCACATTCACTCCACTCAGCCTGGGCACTTCCAATCCCACTCAGCCTGGGTGCCTGCACTCCACTCAGCCTGGGCACCTCCACTCCACTCAGCCTGGGAACTTCCAATCCCACTCTGCCTGGGAACCAGCACTCCACTCAGCCTGGGCACCTCCACTCCACTCAGCCTGGGTACATTCACTCCACTCAGCCTTGGCACTTCCAGTCCCACTCTGCCAGGGAACCCCAACTCCACTCAGCCTGGGCACCTCCACTCCACTCAGCCTGGGCACATTCACTCCACTCTGTCTAGGCACATTGACTCCCATTCAGCCTGGGCACATTCACTCCACTCCGCCTGGGCACTTCCAGTCCCACTCTGCCTGGGAACCTGCACTCCACTCGGCCTGGGCACCTCCACTCCACTCAGCCTGGGCACATTCACTCCACTCAGCCTAGGCACTTCCAGTCCCACTCAGCCTAGGCACTTCCAGTCCCACTCTGCCTGGCAACCTCCACTCCACTCAGCCTGGGCACATTCACTCCCACTCTGCCTAGGCACTTCCAGTCCCACTCAGCCTGGGTACATTCACTCCACTCAGCCTGGGCACATTCACTCCACTCAGCCTGGGCACTTCCAATCCCACTCTGCCTGGGAACCAGCACTCCACTCAGCCTGGGCACCTGCACTCCACTCAGCCTGGGCACATGCAATCCACTCAGCCTGGGGACATTCACTCCACTCAGCCTGGGAACTTCCAATCCCACTCTGCCTGGGAAACAGCACTCCACTCAGCCTGGGCACCTCCACTCCACTCAGCCTGGGTACATTCACTCCACTCAGCCTTGGCACTTCCAGTCCCACTCTGCCAGGGAACCCCAACTCCACTCAGCCTGGGCACCTCCACTCCACTCAGCCTGGGCACATTCACTCCACTCAGCCTGGGCACTGCCAATCCCACTCTGCCTGGGAACCTGCACTCCACTCAGCCTGGGCACCTCCACTCCACTCAGCCTGGGTACATTCACTCCACTCAGCCTGGGCACTTCCAATCCCACTCTGCCTGGGAACCTGCACTCCACTCAGCCTGGGCACCTCCACTCCATTCAGCCTGGGCACATTCACTCCACTCAGCCTGGGCACTTCCAGTCCCATTCTGCCTGAGTTCCTGCACTCCACTCAGCCTGGGCACCTCCACTCCACTCAGCCTGGGCACATTCACTCCACTCAGCCTGGGCACATTCACTCCACTCAGCCTGGGCACATTCACTCCACTCAGCCTGGGCACTTCCAGTCCCACTCTGCTGGGAACCTGCACTCCACTCAGCCTGGGAACCTCCACTCCACGCAGCCTGGGCACATTCACTCCACTCAGCCAGGGCACTTCCAGTCCCTCTCTGCCTGGGAACCCCAACTCCACTCAGCCTGGGCACCTCCACTCCACTCAGCCTGGGCACATTCACTCCACTCTGTCTAGGCACATTGACTCCCATTCAGCCTGGGCACATTCACTCCACTCCGCCTGGGCACTTCCAGTCCCACTCTGCCTGGGAACCTGCACTCCACTCGGGATGGGCACCTCCACTCCACTCAGCCTGGGCACATTCACTCCACTCAGCCTGGGCACTTCCAATCCCACTCTGCCTGGGAACCTGCACTCCACTCAGCCTGGGCACCTCCACTCCACTCAGCCTGGGCACATTCACTCCACTCTGCCTGGGCACATTCACTCCACTCAGCCTGGGCACATTCACTCCACTCAGCCTGGGCACTTCCAGTCCCACTCTCCTGGGAACCTGCACTCCACTCAGCCTGGGCACCTCCACTCCACTCAGCCTGGGTACATTCACTCCACTCAGCCTGGGCACTTTCAGTCCCACTCTGCCAGGGAACCTGCACTCCACTCAGCCTGGGTACATGCAATCCACTCAGCCTGGGCACCTCCACTCCACTCAGCCTGGCCACATTCACTCCACTCAGCCAGGGCACATTCACTCCACTCAACCTGGGCACTTCCAGTCCCACTCTGCCCTGGAACCTCCACTCCCACTCTGACTGGGAACCTCCGCTACTCCTCTCCACACCCGGCTCTCCACCCGACTCGCGGGGGCCCACTCTTAAGCCCTCCCGCCGCAATTTATAGGCCCTTTGTCCGGGCGGAAAGTGAACCGCGGAACTGTGTCCCGCCCTCAATTCTCGTCCGATTGGAACGCGGTTTGGACCCGTTCTCCTGGGCGGCCTCGCAGGCCCTCCAGACCCAGCCAGTTAGCTCCAAAGGGCCGCCCCGAGCACGGGGAGGGGTGACACTTGACGCTTTGGCGCAACGGTGCCCGCGCCACGAGCCAAAAAGCGCCCTCCTCTCTCCGCGCCCATTCAAGGCAATGGGGAAACACACGTTTTGGGCTCCGGCGGCCGGGCACATTCACTCCACGCTGTCTAGGCACATTGACTCCCATTCAGCCTGGGCACATTCACTCCACTCCGCCTGGGCACTTCCAGTCCCACTCTGCCTGGGAACCTGCACTCCACTCGGCCTGGGCACCTCCACTCCACTCAGCCTGGGCACATTCACTCCACTCAGCCTGGGCACTTCCAATCCCACTCTGCCAGGGAACCTGCACTCCACTCAGCCTGGGCACATGCAATCCACTCAGCCTGGGGACATTCACTCCACTCAGCCTGGGAACTTCCAATCCCACTCTGCCTGGGAACCAGCACTCCACTCAGCCTGGGCACCTCCACTCCACTCAGCCTGGGTACATTCACTCCACTCAGCGTTGGCACTTCCAGTCCCACTCTGCCAGGGAACCCCAACTCCACTCAGCCTGGGCTCCTCCACTCCACTCAGCCTGGGCACATTCACTCGACTCAGCCTGGGCACTTCCAATCCCACTCTGCCTGGGAACCTGCACTCCACTCAGCCTGGGCACCTCCACTCCACTCAGCCTGGGTACATTCACTCCACTCAGCCTGGGCACTTCCAATCCCACTCTGCCTGGGAACCTGCACTCCACTCAGCCTGGGCACCTCCACTCCATTCAGCCTGGGCACATTCACTCCACTCAGCCTGGGCACTTCCAGTCCCACTCTGCCTGGGAACCTGCACTCCACTCAGCCTGGGCACCTCCACTCCACTCAGCCTGGGCACATTCACTCCACTCAGCCTGGGCACATTCACTCCACTCAGCCTGGGCACATTCACTCCACTCAGCCTGGGCACTTCCAGTCCCACTCTGCTGGGAACCTGCACTCCACTCAGCCTGGGAACCTCCACTCCACGCAGCCTGGGCACATTCACTCCACTCAGCCAGGGCACTTCCAGTCCCTCTCTGCCTGGGAACCCCAACTCCACTCAGACTGGGCACCTCCACTCCACTCAGCCTGGGCACATTCACTCCACTCTGTCTAGGCACATTGACTCCCATTCAGCCTGGGCACATTCACTCCACTCCGCCTGGGCACTTCCAGTCCCACTCTGCCTTGGAACCTGCACTCCACTCGGCCTGGGCACCTCCACTCCACTCAGCCTGGGCACATTCACTCCACTCAGCCTGGGCACTTCCAATCCCACTCTGCCTTGGAACCTGCACTCCACTCAGCCTGGGCACCTCCACTCCACTCAGCCTGGGCACATTCACTCCACTCTGCCTGGGCACATTCACTCCACTCAGCCTGGGCACATTCACTCCACTCAGCCTGGAAACTTCCAGTCCCACTCTGCTGGGAACCTGCACTCCACTCAGCCTGGGCACCTCCACTCCACTCAGCCTGGGTACATTCACTCCACTCAGCCTTGGCACTTCCAGTCCCACTCTGCAAGGGAACCCCAACTCCACTCAGCCTGGGCACCTCCACTCCACTCAGCCTGGGCACATTCACTGCACTCAGCCTGGGCACTTCCAATCCCACTCTGCCAGGGAACCTGAACTCCACTCAGCCTGGGCACCTCCACTCCATTCAGCCTGGGCACATTCACTCCACTCAGCCTGGGCACTTTCAGTCCCACTCTGCCTCGGAACCTGCACTCCACTCGGCCTGGGCACCTCCATTCCACTCAGCCTGGGCACATTCACTCCACTCAGCCTTGGCACTTCCAGTCCCACTCTGCCAGGGAACCCCAACTCCACTCAGCCTGGGCACCTCCACTCCACTCAGCCTGGGCACATTCACTCCACTCAGCCTGGGCACTTCCAATCCCACTCAGCCTGGGTGCCTGCACTCCACTCAGCCTGGGCACCTCCACTCCACTCAGCCTGGGAACTTCCAATCCCACTCTGCCTGGGAACCAGCACTCCACTCAGCCTGGGCACCTCCACTCCACTCAGCCTGGGTACATTCACTCCACTCAGCCTTGGCACTTCCAGTCCCACTCTGCCAGGGAACCCCAACTCCACTCAGCCTGGGCACCTCCACTCCACTCAGCCTGGGCACATTCACTCCACTCTGTCTAGGCACATTGACTCCCATTCAGCCTGGGCACATTCACTCCACTCCGCCTGGGCACTTCCAGTCCCACTCTGCCTGGGAACCTGCACTCCACTCGGCCTGGGCACCTCCACTCCACTCAGCCTGGGCACATTCACTCCACTCAGCCTAGGCACTTCCAGTCCCACTCAGCCTAGGCACTTCCAGTCCCACTCTGCCTGGCAACCTCCACTCCACTCAGCCTGGGCACATTCACTCCCACTCTGCCTAGGCACTTCCAGTCCCACTCAGCCTGGGTACATTCACTCCACTCAGCCTGGGCACATTCACTCCACTCAGCCTGGGCACTTCCAATCCCACTCTGCCTGGGAACCAGCACTCCACTCAGCCTGGGCACCTGCACTCCACTCAGCCTGGGCACATGCAATCCACTCAGCCTGGGGACATTCACTACACTCAGCCTGGGAACTTCCAATCCCACTCTGCCTGGGAAACAGCACTCCACTCAGCCTGGGCACCTCCACTCCACTCAGCCTGGGTACATTCACTCCACTCAGCCTTGGCACTTCCAGTCCCACTCTGCCAGGGAACCCCAACTCCACTCAGCCTGGGCACCTCCACTCCACTCAGCCTGGGCACATTCACTCCACTCAGCCTGGGCACTGCCAATCCCACTCTGCCTGGGAACCTGCACTCCACTCAGCCTGGGCACCTCCACTCCACTCAGCCTGGGTACATTCACTCCACTCAGCCTGGGCACTTCCAATCCCACTCTGCCTGGGAACCTGCACTCCACTCAGCCTGGGCACCTCCACTCCATTCAGCCTGGGCACATTCACTCCACTCAGCCTGGGCACTTCCAGTCCCATTCTGCCTGAGTTCCTGCACTCCACTCAGCCTGGGCACCTCCACTCCACTCAGCCTGGGCACATTCACTCCACTCAGCCTGGGCACATTCACTCCACTCAGCCTGGGCACATTCACTCCACTCAGCCTGGGCACTTCCAGTCCCACTCTGCTGGGAACCTGCACTCCACTCAGCCTGGGAACCTCCACTCCACGCAGCCTGGGCACATTCACTCCACTCAGCCAGGGCACTTCCAGTCCCTCTCTGCCTGGGAACCCCAACTCCACTCAGCCTGGGCACCTCCACTCCACTCAGCCTGGGCACATTCACTCCACTCTGTCTAGGCACATTGACTCCCATTCAGCCTGGGCACATTCACTCCACTCCGCCTGGGCACTTCCAGTCCCACTCTGCCTGGGAACCTGCACTCCACTCGGGATGGGCACCTCCACTCCACTCAGCCTGGGCACATTCACTCCACTCAGCCTGGGCACTTCCAATCCCACTCTGCCTGGGAACCTGCACTCCACTCAGCCTGGGCACCTCCACTCCACTCAGCCTGGGCACATTCACTCCACTCTGCCTGGGCACATTCACTCCACTCAGCCTGGGCACATTCACTCCACTCAGCCTGGGCACTTCCAGTCCCACTCTCCTGGGAACCTGCACTCCACTCAGCCTGGGCACCTCCACTCCACTCAGCCTGGGTACATTCACTCCACTCAGCCTGGGCACTTTCAGTCCCACTCTGCCAGGGAACCTGCACTCCACTCAGCCTGGGCACATGCAATCCACTCAGCCTGGGCACCTCCACTCCACTCAGCCTGGCCACATTCACTCCACTCAGCCAGGGCACATTCACTCCACTCAGCCTGGGCACTTCCAGTCCCACTCTGCCCTGGAACCTCCACTCCCACTCTGACTGGGAACCTCCGCTACTCCTCTCCACACCCGGCTCTCCACCCGACTCGCGGGGGCCCACTCTTAAGCCCTCCCGCCGCAATTTATAGGCCCTTTGTCCGGGCGGAAAGTGAACCGCGGAACTGTGTCCCGCCCTCAATTCTCGTCCGATTGGAACGCGGTTTGGACCCGTTCTCCTGGGCGGCCTCGCAGGCCCTCCAGACCCAGCCAGTTAGCTCCAAAGGGCCGCCCCGAGCACGGGGAGGGGTGACACTTGACGCTTTGGCGCAACGGTGCCCGCGCCACGAGCCAAAAAGCGCCCTCCTCTCTCCGCGCCCATTCAAGGCAATGGGGAAACACACGTTTTGGGCTCCGGCGGCCGGGCACATTCACTCCACGCTGTCTAGGCACATTGACTCCCATTCAGCCTGGGCACATTCACTCCACTCCGCCTGGGCACTTCCAGTCCCACTCTGCCTGGGAACCTGCACTCCACTCGGCCTGGGCACCTCCACTCCACTCAGCCTGGGCACATTCACTCCACTCAGCCTGGGCACTTCCAATCCCACTCTGCCAGGGAACCTGCACTCCACTCAGCCTGGGCACATGCAATCCACTCAGCCTGGGGACATTCACTCCACTCAGCCTGGGAACTTCCAATCCCACTCTGCCTGGGAACCAGCACTCCACTCAGCCTGGGCACCTCCACTCCACTCAGCCTGGGTACATTCACTCCACTCAGCGTTGGCACTTCCAGTCCCACTCTGCCAGGGAACCCCAACTCCACTCAGCCTGGGCACCTCCACTCCACTCAGCCTGGGCACATTCACTCCACTCAGCCTGGGCACTTCCAATCCCACTCTGCCTGGGAACCTGCACTCCACTCAGCCTGGGCACCTCCACTCCACTCAGCCTGGGTACATTCACTCCACTCAGCCTGGGCACTTCCAATCCCACTCTGCCTGGGAACCTGCACTCCACTCAGCCTGGGCACCTCCACTCCATTCAGCCTGGGCACATTCACTCCACTCAGCCTGGGCACTTCCAGTCCCACTCTGCCTGGGAACCTGCACTCCACTCAGCCTGGGCACCTCCACTCCACTCAGCCTGGGCACATTCACTCCACTCAGCCTGGGCACATTCACTCCACTCAGCCTGGGCACATTCACTCCACTCAGCCTGGGCACTTCCAGTCCCACTCTGCTGGGAACCTGCACTCCACTCAGCCTGGGAACCTCCACTCCACGCAGCCTGGGCACATTCACTCCACTCAGCCAGGGCACTTCCAGTCCCTCTCTGCCTGGGAACCCCAACTCCACTCAGACTGGGCACCTCCACTCCACTCAGCCTGGGCACATTCACTCCACTCTGTCTAGGCACATTGACTCCCATTCAGCCTGGGCACATTCACTCCACTCCGCCTGGGCACTTCCAGTCCCACTCTGCCTTGGAACCTGCACTCCACTCGGCCTGGGCACCTCCACTCCACTCAGCCTGGGCACATTCACTCCACTCAGCCTGGGCACTTCCAATCCCACTCTGCCTTGGAACCTGCACTCCACTCAGCCTGGGCACCTCCACTCCACTCAGCCTGGGCACATTCACTCCACTCTGCCTGGGCACATTCACTCCACTCAGCCTGGGCACATTCACTCCACTCAGCCTGGAAACTTCCAGTCCCACTCTGCTGGGAACCTGCACTCCACTCAGCCTGGGCACCTCCACTCCACTCAGCCTGGGTACATTCACTCCACTCAGCCTTGGCACTTCCAGTCCCACTCTGCAAGGGAACCCCAACTCCACTCAGCCTGGGCACCTCCACTCCACTCAGCCTGGGCACATTCACTGCACTCAGCCTGGGCACTTCCAATCCCACTCTGCCAGGGAACCTGAACTCCACTCAGCCTGGGCACCTCCACTCCATTCAGCCTGGGCACATTCACTCCACTCAGCCTGGGCACTTTCAGTCCCACTCTGCCTCGGAACCTGCACTCCACTCGGCCTGGGCACCTCCATTCCACTCAGCCTGGGCACATTCACTCCACTCAGCCTTGGCACTTCCAGTCCCACTCTGCCAGGGAACCCCAACTCCACTCAGCCTGGGCACCTCCACTCCACTCAGCCTGGGCACATTCACTCCACTCAGCCTGGGCACTTCCAATCCCACTCAGCCTGGGTGCCTGCACTCCACTCAGCCTGGGCACCTCCACTCCACTCAGCCTGGGAACTTCCAATCCCACTCTGCCTGGGAACCAGCACTCCACTCAGCCTGGGCACCTCCACTCCACTCAGCCTGGGTACATTCACTCCACTCAGCCTTGGCACTTCCAGTCCCACTCTGCCAGGGAACCCCAACTCCACTCAGCCTGGGCACCTCCACTCCACTCAGCCTGGGCACATTCACTCCACTCTGTCTAGGCACATTGACTCCCATTCAGCCTGGGCACATTCACTCCACTCCGCCTGGGCACTTCCAGTCCCACTCTGCCTGGGAACCTGCACTCCACTCGGCCTGGGCACCTCCACTCCACTCAGCCTGGGCACATTCACTCCACTCAGCCTAGGCACTTCCAGTCCCACTCAGCCTAGGCACTTCCAGTCCCACTCTGCCTGGCAACCTCCACTCCACTCAGCCTGGGCACATTCACTCCCACTCTGCCTAGGCACTTCCAGTCCCACTCAGCCTGGGTACATTCACTCCACTCAGCCTGGGCACATTCACTCCACTCAGCCTGGGCACTTCCAATCCCACTCTGCCTGGGAACCAGCACTCCACTCAGCCTGGGCACCTGCACTCCACTCAGCCTGGGCACATGCAATCCACTCAGCCTGGGGACATTCACTACACTCAGCCTGGGAACTTCCAATCCCACTCTGCCTGGGAAACAGCACTCCACTCAGCCTGGGCACCTCCACTCCACTCAGCCTGGGTACATTCACTCCACTCAGCCTTGGCACTTCCAGTCCCACTCTGCCAGGGAACCCCAACTCCACTCAGCCTGGGCACCTCCACTCCACTCAGCCTGGGCACATTCACTCCACTCAGCCTGGGCACTGCCAATCCCACTCTGCCTGGGAACCTGCACTCCACTCAGCCTGGGCACCTCCACTCCACTCAGCCTGGGCACATTCACTCCACTCAGCCTGGGCACTTCCAGTCCCATTCTGCCTGAGTTCCTGCACTCCACTCAGCCTGGGCACCTCCACTCCACTCAGCCTGGGCACATTCACTCCACTCAGCCTGGGCACATTCACTCCACTCAGCCTGGGCACATTCACTCCACTCAGCCTGGGCACTTCCAGTCCCACTCTGCTGGGAACCTGCATTCCACTCAGCCTGGGAACCTCCACTCCACGCAGCCTGGGCACATTCACTCCACTCAGCCAGGGCACTTCCAGTCCCTCTCTGCCTGGGAACCCCAACTCCACTCAGCCTGGGCACCTCCACTCCACTCAGCCTGGGCACATTCACTCCACTCTGTCTAGGCACATTGACTCCCATTCAGCCTGGGCACATTCACTCCACTCCGCCTGGGCACTTCCAGTCCCACTCTGCCTGGGAACCTGCACTCCACTCGGGATGGGCACCTCCACTCCACTCAGCCTGGGCACATTCACTCCACTCAGCCTGGGCACTTCCAATCCCACTCTGCCTGGGAACCTGCACTCCACTCAGCCTGGGCACCTCCACTCCACTCAGCCTGGGCACATTCACTCCACTCTGCCTGGGCACATTCACTCCACTCAGCCTGGGCACATTCACTCCACTCAGCCTGGGCACTTCCAGTCCCACTCTCCTGGGAACCTGCACTCCACTCAGCCTGGGCACCTCCACTCCACTCAGCCTGGGTACATTCACTCCACTCAGCCTGGGCACTTTCAGTCCCACTCTGCCAGGGAACCTGCACTCCACTCAGCCTGGGCACATGCAATCCACTCAGCCTGGGCACCTCCACTCCACTCAGCCTGGCCACATTCACTCCACTCAGCCAGGGCACATTCACTCCACTCAGCCTGGGCACTTCCAGTCCCACTCTGCCCTGGAACCTCCACTCCCACTCTGACTGGGAACCTCCGCTACTCCTCTCCACACCCGGCTCTCCACCCGACTCGCGGGGGCCCACTCTTAAGCCCTCCCGCCGCAATTTATAGGCCCTTTGCCCGGGCGGAAAGTGAACCGCGGAACTGTGTCCCGCCCTCAATTCTCGTCCGATTGGAACGCGGTTTGGACCCGTTCTCCTGGGCGGCCTCGCAGGCCCTCCAGACCCAGCCAGTTAGCTCCAAAGGGCCGCCCCGAGCACGGGGAGGGGTGACACTTGACGCTTTGGCGCAACGGTGCCCGCGCCACGAGCCAAAAAGCGCCCTCCTCTCTCCGCGCCCATTCAAGGCAATGGGGAAACACACGTTTTGGGCTCCGGCGGCCGGGCACATTCACTCCACGCTGTCTAGGCACATTGACTCCCATTCAGCCTGGGCACATTCACTCCACTCCGCCTGGGCACTTCCAGTCCCACTCTGCCTGGGAACCTGCACTCCACTCGGCCTGGGCACCTCCACTCCACTCAGCCTGGGCACATTCACTCCACTCAGCCTGGGCACTTCCAATCCCACTCTGCCAGGGAACCTGCACTCCACTCAGCCTGGGCACATGCAATCCACTCAGCCTGGGGACATTCACTCCACTCAGCCTGGGAACTTCCAATCCCACTCTGCCTGGGAACCAGCACTCCACTCAGCCTGGGCACCTCCACTCCACTCAGCCTGGGTACATTCACTCCACTCAGCGTTGGCACTTCCAGTCCCACTCTGCCAGGGAACCCCAACTCCACTCAGCCTGGGCACCTCCACTCCACTCAGCCTGGGCACATTCACTCCACTCAGCCTTGGCACTTCCAGTCCCACTCTGCCAGGGAACCTGCACTCCACTCAGCCTGGGCACCTCCACTCCACTCAGCCTGGGCACATTCACTCCACTCAGCCTGGGCACTTCCAATCCCACTCTGCCTGGGTGCTTGCACTCCACTCAGCCTGGGCACCTCCACTCCACTCAGCCTGGGCACATTCACTCCACTCAGCCAGGGCACATTCACTCCACTCAGCCTGGGCACTTCCAGTCCCACTCTGCCCAGGAACCTCCACTCCCACTCTGACTGGGCACATTCACTCCACTCAGCCTGGGCACATTCACTCCACTCAGCCTGGGCACATTCACTCCACTCAGCCTGGGCACTTCCAGTCCAACTCTGCTGGGAACCTGCACTCCACTCAGCCTGGGAACCTCCACTCCACGCAGCCTGGGCACATTCACTCCACTCAGCCAGGGCACTTCCAGTCCCTCTCTGCCTGGGAACCCCAACTCCACTCAGACTGGGCACCTCCACTCCACTCAGCCTGGGCACATTCACTCCACTCTGTCTAGGCACATTGACTCCCATTCAGCCTGGGCACATTCACTCCACTCCGCCTGGGCACTTCCAGTCCCACTCTGCCTTGGAACCTGCACTCCACTCGGCCTGGGCACCTCCACTCCACTCAGCCTGGGCACATTCACTCCACTCAGCCTGGGCACGTCCAATCCCACTCTGCCTTGGAACCTGCACTCCACTCAGCCTGGGCACCTCCACTCCACTCAGCCTGGGCACATTCACTCCACTCTGCCTGGGCACATTCACTCCACTCAGCCTGGGCACATTCACTCCACTCAGCCTGGGAACTTCCAATCCCACTCTGCCTGGGAACCAGCACTCCACTCAGCCTGGGCACCTCCACTCCACTCAGCCTGGGTACATTCACTCCACTCAGCGTTGGCACTTCCAGTCCCACTCTGCCAGGGAACCCCAACTCCACTCAGCCTGGGCACCTCCACTCCACTCAGCCTGGGCACATTCACTCCACTCAGCCTTGGCACTTCCAGTCCCACTCTGCCAGGGAACCTGCACTCCACTCAGCCTGGGCACCTCCACTCCACTCAGCCTGGGCACATTCACTCCACTCAGCCTGGGCACTTCCAATCCCACTCTGCCTGGGTGCTTGCACTCCACTCAGCCTGGGCACCTCCACTCCACTCAGCCTGGGCACATTCACTCCACTCAGCCAGGGCACATTCACTCCACTCAGCCTGGGCACTTCCAGTCCCACTCTGCCCAGGAACCTCCACTCCCACTCTGACTGGGCACATTCACTCCACTCAGCCTGGGCACATTCACTCCACTCAGCCTGGGCACATTCACTCCACTCAGCCTGGGCACTTCCAGTCCAACTCTGCTGGGAACCTGCACTCCACTCAGCCTGGGAACCTCCACTCCACGCAGCCTGGGCACATTCACTCCACTCAGCCAGGGCACTTCCAGTCCCTCTCTGCCTGGGAACCCCAACTCCACTCAGACTGGGCACCTCCACTCCACTCAGCCTGGGCACATTCACTCCACTCTGTCTAGGCACATTGACTCCCATTCAGCCTGGGCACATTCACTCCACTCCGCCTGGGCACTTCCAGTCCCACTCTGCCTTGGAACCTGCACTCCACTCGGCCTGGGCACCTCCACTCCACTCAGCCTGGGCACATTCACTCCACTCAGCCTGGGCACTTCCAATCCCACTCTGCCTTGGAACCTGCACTCCACTCAGCCTGGGCACCTCCACTCCACTCAGCCTGGGCACATTCACTCCACTCTGCCTGGGCACATTCACTCCACTCAGCCTGGGCACATTCACTCCACTCAGCCTGGGCACTTCCAGTCCCACTCTGCTGGGAACCTGCACTCCACTCAGCCTGGGCACCTCCACTTCACTCAGCCTGGGTACATTCACTCCACTCAGCCTTGGCACTTCCAGTCCCACTCTGCAAGGGAACCCCAACTCCACTCAGCCTGGGCACCTCCACTCCACTCAGCCTGGGCACATTCACTGCACTCAGCCTGGGCACTTCCAGTCCCACTCTGCCAGGGAACCTGCACTCCACTCAGCCTGGGCACCTCCACTCCATTCAGCCTGGGCACATTCACTCCACTCAGCCTGGGCACTTTCAGTCCCACTCTGCCTCGGAACCTGCACTCCACTCGGCCTGGGCACCTCCACTCCACTCAGCCTGGGCACATTCACTCCACTCTGTCTAGGCACATTGACTCCCATTCAGCCTGGGCACATTCACTCCACTCCGCCTGGGCACTTCCAGTCCCACTCTGCCTTGGAACCTGCACTCCACTCGGCCTGGGCACCTCCACTCCACTCAGCCTGGGCACATTCACTCCACTCAGCCTGGGCACTTCCAATCCCACTCTGCCTTGGAACCTGCACTCCACTCAGCCTGGGCACCTCCACTCCACTCAGCCTGGGCACATTCACTCCACTCTGCCTGGGCACATTCACTCCACTCAGCCTGGGCACATTCACTCCACTCAACCTGGGCACTTCCAGTCCCACTCTGCTGGGAACCTGCACTCCACTCAGCCTGGGCACCTCCACTTCACTCAGCCTGGGTACATTCACTCCACTCAGCCTTGGCACTTCCAGTCCCACTCTGCAAGGGAACCCCAACTCCACTCAGCCTGGGCACCTCCACTCCACTCAGCCTGGGCACATTCACTGCACTCAGCCTGGGCACTTCCAATCCCACTCTGCCAGGGAACCTGCACTCCACTCAGCCTGGGCACCTCCACTCCATTCAGCCTGGGCACATTCACTCCACTCAGCCTGGGCACTTTCAGTCCCACTCTGCCTCGGAACCTGCACTCCACTCGGCCTGGGCACCTCCACTCCACTCAGCCTGGGCACATTCACTCCACTCAGCCTTGGCACTTCCAGTCCCACTCTGCCAGGGAACCCCAACTCCACTCAGCCTGGGCACCTCCACTCCACTCAGCCTGGGCACATTCACTCCACTCAGCCTGGGCACTTCCAATCCCACTCTGCCTGGGTGCCTGCACTCCACTCAGCCTGGGCACCTCCACTCCACTCAGCCTGGGAACTTCCAATCCCACTCTGCCTGGGAACCAGCACTCCACTCAGCCTGGGCACCTCCACTCCACTCAGCCTGGGTACATTCACTCCACTCAGCCTTGGCACTTCCAGTCCCACTCTGCCAGGGAACCCCAACTCCACTCAGCCTGGGCACCTCCACTCCACTCAGCCTGGGCACATTCACTCCACTCTGTCTAGGCACATTGACTCCCATTCAGCCTGGGCACATTCACTCCACTCCGCCTGGGCACTTCCAGTCCCACTCTGCCTGGGAACCTGCACTCCACTCGGCCTGGGCACCTCCACTCCACTCAGCCTGGGCACATTCACTCCACTCAGCCTGGGCACTTCCAGTCCCACTCTGCTGGGAACCTGCACTCCACTCAGCCTGGGCACCTCCACTCCACTCAGCCTGGGTACATTCACTCCACTCAGCCTTGGCACTTCCAGTCCCACTCTGCCAGGGAACCACAACTCCACTCAGCCTGGGCACCTCCACTCCACTCAGCCTGGGCACATTCACTGCACTCAGCCTGGGTACTTCCAATCCCACTCTGCCAGGGAACCTGCACTCCACTCAGCCTGGGCACCTCCACTCCATTCAGCCTGGGCACATTCACTCCACTCAGCCTGGGCACTTTCAGTCCCACTCTGCCTGGGAACCTGCACTCCACTCGGCCTGGGCACCTCCACTCCACTCAGCCTGGGCACATTCACTCCACTCAGCCTTGGCAATTCCAGTCCCACTCTGCCAGGGAACCCCAACTCCACTCAGCCTGGGCACCTCCACTCCACTCAGCCTGGGCACATTCACTCCACTCTGTCTAGGCACATTGACTCCCATTCAGCCTGGGCACATTCACTCCACTCCGCCTGGGCACTTCCAGTCCCACTCTGCCTGGGAACCTGCACTCCACTCAGCCGGGGCACCTCCACTCCACTCAGCCTGGGCACATTCACTCCACTCAGCCTGGGCACATTCACTCCACTCAGCCTGGGCACATTCACTCCACTCAGCCTGGGCACTTCCAGTCCCACTCTGCTGGGAACCTGCACTCCACTCAGCCTGGGAACCTCCACTCCACGCAGCCTGGGCACATTCACTCCACTCAGCCAGGGCACTTCCAGTCCCTCTCTGCCTGGGAACCCCAACTCCACTCAGACTGGGCACCTCCACTCCACTCAGCCTGGGCACATTCACTCCACTCTGTCTAGGCACATTGACTCCCATTCAGCCTGGGCACATTCACTCCACTCCGCCTGGGCACTTCCAGTCCCACTCTGCCTTGGAACCTGCACTCCACTCGGCCTGGGCACCTCCACTCCACTCAGCCTGGGCACATTCACTCCACTCAGCCTGGGCACTTCCAATCCCACTCTGCCTTGGAACCTGCACTCCACTCAGCCTGGGCACCTCCACTCCACTCAGCCTGGGCACATTCACTCCACTCTGCCTGGGCACATTCACTCCACTCAGCCTGGGCACATTCACTCCACTCAGCCTGGGCACTTCCAATCCCACTCTGCCTTGGAACCTGCACTCCACTCAGCCTGGGCACCTCCACTCCACTCAGCCTGGGCACATTCACTCCACTCTGCCTGGGCACATTCACTCCACTCAGCCTGGGCACATTCACTCCACTCAGCCTGGGCACCTCCTCTCCACTCAGCCTGGGTACATTCACTCCACTCAGCCTGGGCACATTCACTCCACTCAGCCTGGGCACTTTCAGTCCCACTCTGCCTGGGAACCTGCACTCCACTCGGCCTGGGCACCTCCACTCCACTCAGCCTGGGCACATTCACTCCACTCAGCCTGGGCACTTCCAATCCCACTCTGCCTGGGAACCTGCACTCCACTCAGCCTGGGAACCTCCACTCCACTCAGCCTGGGTACATTCACTCCACTCAGCCTGGGCACTTCCAATCCCACTCTGCCTGGGAACCTGCACTCCACTCAGCCTGGGCACCTCCACTCAGCCTGGGCACCTCCACTCCATTCAGCCTGGGCACATTCACTCCACTCAGCCTGGGCACTTCCAGTCCCACTCTGCTGGGAACCTGCACTCCACTCAGCCTGGGCACCTCCACTCCACTCAGCCTGGGTACCTTCACTCCACTCAGCCTTGGCACTTCCAGTCCCACTCTGCCAGGGAACCCCAACTCCACTCAGCCTGGGCACCTCCACTCCACTCAGCCTGGGCACATTCACTCCACTCAGCCTGGGCACTTCCAATCCCACTCTGCCAGGGAACCTGCACTCCACTCAGCCTGGGCACCTCCACTCCATTCAGCCTGGGCACATTCACTCCACTCAGCCTGGGCACTTTCAGTCCCACTCTGCCTGGGAACCTGCACTCCACTCGGCCTGGGCACCTCCACTCCACGCAGCCTGGGCACATTCACTCCACTCAGCCAAGGCACTTCCAGTCCCTCTCTGCCTGGGAACCCAAACTCCACTCAGCCTGGGCACCTCCACTCCACTCAGCCTGGGCACATTCACTCCACTCTGTCTAGGCACATTGACTCCCATTCAGCCTGGGCACATTCACTCCACTCCGCCTGGGCACTTCCAGTCCCACTCTGCCTGGGAACCTGCACTCCACTCGGCCTGGGCACCTCCACTCCACTCAGCCTGGGCACATTCACTCCACTCAGCCTGGGCACTTCCAATCCCACTCTGCCTGGGAACCTGCACTCCACTCAGCCTGGGCACCTCCACTCCACTCAGCTTGGGCACATTCACTCCACTCTGCCTGGGCACATTCACTCCACTCAGCCTGGGCACATTCACTCCACTCAGCCTGGGCACTTCCAGTCCCACTCTGCTGGGAACCTGCACTCCACTCAGCCTGGGCACCTCCACTCCACTCAGCCTGGGTACATTCACTCCACTCAGCCTTGGCACTTCCAGTCCCACTCTGCAAGGGAACCCCAACTCCACTCAGCCTGGGCACCTCCACTCCACTCAGCCTGGGCACATTCACTGCACTCAGCCTGGGCACTTCCAATCCCACTCTGCCAGGGAACCTGCACTCCACTCAGCCTGGGCACCTCCACTCCATTCAGCCTGGGCACATTCACTCCACTCAGCCTGGGCACTTTCAGTCCCACGCTGCCTGGGAACCTGCACTCCACTCGGCCTGGGCACCTCCACTCCACTCAGCCTGGGCACATTCACTCCACTCAGCCTTGGCACTTCCAGTCCCACTCTGCCAGGGAACCCCAACTCCACTCAGCCTGGGCACCTCCACTCCACTCAGCCTGGGCACATTCACTCCACTCAGCCTGGGCACTTCCAATCCCACTCTGCCTGGGTGCCTGCACTCCACTCAGCCTGGGCACCTCCACTCCACTCAGCCTGGCCACATTCACTCCACTCAGCCAGGGCACATTCACTCCACTCAGCCTGGGCACTTCCAGTCCCACTCTGCCCAGGAACCTCCACTCCCACTCTGACTGGGAACCTCCGCTACTCCTCTCCACACCCGGCTCTCCACCCGACTCGCGAGGGCCCACTCTTAAGCCCTCCCGCCGCAAGTTATAGGCCCTTTGCCCGGGCGGAAAGTGAACCGCGGAACTGTGTCCCGCCCTCAATTCTCGTCCGATCGGAACGCGGTTTGGACCCGTTCTCCTGGGCGGCCTCGCTGCCCCTCCAGACCCAGCCAGTTAGCTCCAAGGGGCCGCCCCGAGCACGGGGAGGGGTGACACTTGACGCTTTGGCGCAACGGTGCCTGCGCCACGAGCCAAAAAGCGCCCCCCTCTCTCCGCGCCCATTCAAGGCAACGGGGAAACGCACGTTTCGGGCTCCGGCGGCTGGGCACATTCACTCCACTCTGTCTAGGCACATTGACTCCCATTCAGCCTGGGCACATTCACTCCACTCCGCCTCGGCACTTCCAGTCCCACTCTGCCTGGGAACCTGCACTCCACTCGGCCTGGGCACCTCCACTCCACTCAGCCTGGGCACATTCACTCCACTCAGCCTTGGCACTTCCAGTCCCACTCTGCCAGGGAACCCCAACTCCACTCAGCCTGGGCACCTCCACTCCACTCAGCCTGGGCACATTCACTCCACTCTGCCTGGGCACATTCACTCCACTCAGCCTGGGCACATTCACGCCACTCAGCCTGGGCACTTCCAGTCCCACTCTGCTGGGAACCTGCACTCCACTCAGCCTGGGCACCTCCACTCCACTCAGCCTGGGTACATTCACTCCACTCAGCCTTGGCACTTCCAGTCCCACTCTGCAAGGGAACCCCAACTCCACTCAGCCTGGGCACCTCCACTCCACTCAGCCTGGGCACATTCACTGCACTCAGCCTGGGCACTTCCAATCCCACTCTGCCAGGGAACCTGCACTCCACTCAGCCTGGGCACCTCCACTCCATTCAGCCTGGGCACATTCACTCCACTCAGCCTGGGCACTTTCAGTCCCACTCTGCCTGGGAACCTGCACTCCACTCGGCCTGGGCACCTCCACTCCACTCAGCCTGGGCACATTCACTCCACTCAGCCTTGGCAGTTCCAGTCCCACTCTGCCAGGGAACCCCAACTCCACTCAGCCTGGGCACCTCCACTCCACTCAGCCTGGGCACATTCACTCCACTCAGCCTGGGCACTTCCAATCCCACTCTGCCTGGGTGCCTGCACTCCACTCAGCCTGGGCACCTCCACTCCACTCAGCCTGGCCACATTCACTCCACTCAGCCAGGGCACATTCACTCCACTCAGCCTGGGCACTTCCAGTCCCACTCTGCCCAGGAACCTCCACTCCCACTCTGACTGGGAACCTTCGCTACTCCTCTCCACACCCGGCTCTCCACCCGACTCGCGGGGGCCCACTCTTAAGCCCTCCCGCCGCAAGTTATAGGCCCTTTGCCCGGGCGGAAAGTGAACCGCGGAACTGTGTCCCGCCCTCAATTCTCGTCCGATCGGAACGCGGTTTGGACCCGTTCTCCTGGGCGGCCTCGCAGCCCCTCCGAACCCCGCTAGTTAGCTCCAAGGGGCCGCCCCGAGCACGGGGAGGTGTGACACTTGACGCTTTGGCGCAACGGTTCCCGCGCCACGAGCCAAAAAGTGCCCCCCTCTCTCCGCGCCCATTCAAGGCAATGGGGAAACGCACGTTTCGGGCTCCGGCGGCCGGGCACATTCACTCCACTCTGTCTAGGCACATTGACTCCCATTCAGCCTGGGCACATTCACTCCACTCCGCCTGGGCACTTCCAGTCCCACTCTGCCTGGGAACCTGCACTCCACTCGGCCTGGGCACCTCCACTCCACTCAGCCTGGGCACATTCACTCCACTCAGCCTGGGCACTTCCAATCCCACTCTGCCTGGGAACCTGCACTCTACTCAGCCTGGGCACCTGCACTCCACTCAGCCTGGGTTCATTACTCCACTCAGCCTGGGCACTTCCAATCCCACTCAGCCTGGGAACCTGCACTCCACTCAGCCTGGGCACCTCCACTCCACTCAGCCGGGGCACATTCACTCCACTCAGCGTTGGCACTTCCAGTCCCACTCTTCCAGGGAACCCCAACTCCACTCAGCCTGGGCACCTCCACTCCACTCAGCCTGGGCACATTCACTCCACTCACCGTTGGCACTTCCAGTCCCACTCTGCCAGGGAACCCCAACTCTACTCAGCCTGGGCACCTCCACTCCACTCAGCCTGGGCACATTCACTCCACTCAGCCTGGGCACCTCCAATCCCACTCTGCCTGGGATCCTGCACTCCACTCAGCCTGGGCCCCTCCACTCCACTCAGCCTGGGTACATTCACTCCACTCAGCCTGGGCACTTCCAATCCCACTCTGCCTGGGAACCTGCACTCCACTCAGCCTGGGCACCTCCACTCAGCCTGGGCACCTCCACTCCATTCAGCCTGGGCACATTCACTCCACTCAGCCTGGGCACTTCCAGTCCCACTCTGCTGGGAACCTGCACTCCACTCAGCCTGGGCACCTCCACTCCACTCAGCCTGGGTACCTTCACTCCACTCAGCCTTGGCACTTCCAGTCCCACTCTGCCAGGGAACCCCAACTCCACTCAGCCTGGGCACCTCCACTCCACTCAGCCTGGGCACATTCACTCCACTCAGCCTGGGCACTTCCAATCCCACTCTGCCAGGGAACCTGCACTCCACTCAGCCTGGGCACCTCCACTCCATTCAGCCTGGGCACATTCACTCCACTCAGCCTGGGCACTTTCAGTCCCACTCTGCCTGGGAACCTGCACTCCACTCGGCCTGGGCACCTCCACTCCACGCAGCCTGTGCACATTCACTCCACTCAGCCAGGGCACTTCCAGTCCCTCTCTGCCTGGGAACCCAAACTCCACTCAGCCTGGGCACCTCCACTCCACTCAGCCTGGGCACATTCACTCCACTCTGTCTAGGCACATTGACTCCCATTCAGCCTGGGCACATTCACTCCACTCCGCCTGGGCACTTCCAGTCCCACTCTGCCTGGGAACCTGCACTCCACTCGGCCTGGGCACCTCCACTCCACTCAGCCTGGGCACATTCACTCCACTCAGCCTGGGCACTTCCAATCCCACTCTGCCTGGGAACCTGCACTCCACTCAGCCTGGGCACCTCCACTCCACTCAGCCTGGGCACATTCACTCCACTCTGCCTGGGCACATTCACTCCACTCAGCCTGGGCACATTCACGCCACTCAGCCTGGGCACTTCCAGTCCCACTCTGCTGGGAACCTGCACTCCACTCAGCCTGGGCACCTCCACTCCACTCAGCCTGGGTACATTCACTCCACTCAGCCTTGGCACTTCCAGTCCCACTCTGCAAGGGAACCCCAACTCCACTCAGCCTGGGCACCTCCACTCCACTCAGCCTGGGCACATTCACTGCACTCAGCCTGGGCACTTCCAATCCCACTCTGCCAGGGAACCTGCACTCCACTCAGCCTGGGCACCTCCACTCCATTCAGCCTGGGCACATTCACTCCACTCAGCCTGGGCACTTTCAGTCCCACTCTGCCTGGGAACCTGCACTCCACTCGGCCTGGGCACCTCCACTCCACTCAGCCTGGGCACATTCACTCCACTCAGCCTTGGCACTTCCAGTCCCACTCTGCCAGGGAACCCCAACTCCACTCAGCCTGGGCACCTCCACTCCACTCAGCCTGGGCACATTCACTCCACTCAGCCTGGGCACTTCCAATCCCACTCTGCCTGGGTGCCTGCACTCCACTCAGCCTGGGCACCTCCACTCCACTCAGCCTGGCCACATTCACTCCACTCAGCCAGGGCACATTCACTCCACTCAGCCTGGGCACTTCCAGTCCCACTCTGCCCAGGAACCTCCACTCCCACTCTGACTGGGAACCTTCGCTACTCCTCTCCACACCCGGCTCTCCACCCGACTCGCGGGGGCCCACTCTTAAGCCCTCCCGCCGCAAGTTATAGGCCCTTTGCCCGGGCGGAAAGTGAACCGCGGAACTGTGTCCCGCCCTCAATTCTCGTCCGATCGGAACGCGGTTTGGACCCGTTCTCCTGGGCGGCCTCGCAGCCCCTCCAGACCCAGCCAGTTAGCTCCAAGGGGCCGCCCCGAGCACGGGGAGGGGTGACATTTGACGCTTTGGCGCAACGGTGCCTGCGCCACGAGCCAAAAAGCGCCCCCCTCTCTCCGCACCCATTCAAGGCAATGGGGAAACGCACGTTTCGGGCTCCGGCGGCCGGGCACATTCACTCCACTCTGTCTAGGCACATTGACTCCCATTCAGCCTGGGCACATTCACTCCACTCCGCCTCGGCACTTCCAGTCCCACTCTGCCTGGGAACCTGGACTCCACTCGGCCTGGGCACCTCCACTCCACTCAGCCTGGGCTCATTCACTCCACTCAGCCTTGGCACTTCCAGTCCCACTCTGCCAGGGAACCCCAACTCCACTCAGCCTGGGCACCTCCACTCCACTCAGCCTGGGCACATTCACTCCACTCAGCCTGGGCACTTCCAATCCCACTCTGCCTGGGTGCCTGCACTCCACTCAGCCTGGGCACCTCCACTCCACTCAGCTTGGCCACATTCACTCCACTCAGCCAGGGCACATTCACTCCACTCAGCCTGGGCACTTCCAGTCCCACTCTGCCCAGGAACCTCCACTCCCACTCTGACTGGGAACCTCCGCTACTCCTCTCCACACCCGGCTCTCCACCCGACTCGCGGGGGCCCACTCTTAAGCCCTCCCGCCGCAAGTTATAGGCCCTTTGCCCGGGCGGAAAGTGAACCGCGGAACTGTGTCCCGCCCTCAATTCTCGTCCGATCGGAACGCGGTTTGGACCCGTTCTCCTGGGCGGCCTCGCAGCCCCTCCAGACCCAGCCAGTTAGCTCCAAGGGGCCGCCCCGAGCACGGGGAGGTGTGACACTTGATGCTTTGGCGCAACGGTGCCCGCGCCACGAGCCAAAAAGCGCCCCCCTCTCTCCGCGCCCATTCAAGGCAATGGGGAAACGCACGTTTCGGGCTCCGGCGGCCGGGCACATTCACTCCACTCTGTCTAGGCACATTGACTCCCATTCAGCCTGGGCACATTCACTCCACTCCGCCTGGGCACTTCCAGTCCCACTCTGCCTGGGAACCTGCACTCCACTCGGCCTGGGCACCTCCACTCCACTCAGCCTGGGCACATTCACTCCACTCAGCCTTGGCACTTCCAGTCCCACTCTGCCAGGGAACCCCAACTCCACTCAGCCTGGGCACCTCCATTCCACTCAGCCTGGGCACATTCACTCCACTCAGCCTGGGCACCTCCAATCCCACTCTGCCTGGGATCCTGCACTCCACTCAGCCTGGGCCCCTCCACTCCACTCAGCCTGGGTACATTCACTCCACTCAGCCTGGGCACCTCCAATCCCACTCTGCCTGGGATCCTGCACTCCACTCAGCCTGGGCCCCTCCACTCCACTCAGCCTGGGTACATTCACTCCACTCAGCCTGGGCACTTCCAATCCCACTCTGCCTGGGAACCTGCACTCCACTCAGCCTGGGCACCTCCACTCAGCCTGGGCACCTCCACTCCATTCAGCCTGGGCACATTCACTCCACTCAGCCTGGGCACTTCCAGTCCCACTCTGCTGGGAACCTGCACTCCACTCAGCCTGGGCACCTCCACTCCACTCAGCCTGGGTACCTTCACTCCACTCAGCCTTGGCACTTCCAGTCCCACTCTGCCAGGGAACCCCAACTCCACTCAGCCTGGGCACCTCCACTCCACTCAGCCTGGGCACATTCACTCCACTCAGCCTGGGCACTTCCAATCCCACTCTGCCAGGGAACCTGCACTCCACTCAGCCTGGGCACCTCCACTCCATTCAGCCTGGGCACATTCACTCCACTCAGCCTGGGCACTTTCAGTCCCACTCTGCCTGGGAACCTGCACTCCACTCGGCCTGGGCACCTCCACTCCACGCAGCCTGGGCACATTCACTCCACTCAGCCAGGGCACTTCCAGTCCCTCTCTGCCTGGGAACCCAAACTCCACTCAGCCTGGGCACCTCCACTCCACTCAGCCTGGGCACATTCACTCCACTCTGTCTAGGCACATTGACTCCCATTCAGCCTGGGCACATTCACTCCACTCCGCCTGGGCACTTCCAGTCCCACTCTGCCTGGGAACCTGCACTCCACTCGGCCTGGGCACCTCCACTCCACTCAGCCTGGGCACATTCACTCCACTCAGCCTTGGCACTTCCAGTCCCACTCTGCCAGGGAACCCCAACTCCACTCAGCCTGGGCACCTCCACTCCACTCAGCCTGGGCACATTCACTCCACTCAGCCTGGGCACTTCCAATCCCACTCTGCCTGGGAACCTGCACTCCACTCAGCCTGGGCACCTCCACTCCACTCAGCCTGGGTACATTCACTCCACTCAGCCTGGGCACCTCCACTCCACTCAGCCTGGGCACATTCACTCCACTCAGCCTTGGCACTTCCAGTCCCACTCTGCCAGGGAACCCCAACTCCACTCAGCCTGGGCACCTCCACTCCACTCAGCCTGGGCACATTCACTCCACTCAGCCTGGGCACTTCCAATCCCACTCTGCCTGGGAACCTGCACTCCACTCAGCCTGGGCACCTCCACTCCACTCTGCCTGGGCATCTCCACTCCACTCAGCCTGGGCACATTCACTCCACTCAGCCTTGGCACTTCCAGTCCCACTCTGCCAGGGAACCCCAACTCCACTCAGCCTGGGCACCTCCACTCCACTCAGCCTGGGCACATTCAGTCCACTCAGCCTGGGCACTTCCAGTCCCACTCTGCCTGGGAACCTGCACTCCACTCAGCCTGGGCACATTCAGTCCACTCAGCCTGGGCACTTCCAGTCCCACTCTGCCTGGGCACCTCCACTCCACTCAGCCTGGGCACATTCACTCCACTCAGCCAGGGCACTTCCAGTCCCTCTCTGCCTGGGAACCCAAACTCCACTCAGCCTGGGCACCTCCACTCCACTCAGCCTGGGCACATTCACTCCACTCTGTCTAGGCACATTGACTCCCATTCAGCCTGGGCACATTCACTCCACTCCGCCTGGGCACTTCCAGTCCCACTCTGCCTGGGAACCTGCACTCCACTCAGCCTGGGCACCTCCACTCCACTCAGCCTGGGCACATTCACTCCACTCAGCCTGGGCACTTCCAATCCCACTCTGCCTGGGAACCTGCACTCCACTCAGCCTGGGCACCTCCACTCCACTCAGCCTGGGTACATTCACTCCACTCAACCTGGGCACCTCCACTCCACTCAGCCTGGGCACATTCACTCCACTCAGCCTTGGCACTTCCAGTCCCACTCTGCCAGGGAACCCCAACTCCACTCAGCCTGGGCACCTCCACTCCACTCAGCCTGGGCACATTCACTCCACTCAGCCTGGGCACTTCCAATCCCACTCTGCCTGGGAACCTGCACTCCACTCAGCCTGGGCACCTCCACTCCACTCGGCCTGGGCATCTCCACTCCACTCAGCCTGGGCACATTCACTCCACTCAGCCTTGGCACTTCCAGTCCCACTCTGCCAGGGAACCCCAACTCCACTCAGCCTGGGCACCTCCACTCCACTCAGCCTGGGCACATTCAGTCCACTCAGCCTGGGCACTTCCAGTCCCACTCTGCCTGGGAACCTGCACTCCACTCGGCCTGGGCACCTCCACTCCACTCAGCCTGGGCACATTCACTCCACTCAGCCTGGGAACTTCCAATCCCACTCTGCCTGGGAACCTGCACTCCACTCAGCCTGGGCACCTCCACTCAGCCTGGGCACCTCCACTCCATTCAGCCTGGGCACATTCACTCCACTCAGCCTGGGCACTTTCAGTCACACTCTGCCTGGGAACCTGCACTCCACTCGTCCTGGGCATCTCCACTCCACTCAGCCTGGGCACATTCACTCCACTCACCCTTGGCACTTCCAGTCCCACTCTGCCAGGGAACCCCAACTCCACTCAGCCTGGGAACCTCCACTCCACTCAGCCTGGGCACATTCACTCCTCTCAGCCTGGGCACTTCCAGTCCCACTCTGCCTGGGAACCTGCACTCCACTCGGCCTGGGCACCTCCACTCCACTCAGCCTGGGCACATTCACTCCACTCAGCCTGGGCACCTCCACTCCATTCAGCCTGGGCACATTCACTCCACTCAGCCTGGGCACTTCCAGTCCCACTCTGCCTGGGAACCTGCACTACACTCAGCCGGGGCACCTCCACTCCACTCAGCCTGGGCACATTCACTCCACTCAGCCTGGGCACATTCACTCCACTCAGCCTGGGCACATTCACTCCACTCAGCCTGGGCACTTCCAGTCCCACTCTGCTGGGAACCTGCACTCCACTCAGCCTGGGAACCTCCACTCCACGCAGCCTGGGCACATTCACTCCACTCAGCCAGGGCACTTCCAGTCCCTCTCTGCCTGGGAACCCCAACTCCACTCAGACTGGGCACCTCCACTCCACTCAGCCTGGGCACATTCACTCCACTCTGTCTAGGCACATTGACTCCCATTCAGCCTGGGCACATTCACTCCACTCCGCCTGGGCACTTCCAGTCCCACTCTGCCTTGGAACCTGCACTCCACTCGGCCTGGGCACCTCCACTCCACTCAGCCTGGGCACATTCACTCCACTCAGCCTGGGCACTTCCAATCCCACTCTGCCTTGGAACCTGCACTCCACTCAGCCTGGGCACCTCCACTCCACTCAGCCTGGGCACATTCACTCCACTCTGCCTGGGCACATTCACTCCACTCAGCCTGGGCACATTCACTCCACTCAGCCTGGGCACTTCCAATCCCACTCTGCCTTGGAACCTGCACTCCACTCAGCCTGGGCACCTCCACTCCACTCAGCCTGGGCACATTCACTCCACTCTGCCTGGGCACATTCACTCCACTCAGCCTGGGCACATTCACTCCACTCAGCCTGGGCACCTCCTCTCCACTCAGCCTGGGTACATTCACTCCACTCAGCCTGGGCACATTCACTCCACTCAGCCTGGGCACTTTCAGTCCCACTCTGCCTGGGAACCTGCACTCCACTCGGCCTGGGCACCTCCACTCCACTCAGCCTGGGCACATTCACTCCACTCAGCCTGGGCACTTCCAATCCCACTCTGCCTGGGAACCTGCACTCCACTCAGCCTGGGCACCTCCACTCCACTCAGCCTGGGTACATTCACTCCACTCAGCCTGGGCACTTCCAATCCCACTCTGCCTGGGAACCTGCACTCCACTCAGCCTGGGCACCTCCACTCAGCCTGGGCACCTCCACTCCATTCAGCCTGGGCACATTCACTCCACTCAGCCTGGGCACTTCCAGTCCCACTCTGCTGGGAACCTGCACTCCACTCAGCCTGGGCACCTCCACTCCACTCAGCCTGGGTACCTTCACTCCACTCAGCCTTGGCACTTCCAGTCCCACTCTGCCAGGGAACCCCAACTCCACTCAGCCTGGGCACCTCCACTCCACTCAGCCTGGGCACATTCACTCCACTCAGCCTGGGCACTTCCAATCCCACTCTGCCAGGGAACCTGCACTCCACTCAGCCTGGGCACCTCCACTCCATTCAGCCTGGGCACATTCACTCCACTCAGCCTGGGCACTTTCAGTCCCACTCTGCCTGGGAACCTGCACTCCACTCGGCCTGGGCACCTCCACTCCACGCAGCCTGGGCACATTCACTCCACTCAGCCAAGGCACTTCCAGTCCCTCTCTGCCTGGGAACCCAAACTCCACTCAGCCTGGGCACCTCCACTCCACTCAGCCTGGGCACATTCACTCCACTCTGTCTAGGCACATTGACTCCCATTCAGCCTGGGCACATTCACTCCACTCCGCCTGGGCACTTCCAGTCCCACTCTGCCTGGGAACCTGCACTCCACTCGGCCTGGGCACCTCCACTCCACTCAGCCTGGGCACATTCACTCCACTCAGCCTGGGCACTTCCAATCCCACTCTGCCTGGGAACCTGCACTCCACTCAGCCTGGGCACCTCCACTCCACTCAGCTTGGGCACATTCACTCCACTCTGCCTGGGCACATTCACTCCACTCAGCCTGGGCACATTCACTCCACTCAGCCTGGGCACTTCCAGTCCCACTCTGCTGGGAACCTGCACTCCACTCAGCCTGGGCACCTCCACTCCACTCAGCCTGGGTACATTCACTCCACTCAGCCTTGGCACTTCCAGTCCCACTCTGCAAGGGAACCCCAACTCCACTCAGCCTGGGCACCTCCACTCCACTCAGCCTGGGCACATTCACTGCACTCAGCCTGGGCACTTCCAATCCCACTCTGCCAGGGAACCTGCACTCCACTCAGCCTGGGCACCTCCACTCCATTCAGCCTGGGCACATTCACTCCACTCAGCCTGGGCACTTTCAGTCCCACGCTGCCTGGGAACCTGCACTCCACTCGGCCTGGGCACCTCCACTCCACTCAGCCTGGGCACATTCACTCCACTCAGCCTTGGCACTTCCAGTCCCACTCTGCCAGGGAACCCCAACTCCACTCAGCCTGGGCACCTCCACTCCACTCAGCCTGGGCACATTCACTCCACTTAGCCTGGGCACTTCCAATCCCACTCTGCCTGGGTGCCTGCACTCCACTCAGCCTGGGCACCTCCACTCCACTCAGCCTGGCCACATTCACTCCACTCAGCCAGGGCACATTCACTCCACTCAGCCTGGGCACTTCCAGTCCCACTCTGCCCAGGAACCTCCACTCCCACTCTGACTGGGAACCTCCGCTACTCCTCTCCACACCCGGCTCTCCACCCGACTCGCGAGGGCCCACTCTTAAGCCCTCCCGCCGCAAGTTATACGCCCTTTGCCCGGGCGGAAAGTGAACCGCGGAACTGTGTCCCGCCCTCAATTCTCGTCCGATCGGAACGCGGTTTGGACCCGTTCTCCTGGGCGGCCTCGCTGCCCCTCCAGACCCAGCCAGTTAGCTCCAAGGGGCCGCCCCGAGCACGGGGAGGGGTGACACTTGACGCTTTGGCGCAACGGTGCCTGCGCCACGAGCCAAAAAGCGCCCCCCTCTCTCCGCGCCCATTCAAGGCAACGGGGAAACGCACGTTTCGGGCTCCGGCGGCCGGGCACATTCACTCCACTCTGTCTAGGCACATTGACTCCCATTCAGCCTGGGCACATTCACTCCACTCCGCCTCAGCACTTCCAGTCCCACTCTGCCTGGGAACCTGCACTCCACTCGGCCTGGGCACCTCCACTCCACTCAGCCTGGGCACATTCACTCCACTCAGCCTTGGCACTTCCAGTCCCACTCTGCCAGGGAACCCCAACTCCACTCAGCCTGGGCACCTCCACTCCACTCAGCCTGGGCACATTCACTCCACTCAGCCTGGGCACTTCCAATCCCACTCTGCCTGGGTGCCTGCACTCCACTCAGCCTGGGCACCTCCACTCCACTCAGCCTGGCCACATTCACTCCACTCAGCCAGGGCACATTCACTCCACTCAGCCTGGGCACATTCAGTCCACTCAGCCTGGGCACTTCCAGTCCCACTCTGCCTGGGAACCTGCACTCCACTCGGCCTGGGCACCTCCACTCCACTCAGCCTGGGCACATTCACTCCACTCAGCCTGGGAACTTCCAATCCCACTCTGCCTGGGAACCTGCACTCCACTCAGCCTGGGCACCTCCACTCAGCCTGGGCACCTCCACTCCACTCAGCCTGGGCACATTCACTCCACTCAGCCTTGGCACTTCCAGTCCCACTCTGCCAGGGAACCCCAACTCCACTCAGCCTGGGCACCTCCACTCCACTCAGCCTGGGCACATTCACTCCACTCAGCCTGGGCACTTCCAATCCCACTCTGCCTGGGTGCCTGCACTCCACTCAGCCTGGGCACCTCCACTCCACTCAGCCTGGCCACATTCACTCCACTCAGCCAGGGCACATTCACTCCACTCAGCCTGGGCACTTCCAGTCCCACTCTGCCCAGGAACCTCCACTCCCACTCTGACTGGGAACCTCCGCTACTCCTCTCCACACCCGGCTCTCCACCCGACTCGCGAGGGCCCACTCTTAAGCCCTCCCGCCGCAAGTTATACGCCCTTTGCCCGGGCGGAAAGTGAACCGCGGAACTGTGTCCCGCCCTCAATTCTCGTCCGATCGGAACGCGGTTTGGACCCGTTCTCCTGGGCGGCCTCGCTGCCCCTCCAGACCCAGCCAGTTAGCTCCAAGGGGCCGCCCCGAGCACGGGGAGGGGTGACACTTGACGCTTTGGCGCAACGGTGCCTGCGCCACGAGCCAAAAAGCGCCCCCCTCTCTCCGCGCCCATTCAAGGCAACGGGGAAACGCACGTTTCGGGCTCCGGCGGCCGGGCACATTCACTCCACTCTGTCTAGGCACATTGACTCCCATTCAGCCTGGGCACATTCACTCCACTCCGCCTCAGCACTTCCAGTCCCACTCTGCCTGGGAACCTGCACTCCACTCGGCCTGGGCACCTCCACTCCACTCAGCCTGGGCACATTCACTCCACTCAGCCTTGGCACTTCCAGTCCCACTCTGCCAGGGAACCCCAACTCCACTCAGCCTGGGCACCTCCACTCCACTCAGCCTGGGCACATTCACTCCACTCAGCCTGGGCACTTCCAATCCCACTCTGCCTGGGTGCCTGCACTCCACTCAGCCTGGGCACCTCCACTCCACTCAGCCTGGCCACATTCACTCCACTAAGCCAGGGCACCTCCACTCCACTCAGCCTGGGCACTTCCAGTCCCACTCTGCCCAGGAACCTCCACTCCCACTCTGACTGGGAACCTTCGCTACTCCTCTCCACACCCGGCTCTCCACCCGACTCACGGGGGCCCACTCTTAAGCCCTCCCGCCGCAAGTAATAGGCCCTTTGCCCGGGCGGAAAGTGAACCGCGGAACTGTGTCCCGCCCTCAATTCTCGTCCGATCGGAACGCGGTTTGGACCCGTTCTCCTGGGCGGCCTCGCAGCCCCTCCAGACCCAGCCAGTTAGCTCCAAGGGGCCGCCCCGAGCACGGGGAGGGGTGACACTTGACGCTTTGGCGCAACGGTGCCCGCGCCAAGAGCCAAAAAGCGCCCCCCTCTATCCGCGCCCATTCAAGGCAATGGGGAAACGCACGTTTCGGACTCCGGCGGCTGGGCACATTCACTCCACTCTGTCTAGGCACATTGACTCCCATTCAGCCTGGGCATATTCACTCCACTCCGCCTGGGCACTTCCAGTCCCACTCTGCCTGGGAACCTGCACTCCACTCGGCCTGGGCACCTCCACTCCACTCAGCCTGGGCACATTCACTCCACTCAGCCTTGGCACTTCCAGTCCCACTCTGCCAGGGAACCCCAACTCCACTCAGCCTGGGCACCTCCACTCCACTCAGCCTGGGCACATTCACTCCACTCAGCCTGGGCACTTCCAATCCCACTCTGCCTGGGAACCTGCACTCCACTCAGCCTGGGCACCTCCACTCCACTCAGCCTGGGTACATTCACTCCACTCAGCCTGGGCACTTCCAATCCCACTCTGCCTGGGAACCTGCACTCCACTCAGCCTGGGCACCTCCACTCCACTCAGCCTGGGCACATTCACTCCACTCAGCCTTGGCACTTCCAGTCCCACTCTGCCAGGGAACCCCAACTCCACTCAGCCTGGGCACCTCCACTCCACTCAGCCTCTGCACATTCACTCCACTCAGCCTGGGCACTTCCAGTCCCACTCTGCCTGGGAACCTGCACTCCACTCGGCCTGGGCACCTCCACTCCACTCAGCCTGGCCACATTCACTCCACTCAGCCAGGGCACATTCACTCCACTCAGCCTGGGCACTTCCAGTCCCACTCTGCCAGGGAACCCCAACTCCACTCAGCCTGGGCACCTCCACTCCACTCAGCCTGGGCACATTCACTCCACTCAGCCTGGGCACTTCCAATCCCACTCTGCCTGGGTGCCTGCACTCCACTCAGCCTGGGCACCTCCACTCCACTCAGCCTGGCCACATTCACTCCACTCAGCCAGGGCACATTCACTCCACTCAGCCTGGGCACTTCCAGTCCCACTCTGCCCAGGAACCTCCACTCCCACTCTGACTGGGAACCTCCGCTACTCCTCTCCACACCCGGCTCTCCACCCGACTCGCGGGGGCCCACTCTTAAGCCCTCCCGCCGCAAGTTATAGGCCCTTTGCCCGGGCGGAAAGTGAACCGCGGAACTGTGTCCCGCCCTCAATTCTCGTCCGATCGGAACGCGGTTTGGACCCGTTCTCCTGGGCGGCCTCGCTGCCCCTCCAGACCCAGCCAGTTAGCTCCAAGGGGCCGCCCCGAGCACGGGGAGGGGTGACACTTGACGCTTTGGCGCAACGGTGCCTGCGCCACGAGCCAAAAAGCGCCCCCCTCTCTCCGCGCCCATTCAAGGCAATGGGGAAACGCACGTTTCGGGCTCCGGCGGCCGGGCACATTCACTCCACTCTGTCTAGGCACATTGACTCCCATTCAGCCTGGGCACATTCACTCCACTCCGCCTCGGCACTTCCAGTC
Organism: Conger conger; assembly: GCF_963514075.1. Classification (NCBI taxonomy): domain Eukaryota; kingdom Metazoa; phylum Chordata; class Actinopteri; order Anguilliformes; family Congridae; genus Conger; species Conger conger. The sequence goes on from NW_026890499.1 coordinate 237,729, forward strand.
CCACTCTGCCTGGGAACCTGCACTCCACTCGGCCTGGGCACCTCCACTCCACTCAGCCTGGGCACATTCACTCCACTCAGCCTTGGCACTTCCAGTCCCACTCTGCCAGGGAACCCCAACTCCACTCAGCCTGGGCACCTCCACTCCACTCAGCCTGGGCACATTCACTCCACTCAGCCTGGGCACTTCCAATCCCACTCTGCCTGGGTGCCTGCACTCCACTCAGCCTGGGCACCTCCACTCCACTCAGCCTGGCCACATTCACTCCACTCAGCCAGGGCACATTCACTCCACTCAGCCTGGGCACTTCCAGTCCCACTCTGCCCAGGAACCTCCACTCCCACTCTGACTGGGAACCTTCGCTACTCCTCTCCACACCCGGCTCTCCACCCGACTCACGGGGGCCCACTCTTAAGCCCTCCCGCCGCAAGTAATAGGCCCTTTGCCCGGGCGGAAAGTGAACCGCGGAACTGTGTCCCGCCCTCAATTCTCGTCCGATCGGAACGCGGTTTGGACCCGTTCTCCTGGGCGGCCTCGCAGCCCCTCCAGACCCAGCCAGTTAGCTCCAAGGGGCCGCCCCGAGCACGGGGAGGGGTGACACTTGACGCTTTGGCGCAACGGTGCCCGCGCCACGAGCCAAAAAGCGCCCCCCTCTCTCCGCGCCCATTCAAGGCAATGGGGAAACGCACGTTTCGGACTCCGGCAGCTGGGCACATTCACTCCACTCTGTCTAGGCACATTGACTCCCATTCAGCCTGGGCATATTCACTCCACTCCGCCTGGGCACTTCCAGTCCCACTCTGCCTGGGAACCTGCACTCCACTCGGCCTGGGCACCTCCACTCCACTCAGCCTGGGCACATTCACTCCACTCAGCCTTGGCACTTCCAGTCCCACTCTGCCAGGGAACCCCAACTCCACTCAGCCTGGGCACCTCCACTCCACTCAGCCTGGGCACATTCACTCCACTCAGCCTGGGCACTTCCAATCCCACTCTGCCTGGGAACCTGCACTCCACTCAGCCTGGGCACCTCCACTCCACTCAGCCTGGGTACATTCACTCCACTCAGCCTGGGCACTTCCAATCCCACTCTGCCTGGGAACCTGCACTCCACTCAGCCTGGGCACCTCCACTCCACTCAGCCTGGGCACATTCACTCCACTCAGCCTGGGCACTTCCAGTCCAACTCTGCCAGGGAACCCCAACTCCACTCAGCCTGGGCACCTCCACTCCACTCAGCCTCTGCACATTCACTCCACTCAGCCTGGGCACTTCCAGTCCCACTCTGCCTGGGAACCTGCACTCCACTCGGCCTGGGCACCTCCACTCCACTCAGCCTGGCCACATTCACTCCACTCAGCCAGGGCACATTCACTCCACTCAGCCTGGGCACTTCCAGTCCCACTCTGCCCAGGAACCTCCACTCCCACTCTGACTGGGAACCTCTGCTACTCCTCTCCACACCCGGCTCTCCACCCGACTCGCGGGGGCCCACTCTTAAGCCCTCCCGCCGCAAGATATAGGCCCTTTGCCCGGGCGGAAAGTGAACCGCGGAACTGTGTCCCGCCCTCAATTCTCGTCCGATCGGAACGCGGTTTGGACCCGTTCTCCTGGGCGGCCTCGCAGCCCCTCCGAACCCCGCTAGTTAGCTCCAAGGGGCCGCCCCGAGCACGGGGAGGTGTGACACTTGACGCTTTGGCGCAACGGTGCCCGCGCCACGAGCCAAAAAGTGCCCCCCTCTCTCCGCGCCCATTCAAGGCAATGGGGAAACGCACGTTTCGGGCTCCGGCGGCCGGGCACATTCACTCCACTCTGTCTAGGCACATTGACTCCCATTCAGCCTGGGCACATTCACTCCACTCCGCCTGGGCACTTCCAGTCCCACTCTGCCTGGGAACCTGCACTCCACTCGGCCTGGGCACCTCCACTCCACTCAGCCTGGGCACATTCACTCCACTCAGCCTGGGCACTTCCAATCCCACTCTGCCTGGGAACCTGCACTCCATTCAGCCTGGGCACCTGCACTCCACTCAGCCTGGGTTCATTACTCCACTCAGCCTGGGCACTTCCAATCCCACTCAGCCTGGGAACCTGCACTCCACTCAGCCTGGGCACCTCCACTCCACTCAGCCGGGGCACATTCACTCCACTCAGCGTTGGCACTTCCAGTCCCACTCTGCCAGGGAACCCCAACTCCACTCAGCCTGGGCACCTCCACTCCACTCAGCCTGGGCACATTCACTCCACTCACCGTTGGCACTTCCAGTCCCACTCTGCCAGGGAACCCCAACTCTACTCAGCCTGGGCACCTCCACTCCACTCAGCCTGGGCACATTCACTCCACTCAGCCTGGGCACCTCCAATCCCACTCTGCCTGGGATCCTGCACTCCACTCAGCCTGGGCCCCTCCACTCCACTCAGCCTGGGTACATTCACTCCACTCAGCCTGGGCACTTCCAATCCCACTCTGCCTGGGAACCTGCACTCCACTCAGCCTGGGCACCTCCACTCAGCCTGGGCACCTCCACTCCATTCAGCCTGGGCACATTCACTCCACTCAGCCTGGGCACTTCCAGTCCCACTCTGCTGGGAACCTGCACTCCACTCAGCCTGGGCACCTCCACTCCACTCAGCCTGGGTACCTTCACTCCACTCAGCCTTGGCACTTCCAGTCCCACTCTGCCAGGGAACCCCAACTCCACTCAGCCTGGGCACCTCCACTCCACTCAGCCTGGGCACATTCACTCCACTCAGCCTGGGCACTTCCAATCCCACTCTGCCAGGGAACCTGCACTCCACTCAGCCTGGGCACCTCCACTCCATTCAGCCTGGGCACATTCACTCCACTCAGCCTGGGCACTTTCAGTCCCACTCTGCCTGGGAACCTGCACTCCACTCGGCCTGGGCACCTCCACTCCACGCAGCCTGTGCACATTCACTCCACTCAGCCAGGGCACTTCCAGTCCCTCTCTGCCTGGGAACCCAAACTCCACTCAGCCTGGGCACCTCCACTCCACTCAGCCTGGGCACATTCACTCCACTCTGTCTAGGCACATTGACTCCCATTCAGCCTGGGCACATTCACTCCACTCCGCCTGGGCACTTCCAGTCCCACTCTGCCTGGGAACCTGCACTCCACTCGGCCTGGGCACCTCCACTCCACTCAGCCTGGGCACATTCACTCCACTCAGCCTGGGCACTTCCAATCCCACTCTGCCTGGGAACCTGCACTCCACTCAGCCTGGGCACCTCCACTCCACTCAGCCTGGGCACATTCACTCCACTCAGCCTTGGCACTTCCAGTCCCACTCTGCAAGGGAACCCCAACTCCACTCAGCCTGGGCACCTCCACTCCACTCAGCCTGGGCACATTCACTGCACTCAGCCTGGGCACTTCCAATCCCACTCTGCCAGGGAACCTGCACTCCACTCAGCCTGGGCACCTCCACTCCATTCAGCCTGGGCACATTCACTCCAATCAGCCTGGGCACTTTCAGTCCACTCAGCCAGGGCACATTCACTCCACTCAGCCTTGGCACTTCCAGTCCCACTCTGCCAGGGAACCCCAACTCCACTCAGCCTGGGCACCTCCACTCCACTCAGCCTGGGCACATTCACTCCACTCAGCCTGGGCACTTCCAATCCCACTCTGCCTGGGTGCCTGCACTCCACTCAGCCTGGGCACCTCCACTCCACTCAGCTTGGCCACATTCACTCCACTCAGCCAGGGCACATTCACTCCACTCAGCCTGGGCACTTCCAGTCCCACTCTGCCCAGGAACCTCCACTCCCACTCTGACTGGGAACCTCCGCTACTCCTCTCCACACCCGGCTCTCCACCCGACTCGCGGGGGCCCACTCTTAAGCCCTCCCGCCGCAAGTTATAGGCCCTTTGCCCGGGCGGAAAGTGAACCGCGGAACTGTGTCCCGCCCTCAATTCTCGTCCGATCGGAACGCGGTTTGGACCCGTTCTCCTGGGCGGCCTCGCAGCCCCTCCAGACCCAGCCAGTTAGCTCCAAGGGGCCGCCCCGAGCACGGGGAGGTGTGACACTTGATGCTTTGGCGCAACGGTGCCCGCGCCACGAGCCAAAAAGCGCCCCCCTCTCTCCGCGCCCATTCAAGGCAATGGGGAAACGCACGTTTCGGGCTCCGGCGGCCGGGCACATTCACTCCACTCTGTCTAGGCACATTGACTCCCATTCAGCCTGGGCACATTCACTCCACTCCGCCTGGGCACTTCCAGTCCCACTCTGCCTGGGAACCTGCACTCCACTCGGCCTGGGCACCTCCACTCCACTCAGTCTGGGCACATTCACTCCACTCAGCCTTGGCACTTCCAGTCCCACTCTGCCAGGGAACCCCAACTCCACTCAGCCTGGGCACCTCCATTCCACTCAGCCTGGGCACATTCACTCCACTCAGCCTGGGCACTTCCAATCCCACTCTGCCTGGGTGCCTGCACTCCACTCAGCCTGGGCACCTCCACTCCACTCAGCCTGGCCACATTCACTCCACTCAGCCTGGGCACATTCACTCCACTCAGCCTGGGCACTTCCAGTCCCACTCTGCCTTGGCACTTCCAGTCCCACTCTGCCAGGGAACCCCAACTCCACTCAGCCTGGGCACCTCCACTCCACTCAGCCTGGGCACATTCACTCCACTCAGCCTGGGCACTTCCAATCCCACTCTGCCTGGGAACCTGCACTCCACTCAGCCTGGGCACCTCCACTCCACTCGGCCTGGGCATCTCCACTCCACTCAGCCTGGGCACATTCACTCCACTCAGCCTTGGCACTTCCAGTCCCACTCTGCCAGGGAACCCCAACTCCACTCAGCCTGGGCACCTCCACTCCACTCAGCCTGGGCACATTCAGTCCACTCAGCCTGGGCACTTCCAGTCCCACTCTGCCTGGGAACCTGCACTCCACTCAGCCTGGGCACATTCAGTCCTCTCAGCCTGGGCACTTCCAGTCCCACTCTGCCTGGGCACCTCCACTCCACGCAGCCTGGGCACATTCACTCCACTCAGCCAGGGCACTTCCAGTCCCTCTCTGCCTGGGAACCCAAACTCCACTCAGCCTGGGCACCTCCACTCCACTCAGCCTGGGCACATTCACTCCACTCTGTCTAGGCACATTGACTCCCATTCAGCCTGGGCACATTCACTCCACTCCGCCTGGGCACTTCCAGTCCCACTCTGCCTGGGAACCTGCACTCCACTCAGCCTGGGCACCTCCACTCCACTCAGCCTGGGCACATTCACTCCACTCAGCCTGGGCACTTCCAATCCCACTCTGCCTGGGAACCTGCACTCCACTCAGCCTGGGCACCTCCACTCCACTCAGCCAGGGTACATTCACTCCACTCAGCCTGGGCACCTCCACTCCACTCAGCCTGGGCACATTCACTCCACTCAGCCTTGGCACTTCCAGTCCCACTCTGCCAGGGAACCCCAACTCCACTCAGCCTCGGCACCTCCACTCCACTCAGCCTGGGCACATTCACTCCACTCAGCCTGGGCACTTCCAATCCCACTGTGCCTGGGAACCTGCACTCCACTCAGCCTGGGCACCTCCACTCCACTCGGCCTGGGCATCTCCACTCCACTCAGCCTGGGCACATTCACTCCACTCAGCCTTGGCACTTCCAGTCCCACTCTGCCAGGGAACCCCAACTCCACTCAGCCTGGGCACCTCCACTCCACTCAGCCTGGGCACATTCAGTCCACTCAGCCTGGGCACTTCCAGTCCCACTCTGCCTGGGAACCTGCACTCCACTCGGCCTGGGCACCTCCACTCCACTCAGCCTGGGCACATTCACTCCACTCAGCCTGGGAACTTCCAATCCCACTCTGCCTGGGAACCTGCACTCCACTCAGCCTGGGCACCTCCACTCAGCCTGGGCACCTCCACTCCATTCAGCCTGGGCACATTCACTCCACTCAGCCTGGGCACTTTCAGTCACACTCTGCCTGGGAACCTGCACTCCACTCGTCCTGGGCATCTCCACTCCACTCAGCCTGGGCACATTCACTCCACTCACCCTTGGCACTTCCAGTCCCACTCTGCCAGGGAACCCCAACTCCACTCAGCCTGGGCACCTCCACTCCACTCAGCCTGGGCACATTCACTCCTCTCAGCCTGGGCACTTCCAGTCCCACTCTGCCTGGGAACCTGCACTCCACTCGGCCTGGGCACCTCCACTCCACTCAGCCTGGGCACATTCACTCCACTCAGCCTGGGCACTTCCAATCCCACTCTGCCTGGGTGCCTGCACTCCACTCAGCCTGGGCACCTCCACTCCACTCAGCCTGGCCACATTCACTCCACTCAGCCAGGGCACATTCACTCCACTCAGCCTGGGCACTTCCAGTCCCACTCTGCCCAGGAAACTCCACTCCCACTCTGACTGGGAACCTCCGCTACTCCTCTCCACACCCGGCTCTCCACCCGACTCGCGGGGGCCCACTCTTAAGCCCTCCCGCCGCAAGTTATAGGCCCTTTGCCCGGGCGGAAAGTGAACCGCGGAACTGTGTCCCGCCCTCAATTCTCGTCCGATCGGAACGCGGTTTGGACCCGTTCTCCTGGGCGGCCTCGCAGCCCCTCCAGACCCAGCCAGTTAGCTCCAAGGGGCCGCCCCGAGCACGGGGAGCTGTGACACTTGACGCTTTGGCGCAACGGTGCCCGCGCCACGAGCCAAAAAGCCCCCCCCTCTCTCCGCGCCCATTCAAGGCAATGGGGAAACGCATGTTTCGGGCTCCGGCGGCCGGGCACATTCACTCCACTCTGTCTAGGCACATTGACTCCAATTCAGCCTGGGCACATTCACTCCACTCCGCCTGGGCACTTCCAGTCCCACTCTGCCTGGGAACCTGCACTCCACTCGGCCTGGGCACCTCCACTCCACTCAGCCTGGGCACATTCGCTCCACTCAGCCTGGGCACTTCCAATCCCACTCTGCCTGGGAACCTGCACTCCTCTCAGCCTGGGCACCTGCACTCCACTCAGCCTGGGTACATTACTCCACTCAGCCTGGGCACTTCCAATCCCATTCTGCCTGGGAACCAGCGCTCCACTCAGCCTGGGCACCTCCACTCCACTCAGCCTGGGCACATTCACTCCAATCAGCGTTGGCACTTCCAGTCCCACTCTGCCAGGGAACCCCAACTCCACTCAGCCTGGGCACCTCCACTCCACTCAGCCTGGGCACATTCACTCCACTCAGCCTGGGCACTTCCAATCGCACTCTGCCTGGGAACCTGCACTCCACTCAGCCTGGGCACCTCCACTCCACTCAGCCTGGGTACATTCACTCCACTCAGCCTGGGCACTTCCAATCCCACTCTGCCTGGGAACCTGCACTCCACTCAGCCTGGGCACCTCCACTCCATTCAGCCTGGGCACATTCACTCCACTCAGCCTGGGCACTTCCAGTCCCACTCTGCCTGGGAACCTGCACTCCACTCAGCCTGGGCACCTCCACTCCACTCAGCCTGGGCACATTCACTCCACTCAGCCTGGGCACATTCACTCCACTCAGCCTGGGCACATTCACTCCACTCAGCCTGGGCACTTCCAGTCCCACTCTGCTGGGAACCTGCACTCCACTCAGCCTGGGAACCTCCACTCCACGCAGCCTGGGCACATTCACTCCACTCTGTCTAGGCACATTGACTCCCATTCAGCCTGGGAACATTCACTCCACTCAGCCTGGGCACATTCACTCCACTCAGCCTGGGCACTTCCAGTCCCACTCTGCCTGGGAACCTGCACTCCACTCAGCCTGGGCACCTCCAATCCACTCAGCCTGGGCACATTCTCTCCACTCAGCCTGGGCACATTCACTCAACTCAGCCTGGGCACATTCACTCCACTCAGCCTGGGCACATTCACTCCACTCAGCCAGGGCACATTCACTCCACTCAGCCTGGGCACTTCCAGTCCCACTCTGCCCAGGAACCTCCACTCCCACTCTGACTGGGAACCTCCGCTACTCCTCTCCACACCCGGCTCTCCACCCGACTCGCGGGGGCCCACTCTTAAGCCCTCCCGCCGCAAGTAATAGGCCCTTTGCCCGGGCGGAAAGTGAACCGCGGAACTGTGTCCCGCCCTCAATTCTCGTCCGATCGGAACGCGGTTTGGACCCGTTCTCCTGGGCGGCCTCGCAGCCCGTCCAGACCCAGCCAGTTAGCTCCAAGGGGCCGCCCCGAGCACGGGGAGGTGTGACACTTGACGCTTTGGCGCAACGGTGCCCGCGCCACGAGCCAAAAAGCGCCCCCCTCTCTCCGCGCCCATTCAAGGCAATGGGGAAAAGGAACGTTTCGGGCTCCGGCGGACGGGCAAATTCACTCCACTCTGTCTAGGCACATTGACTCCCATTCAGCCTGGGCACATTCACTCCACTCCGCCTGGGCACTTCCCACTCTGCCTGGGAACCTGCACTCCACTCGGCCTGGGCACCTCCACTCCACTCAGCCTGGGCACATTCACTCCACTCAGCCTGGGCACTTCCAATCCCACTCTACCTGGGAACCTGCACTCCACTCAGCCTGGGCACCTCCACTCCACTCAGCCTCGGCACATTCACTCCACTCTGCCTGGGCACATTCACTCCACTCAGCCTGGGCACATTCACTCCACTCAGCCTGGGAACTTCCAGTCCCACTCTGCTGGGAACCTGCACTCCACTCAGCCTGGGCACCTCCACTCCACTCAGCCTGGGTACATTCACTCCACTCAGCCTTGGCACTTCCAGTCCCACTCTGCCAGGGTACCCCAACTCCACTCAGCCTGGCACCTCCACTCCACTCAGCCTGGGCACATTCACTGCACTCAGCCTGGGCACTTCCAATCCCACTCTGCCAGGGAACCTGCACTCCACTCAGCCTGGGCACCTCCACTCCATTCAGCCTGGGCACATTCACTCCACTCCGCCTGGGCACTTCCAGTCCCACTCTGCCTGGGAACCTGCACTCCACTCGGCCTGGGCACCTCCACTCCACTCAGCCTGGGCACATTGACTCCACTCAGCCTTGGCACTTCCAGTCCCACTCTGCCAGGGTACCCCAACTCCACTCAGCCTGGGCACCTCCACTCCACTCAGCCTGGGCACATTCACTCCACTCAGCCTGGGCACTTCCAATCCCACTCTGCCTGGGCACCTCCACTCCACTCAGCCTGGGCACATTCACTCCACTCAGCCTGGGCACTTCCAATCCCACTCTGCCTGGGTGCCTGCACTCCACTCAGCCTGGGCACCTCCACTCCACTCAGCCTGGCCACATTCACTCCACTCAGCCAGGGCACATTCACTCCACTCAGCCTGGGCACTTCCAGTCCCACTCTGCCCAGGAACCTCCATTCCCACTCTGACTGGGAACCTCCGCTACTCCTCTCCACACCCGGCTCTCCACCCGACTCGCGGGGGCCCACTGTTAAGCCCTCCCGCCGCAAGTTATAGGCCCTTTGCCCGGGCGGAAAGTGAACCGCGGAACTGTGTCCCGCCCTCAATTCTCGTCCGATCGGAACGCGGTTTGGACCCGTTCTCCTGGGCGGCCTCGCAGCCCCTCCAGACCCAGCTAGTTAGCTCCAAGGGGCCGCCCCGAGCACGGGGAGGTGTGACACTTGACGCTTTGACGCAACGGTGCCCGCGCCACGAGCCAAAAAGCGCCCCCCTCTCTCCGCGCCCATTCAAGGCAATGGGGAAACGCACGTTTCGGGCTCCGGCGGCCGGGCACATTCACTCCACTCTGTCTAGGCACATTGACTCCCATTCAGCCTGGGCACATTCACTCCACTCCGCCTGGGCACTTCCAGTCCCACTCTGCCTGGGAACCTGCACTCCACTCGGCCTGGGCACATTCACTCCACTCAGCCTGGGCACTTCCAATCCCACTCTGCCTGGGAACCTGCACTCCACTCAGCCTGGGCACCTCCACTCAGCCTGGGCACCTCCACTCCATTCAGCCTGGGCACATTCACTCCACTCAGCCTGGGCACTTTCAGTCACACTCTGCCTGGGAACCTGCACTCCACTCGGCCTGGGCATCTCCACTCCACTCAGCCTGGGCACCTCCACTCCATTCAGCCTGGGCACATTCACTCCACTCCGCCTGGGCACTTCCAGTCCCACTCCTCCTGGGAACCTGCACTCCACTCGGCCTGGGCACCTCCACTCCACTCAGCCTGGGCACATTCACTCCACTCAGCCTTGGCACTTCCAGTCCCACTCTGCCAGGGAACCCCAACTCCACTCAGCTTGGGCACCTCCACTCCACTCAGCCTGGGCACATTCACTCCACTCAGCCTGGGCACTTCCAATCCCACTCTGCCTGGGCACCTCCACTCCACTCAGCCTGGGCACATTCACTCCACTCAGCCTGGGCACTTCCAATCCCACTCTGCCTGGGTGCCTGCACTCCACTCAGCCTGGGCACCTCCACTCCACTCAGCCTGGCCACATTCACTCCACTCAGCCAGGGCACATTCACTCCACTCAGCCTGGGCACTTCCAGTCCCACTCTGCCCAGGAACATCCACTCCCACTCTGACTGGGAACCTCCGCTACTCCTCTCCACACCCGGCTCTCCACCCGACTCGCGGGGGCCCACTCTTAAGCCCTCCCGCCGCAAGTTATAGGCCCTTTGCCCGGGCGGAAAGTGAACCGCGGAACTGTGTCCCGCCCTCAATTCTCGTCCGATCGGAACGCGGTTTGGACCCGTTCTCCTGGGCGGCCTCGCAGCCCCTCCAGACCCAGCCAGTTAGCTCCAAGGGGCCGCCCCGAGCACGGGGAGGGGTGACACTTGACGCTTTGGCGCAACGGTGCCCGCGCCACGAGCCAAAAAGCGCCCCCCTCTCTCCGCGCCCATTCAAGGCAATGGGGAAACGCACGTTTCGGGGTCCGGCGGCTGGGCACATTCACTCCACTCTGTCTAGGCACATTGACTCCCATTCAGCCTGGGCACATTCACTCCACTCCGCCTGGGCACTTCCCACTCTGCCTGGGAACCTGCACTCCACTCGGCCTGGGCACCTCCACTCCACTCAGCCTGGGCACATTCACTCCACTCAGCCTGGGCACTTCCAATCCCACTCTACCTGGGAACCTGCACTCCACTCAGCCTGGGCACCTCCACTCCACTCAGCCTCGGCACATTCACTCCACTCTTCCTGGGCACATTCACTCCACTCAGCCTGGGCACATTCACTCCACTCAGCCTGGGCACTTCCAGTCCCACTCTGCTGGGAACCTGCACTCCACTCAGCCTGGGCACCTCCACTCCTCTCAGCCTGGGCACATTCACTGCACTCAGCCTGGGCACTTCCAATCCCACTCTGCCAGGGAACCTGCACTCCACTCAGCCTAGGCACCTCCACTCCATTCAGCCTGGGCACATTCACTCCACTCCGCCTGGGCACTTCCAGTCCCACTCTGCCTGGGAACCTGCACTCCACTCGGCCTGGGCACCTCCACTCCACTCAGCCTGGGCACATTCACTCCACTCAGCCTGGGCACTTCCAATCCCACTCTGCCTGGGAACCTGCACTCCACTCAGCCTGGGCACCTCCACTCAGCCTGGGCACCTCCACTCCATTCAGCCTGGGCACATTCACTCCACTCAGCCTGGGCACTTTCAGTCACACTCTGCCTGGGAACCTGCACTCCACTCGGCCTGGGCATCTCCACTCCACTCAGCCTGGGCACCTCCACTCCATTCAGCCTGGGCACATTCACTCCACTCCGCCTGGGCACTTCCAGTCCCACTCTGCCTGGGAACCTGCACTCCACTCAGCCTGGGCACCTCCACTCAGCCTGGGCACCTCCACTCCATTCAGCCTGGGCACATTCACTCCACTCAGCCTGGGCACTTCCAGTCCCACTCTGCCTGGGAACCTGCACTCCACTCGGCCTGGGCACCTCCACTCCACTCAGCCTGGGCACATTCACTCCACTCAGCCTGGGCACTTTCAGTCACACTCTGCCTGGGAACCTGCACTCCACTCGGCCTGGGCATCTCCACTCCACTCAGCCTGGGCACATTCACTCCACTCTGCCTTGGCACTTCCAGTCCCACTCTTCCAGGGAACCCACACTCCACTCAGCCTGGGCACCTCCACTCCACTCAGCCTGGGCACATTCACTCCACTCAGCCTGGGCACTTCCAATCCCACTCTGCCTGGGTGCCTGCACTCCACTCAGCCTGGGCACCTCCACTCCACTCAGCCTGGCCACATTCACTCCACTCAGCCAGGGCACATTCACTCCACTCAGCCTGGGCACTTCCAGTCCCACTCTGCCCAGGAACCTCCACTCCCACTCTGACTGGGAACCTCCGCTACTACTCTCCACACCCGGCTCTCCACCCGACTCGCAGGGGCCCACTCTTAAGCCCTCCCGCCGCAAGTTATAGGCCCTTTGCCCGGGCGGAAAGTGAACCGCGGAACTGTGTCCCGCCCTCAATTCTCGTCCGATCGGAACGCGGTTTGGACCCGTTCTTCTGGGCGGCCTCGCAGCCCCTCCAGACCCAGTTAGTTAGCTCCAAGGGGCCGCCCCGAGCACGGGGAGGTGTGACACTTGACGCTTTGACGCAACGGTGCCCGCGCCACGAGCCAAAAAGCACCCCCCTCTCTCCGCGCCCATTCAAGGCAATGGGGAAACGCACGTTTCGGGCTCCGGCGGCCGGGCACATTCACTCCACTCTGTGTAGGAACATTGACTCCCATTCAGCCTGGGCACATTCACTCCACTCCGCCTGGGCACTTCCAGTCCCACTCTGCCAGGGAACCTGCACTCCACTCGGCCTGGGCACCTCCACTCCACTCAGCCTGGGCACATTCACTCCACTCAGCCTGGGCACATCCATTCCCACTCTGCCTGGGAACCTGCACTCCACTCAGCCTGGGCACCTCCACTCAGCCTGGGCACCTCCACTCCATTCAGCCTGGGCACATTCACTCCACTCAGCCTGGGCACTTTCAGTCACACTCTGCCTGGGAACCTGCACTCCACTCGGCCTGGGCATCTCCACTCCACTCAGCCTGGGCACATTCACTCCACTCAGCCTTGGCACTTCCAGTCCCACTCTGCCAGGGAACCCCAACTCCACTCAGCCTGGGCACCTCCACTCCACTCAGCCTGGGCACATTCACTCCACTCAGCCTGGGCACTTCCAGTCCCACTCTGCCTGGGAACCTGCACTCCACTCGGCCTGGGCACCTCCACTCCACTCAGCCTGGGCACATTCACTCCACTCAGCCTGGGCACTTCCAATCCCACTCTGCCTGGGTGCCTGCACTCCACTCAGCCTGGGCACCTCCACTCCACTCAGCCTCGGCACATTCACTCCACTCTGCCTGGGCACATTCACTCCACTCAGCCTGGGCACATTCACTCTACTCAGCCTGGGCACTTCCAGTCCCACTCTGCTGGGAACCTGCACTCCACTCAGCCTGGGCACCTCCACTCCACTCAGCCTGGGTACATTCACTCCACTCAGCCTTGGCACTTCCAGTCCCACTCTGCCAGGGTACCCCAACTCCACTCAGCCTGGCACCTCCACTCCACTCAGCCTGGGCACCTTCACTGCACTCAGCTTGGGCACTTCCAATCCCACTCTGCCTGGGAACCTGCATTCCACTCAGCCTGGACACCTCCACTCCACTCAGCCTCGGCACATTCACTCCACTCTGCCTGGGCACATTCACTCCACTCAGCCTGGGGACATTCACTCCACTCAGCCTGGGAACTTCCAATCCCACTCTGCCTGGGAACCAGCACTCCACTCAGCCTGGGCACCTCCACTCCACTCAGCCTGGGTACATTCACTCCACTCAGCCTTGGCACTTCCAGTCCCACTCTGCCAGGGAACCCCAACTCCACTCAGCCTGGGCACCTCCACTCCACTCAGCCTGGGCACATTCACTCCACTCAGCCTGGGCACTTCCAATCCCACTCTGCCTGGGAACCTGCACTCCACTCGGCCTGGGCATCTCCACTCCACTCAGCCTGGGCACATTCACTCCACTCAGCCTTGGCACTTCCAGTCCCACTCTGCCAGGGAACCCCAACTCCACTCAGCCTGGGCACCTCCACTCCACTCAGCCTGGGCACATTCACTCCACTCAGCCTGGGCACTTCCAGTCCCACTCTGCCTGGGAACCTGCACTCCACTCGGCCTGGGAACCTCCACTCCACTCAGCCTGGGCACATTCACTCCACTCAGCCTGGGCACTTCCAATCCCACTCTGCCTGGGTGCCTGCACTCCACTCAGCCTGGGCACCTCCACTCCACTCAGCCTCGGCACATTCACTCCACTCTGCCTGGGCACATTCACTCCACTCAGCCTGGGCACATTCACTCTACTCAGCCTGGGCACTTCCAGTCCCACTCTGCTGGGAACCTGCACTCCACTCAGCCTGGGCACCTCCACTCCACTCAGCCTGGGTACATTCACTCCACTCAGCCTTGGCACTTCCAGTCCCACTCTGCCAGGGTACCCCAACTCCACTCAGCCTGGCACCTCCACTCCACTCAGCCTGGGCACCTTCACTGCACTCAGCTTGGGCACTTCCAATCCCACTCTGCCTGGGAACCTGCATTCCACTCAGCCTGGGCACCTCCACTCCACTCAGCCTCGGCACATTCACTCCACTCTGCCTGGGCACATTCACTCCACTCAGCCTGGGGACATTCACTCCACTCAGCCTGGGAACTTCCAATCCCACTCTGCCTGGGAACCAGCACTCCACTCAGCCTGGGCACCTCCACTCCACTCAGCCTGGGTACATTCACTCCACTCAGCCTTGGCACTTCCAGTCCCACTCTGCCAGGGAACCCCAACTCCACTCAGCCTGGGCACCTCCACTCCACTCAGCCTGGGCACATTCACTCCACTCAGCCTGGGCACTTCCAATCCCACTCTGCCTGGGAACCTGCACTCCACTCAGCCTGGGCACCTCCACTCCACTCAGCCTTGGTACTTCCAATCCCACTCTGCTGGGAACCTGCACTCCACTCAGCCTGGGAACCTCCACTCCACGCAGCCTGGGCACATTCACTCCACTCAGCCAGGGCACTTCCAGTCCCTCTCTGCCTGGGAACCCCAACTCCACTCAGCCTGGGCACCTCCACTCCACTCAGCCTGGGCACATTCACTCCACTCTGTCTAGGCACATTGACTCCCATTCAGCCTGGGCACATTCACTCCACTCCGCCTGGGCACTTCCAGTCCCACTCTGCCTGGGAACTTGCACTCCACTCGGCCTGGGCACCTCCACTCCACTCAGCCTGGGCACATTCACTCCACTCAGCCTTGGCACTTCCAGTCCCACTCTGCCAGGGAACCCCAACTCCACTCAGCCTGGGCACCTCCACTCCACTCAGCCTGGGCACATTCACTCCACTCAGCCTGGGCACTTCCAATCCCACTCTGCCTGGGAACCTGCACTCCACTCAGCCTGGGCACCTCCACTCCACTCAGCCTGGGTACATTCACTCCACTCAGCCTGGGCACCTCCACTCCACTCAGCCTGGGCACATTCACTCCACTCAGCCTTGGCACTTCCAGTCCCACTCTGCCAGGGAACCCCAACTCCACTCAGCCTGGGCACCTCCACTCCACTCAGCCTGGGCACATTCACTCCACTCAGCCCTCGCACTTCCAATCCCACTCTGCCTGGGAACCTGCACTCCACTCAGCCTGGGCACCTCCACTCCACTCGGCCTGGGCATCTCCACTCCACTCAGCCTGGGCACATTCACTCCACTCAGCCTTGGCACTTCCAGTCCCACTCTGCCAGGGAACCCCAACTCCACTCAGCCTGTGCACCTCCACTCCACTCAGCCTGGGCACATTCAGTCCACTCAGCCTGGGCACTTCCAGTCCCACTCTGCCTGGGAACCTGCACTCCACTCAGCCTGGGCACCTCCACTCCACTCAGCCTGGGCACATTCACTCCACTCAGCCTGGGCACTTCCAGTCCCACTCTGCCTGGGAACCTGCACTCCACTCGGCCTGGGCACCTCCACTCCACGCAGCCTGGGCACATTCACTCCACTCAGCCAGGGCACTTCCAGTCCCTCTCTGCCTGGGAACCCCAACTCCACTCAGCCTGGGCACCTCCACTCCACTCAGCCTGGGCACATTCACTCCACTCTGTCTAGGCACATTGACTCCCATTCAGCCTGGGATCATTCACTCCACTCAGCCTGGGCACATTCACTCCACTCAGCCTGGGCACATCCAATCCCACTCCGCCTGGGAACCTGCACTCCACTCAGCCTGGGCACCTCCACTCAGCCTGGGCACCTCCACTCCATTCAGCCTGGGCACATTCACTCCACTCAGCCTGGGCACTTTCAGTCACACTCTGCCTGGGAACCTGCACTCCACTCGGCCTGGGCATCTCCACTCCACTCAGCCTGGGCACATTCACTCCACTCAGCCTTGGCACTTCCAGTCCCACTCTGCCAGGGAACCCCAACTCCACTCAGCCTGGGCACCTCCACTCCACTCAGCCTGGGCACATTCACTCCACTCAGCCTGGGCACTTCCAGTCCCACTCTGCCTGGGAACCTGCACTCCACTCGGCCTGGGCACCTCCACTCCACTCAGCCTGGGCACATTCACTCCACTCAGCCTGGGCACTTCCAATCCCACTCTGCCTGGGTGCCTGCACTCCACTCAGCCTGGGCACCTCCACTCCACTCAGCCTCGGCACATTCACTCCACTCTGCCTGGGCACATTCACTCCACTCAGCCTGGGCACATTCACTCTACTCAGCCTGGGCACTTCCAGTCCCACTCTGCTGGGAACCTGCACTCCACTCAGCCTGGGCACCTCCACTCCACTCAGCCTGGGTACATTCACTCCACTCAGCCTTGGCACTTCCAGTCCCACTCTGCCAGGGTACCCCAACTCCACTCAGCCTGGCACCTCCACTCCACTCAGCCTGGGCACCTTCACTGCACTCAGCTTGGGCACTTCCAATCCCACTCTGCCTGGGAACCTGCATTCCACTCAGCCTGGGCACCTCCACTCCACTCAGCCTCGGCACATTCACTCCACTCTGCCTGGGCACATTCACTCCACTCAGCCTGGGGACATTCACTCCACTCAGCCTGGGAACTTCCAATCCCACTCTGCCTGGGAACCAGCACTCCACTCAGCCTGGGCACCTCCACTCCACTCAGCCTGGGTACATTCACTCCACTCAGCCTTGGCACTTCCAGTCCCACTCTGCCAGGGAACCCCAACTCCACTCAGCCTGGGCACCTCCACTCCACTCAGCCTGGGCACATTCACTCCACTCAGCCTGGGCACTTCCAATCCCACTCTGCCTGGGAACCTGCACTCCACTCAGCCTGGGCACCTCCACTCCACTCAGCCTTGGTACTTCCAATCCCACTCTGCTGGGAACCTGTACTCCACTAAGCCTGGGAACCTCCACTCCACGCAGCCTGGGCACATTCACTCCACTCAGCCAGGGCACTTCCAGTCCCTCTCTGCCTGGGAACCCCAACTCCACTCAGCCTGGGCACCTCCACTCCACTCAGCCTGGGCACATTCACTCCACTCTGTCTAGGCACATTGACTCCCATTCAGCCTGGGCACATTCACTCCACTCCGCCTGGGCACTTCCAGTCCCACTCTGCCTGGGAACCTGCACTCCACTCGGCCTGGGCACCTCCACTCCACTCAGCCTGGGCACATTCACTCCACTCAGCCTTGGCACTTCCAGTCCCACTCTGCCAGGGAACCCCAACTCCACTCAGCCTGGGCACCTCCACTCCACTCAGCCTGGGCACATTCACTCCACTCAGCCTGGGCACTTCCAATCCCACTCTGCCTGGGAACCTGCACTCCACTCAGCCTGGGCACCTCCACTCCACTCAGCCTGGGTACATTCACTCCACTCAGCCTGGGCACCTCCACTCCACTCAGCCTGGGCACATTCACTCCACTCAGCCTTGGCACTTCCAGTCCCACTCTGCCAGGGAACCCCAACTCCACTCAGCCTGGGCACCTCCACTCCACTCAGCCTGGGCACATTCACTCCACTCAGCCCTCGCACTTCCAATCCCACTCTGCCTGGGAACCTGCACTCCACTCAGCCTGGGCACCTCCACTCCACTCGGCCTGGGCATCTCCACTCCACTCAGCCTGGGAACATTCACTCCACTCAGCCTTGGCACTTCCAGTCCCACTCTGCCAGGGAACCCCAACTCCACTCAGCCTGTGCACCTCCACTCCACTCAGCCTGGGCACATTCAGTCCACTCAGCCTGGGCACTTCCAGTCCCACTCTGCCTGGGAACCTGCACTCCACTCGGCCTGGGCACCTCCACTCCACTCAGCCTGGGCACATTCACTCCACTCAGCCTGGGCACTTCCAATCCCACTCTGCCTGGGAACCAGCACTCCACTCAGCCTGGGCACCTCCACTCCACGCAGCCTGGGCACATTCACTCCACTCAGCCAGGGCACTTCCAGTCCCTCTCTGCCTGGGAACCCCAACTCCACTCAGCCTGGGCACCTCCACTCCACTCAGCCTGGGCACATTCACTCCACTCTGTCTAGGCACATTGACTCCCATTCAGCCTGGGATCATTCACTCCACTCAGCCTGGGCACATTCACTCCACTCAGCCTGGGCACTTCCAGTCCCACTCTGCCTGGGAACCTGCACTCCACTCAGCCTGGGCACCTCCAATCCACTCTGCCTGGGCACATTCTCTCCACTCAGCCTGGGCACATTCACTCCACTCAGCCTGGGCACATTCACTCCACTCAGCCTGGGCACATTCACTCCACTCAGCCAGGGCACATTCACTCCACTCAGCCTGGGCACTTCCAGTCCCACTCTGCCCAGGAACCTCCACTCCCACTCTGACTGGGAACCTCCGCTACTCCTCTCCACACCCGGCTCTCCACCCGACTCGCGGGGGCCCACTCTTAAGCCCTCCCGCCGCAAGTTATAGGCCCTTTGCCCGGGCGGAAAGTGAACCGCGGAACTGTGTCCCGCCCTCAATTCTCGTCCGATCGGAACGCGGTTTGGACCCGTTCTCCTGGGCGGCCTCGCAGCCCCTCCAGACCCAGCCAGTAAGCTCCAAGGGGCTGCCCCGAGCACGGGGAGGGGTGACACTTGACACTTTGGCGCAACGGTGCCCGCGCCACGAGCCAAAAAGCGCCCCCCTCTCTCCGAGCCCATTCAAGGCAATGGGGAAACGCACGTTTCGGGCTCCGGCGGCCGGGCACATTCACTCCACTCCGCCTGGGCACTTCCAGTCCCACTCGGCCTGGGAACCTGCACTCCACTCGGCCTGGGCACCTCCACTCCACTCAGCCTGGGCACATTCACTCCACTCAGCCTGGGCACTTCCAATCCCACTCTGCCAGGGAACCTGCACTCCACTCAGCCTGGGCACATGCAATCCACTCAGCCTAGGGACATTCACTCCACTCAGCCTGGGAACTTCCAATCCCACTCTGCCTGGGAACCAGCACTCCACTCAGCCTGGGCACCTCCACTCCACTCAGCCTGGGTACATTCACTCCACTCAGCCTTGGCACTTCCAGTCCCACTCTGCCAGGGAACCCCAACTCCACTCAGCCTGGGCACCTCCACTCCACTCAGCCTGGGCACATTCACTCCACTCAGCCTGGGCACTTCCAATCCCACTCTGCCTGGGAACCTGCACTCCACTCAGCCTGGGCACCTCCACTCCACTCAGCCTGGGTACATTCACTCCACTCAGCCTGGGCACTTCCAATCCCACTCTGCCTGGGAACCTGCACTCCACTCAGCCTGGGCACCTCCACTCCATTCAGCCTGGGCACATTCACTCCACTCAGTCTGGGCACTTCCAGTCCCACTCTGCCTGGGAACCTGCACTCCACTCAGCCTGGGCACCTCCACTCCACTCAGCCTGGGCACATTCACTCCACTCAGCCTGGGCACATTCACTCCACTCAGCCTGGGCACATTCACTCCACTCAGCCTGGGCACTTCCAGTCCCACTCTGCTGGGAACCTGCACTCCACTCAGCCTGGGAACCTCCACTCCACTCAGCCTGGGCACATTCACTCCACTCAGCCAGGGCACTTCCAGTCCCTCTCTGCCTGGGAACCCCAACTCCACTCAGCCTGGGCACATTCACTCCACTCTGTCTAGGCACATTGACTCCCATTCAGCCTGGGCACATTCACTCCACTCCGCCTGGGCACTTCCAGTCCCACTCTGCTGGGAGCCTGCACTCCACTCAGCCTGGGAACCTCCACTCCACGCAGCCTGGGCACATTCACTCCACTCAGCCAGGGCACCTCCAGTCCGTCTCTGCCTGGGAACCCCAACTCCACTCAGCCTGGGCACCTCCACTCCACTCAGCCTGGGCACATTCACTCCACTCTGTCTAGGCACATTGACTCCCATTCAGCCTGGGATCATTCACTCCACTCAGCCTGGGCACATTCACTCCACTCAGCCTGGACACTTCCAGTCCCACTCTGCCTGGGAACCTGCACTCCACTCAGCCTGGGCACCTCCAATCCACTCTGCCTGGGCACATTCTCTTCACTCAGCCTGGGCACATTCACTCCACTCAGCCTGGGCACATTCACTCCACTCAGCCTGGGTACATTCACTCCACTCAGCCTTGGCACTTCCAGTCCCACTCTGCCAGGGAACCACAACTCCACTCAGCCTGGGCACCTCCACTCCACTCAACCTGGGCAGCTCCACTCCACTCAGCCTGGGCACATTCACTCCACTCAGCCTGGGCACTTCCAGTCCCACTCTGCTGGGAACCTGCACTCCACTCAGCCTGGGAACCTCCACTCCACGCAGCCTGGGCACATTCACTCCACTCAGCCAGGGCACTTCCAGTCCCTCTCTGCCTGGGAACCCCAACTCCACTCAGCCTGGGCACCTCCACTCCACTCAGCCTGGGCACATTCACTCCACTCAGCCTGGGCACCTCCACTCCACTCAGCCTGGGTACATTCACTCCACTCAGCCTGGGCACCTCCACTCCACTCAGCCTGTGCACATTCACTCCACTCAGCCTTGGCACTTCCAGTCCCACTCTGCCAGGGAACCCCAACTCCACTCAGCCTGGGCACCTCCACTCCACTCAGCCTGGGCACATTCACTCCACTCAGCCCTCGCACTTCCAATCCCACTCTGCCTGGGAACCTGCACTCCACTCAGCCTGGGCACCTCCACTCCACTCGGCCTGGGCACCTCCACTCCACTCAGCCTGGGCACATTCACTCCACTCAGCCTGGGCACTTCCAATCCCACTCTGCCTGGGAACCTGCACTCCACTCAGCCTGGGCACCTCCACTCCACTCAGCCTGGGTACATTCACTCCACTCAGCCTGGGCACCTCCACTCCACTCAGCCTGGGCACATTCACTCCACTCAGCCTTGGCACTTCCAGTCCCACTCTGCCAGGGAACCCCAACTCCACTCAGCCTGGGCACCTCCACTCCACTCAGCCTGGGCACATTCACTCCACTCAGCCCTCGCACTTCCAATCCCACTCTGCCTGGGAACCTGCACTCCACTCAGCCTGGGCACCTCCACTCCACTCGGCCTGGGCATCTCCACTCCACTCAGCCTGGGCACATTCACTCCACTCAGCCTTGGCACTTCCAGTCCCACTCTGCCAGGGAACCCCAACTCCACTCAGCCTGTGCACCTCCACTCCACTCAGCCTGGGCACATTCAGTCCACTCAGCCTGGGCACTTCCAGTCCCACTCTGTCTGGGAACCTGCACTCCACTCGGCCTGGGCACCTCCACTCCACTCAGCCTGGGCACATTCACTCCACTCAGCCTGGGCACTTCCAATCCCACTCTGCCTGGGAACCTGCACTCCACTCAGCCTGGGCACCTCCACTCCACGCAGCCTGGGCACATTCACTCCACTCAGCCAGGGCACTTCCAGTCCCTCTCTGCCTGGGAACCCCAACTCCACTCAGCCTGGGCACCTCCACTCCACTCAGCCTGGGCACATTCACTCCACTCTGTCTAGGCACATTGACTCCCATTCAGCCTGGGATCATTCACTCCACTCAGCCTGGGCACATTCACTCCACTCAGCCTGGGCACTTCCAGTCCCACTCTGCCTGGGAACCTGCACTCCACTCAGCCTGGGCACCTCCAATCCACTCTGCCTGGGCACATTCTCTCCACTCAGCCTGGGCACATTCACTCCACTCAGCCTGGGCACATTCACTCCACTCAGCCTGGGCACATTCACTCCACTCAGCCAGGGCACATTCACTCCACTCAGCCTGGGCACTTCCAGTCCCACTCTGCCCAGGAACCTCCACTCCCACTCTGACTTGGAACCTCCGCTACTCCTCTCCACACCCGGCTCTCCACCCGACTCGCGGGGGCCCACTCTTAAGCCCTCCCGCCGCAAGTTATAGGCCCTTTGCCCGGGCGGAAAGTGAACCGCGGAACTGTGTCCCGCCCTCAATTCTCGTCCGATCGGAACGCGGTTTGGACCCGTTCTCCTGGGCGGCCTCGCAGCCCCTCCAGACCCAGCCAGTAAGCTCCAAGGGGCTGCCCCGAGCACGGGGAGGGGTGACACTTGACACTTTGGCGCAACGGTGCCCGCGCCACGAGCTAAAAAGCGCCCCCCTCTCTCCGAGCCCATTCAAGGCAATGGGGAAACGCACGTTTCGGGCTCCGGCGGCCGGGCACATTCACTCCACTCCGCCTGGGCACTTCCAGTCCCACTCGGCCTGGGAACCTGCACTCCACTCGGCCTGGGCACCTCCACTCCACTCAGCCTGGGCACATTCACTCCACTCAGCCTGGGCACTTCCAATCCCACTCTGCCAGGGAACCTGCACTCCACTCAGCCTGGGCACATGCAATCCACTCAGCCTAGGGACATTCACTCCACTCAGCCTGGGAACTTCCAATCCCACTCTGCCTGGGAACCAGCACTCCACTCAGCCTGGGCACCTCCACTCCACTCAGCCTGGGTACATTCACTCCACTCAGCCTTGGCACTTCCAGTCCCACTCTGCCAGGGAACCCCAACTCCACTCAGCCTGGGCACCTCCACTCCACTCAGCCTGGGCACATTCACTCCACTCAGCCTGGGCACTTCCAATCCCACTCTGCCTGGGAACCTGCACTCCACTCAGCCTGGGCACCTCCACTCCACTCAGCCTGGGTACATTCACTCCACTCAGCCTGGGCACTTCCAATCCCACTCTGCCTGGGAACCTGCACTCCACTCAGCCTGGGCACCTCCACTCCATTCAGCCTGGGCACATTCACTCCACTCAGTCTGGGCACTTCCAGTCCCACTCTGCCTGGGAACCTGCACTCCACTCAGCCTGGGCACCTCCACTCCACTCAGCCTGGGCACATTCACTCCACTCAGCCTGGGCACATTCACTCCACTCAGCCTGGGCACATTCACTCCACTCAGCCTGGGCACTTCCAGTCCCACTCTGCTGGGAACCTGCACTCCACTCAGCCTGGGAACCTCCACTCCACTCAGCCTGGGCACATTCACTCCACTCAGCCAGGGCACTTCCAGTCCCTCTCTGCCTGGGAACCCCAACTCCACTCAGCCTGGGCACATTCACTCCACTCTGTCTAGGCACATTGACTCCCATTCAGCCTGGGCACATTCACTCCACTCCGCCTGGGCACTTCCAGTCCCACTCTGCTGGGAGCCTGCACTCCACTCAGCCTGGGAACCTCCACTCCACGCAGCCTGGGCACATTCACTCCACTCAGCCAGGGCACCTCCAGTCCGTCTCTGCCTGGGAACCCCAACTCCACTCAGCCTGGGCACCTCCACTCCACTCAGCCTGGGCACATTCACTCCACTCTGTCTAGGCACATTGACTCCCATTCAGCCTGGGATCATTCACTCCACTCAGCCTGGGCACATTCACTCCACTCAGCCTGGACACTTCCAGTCCCACTCTGCCTGGGAACCTGCACTCCACTCAGCCTGGGCACCTCCAATCCACTCTGCCTGGGCACATTCTCTTCACTCAGCCTGGGCACATTCACTCCACTCAGCCTGGGCACATTCACTCCACTCAGCCTGGGTACATTCACTCCACTCAGCCTTGGCACTTCCAGTCCCACTCTGCCAGGGAACCACAACTCCACTCAGCCTGGGCACCTCCACTCCACTCAACCTGGGCAGCTCCACTCCACTCAGCCTGGGCACATTCACTCCACTCAGCCTGGGCACTTCCAGTCCCACTCTGCTGGGAACCTGCACTCCACTCAGCCTGGGAACCTCCACTCCACGCAGCCTGGGCACATTCACTCCACTCAGCCAGGGCACTTCCAGTCCCTCTCTGCCTGGGAACCCCAACTCCACTCAGCCTGGGCACCTCCACTCCACTCAGCCTGGGCACATTCACTCCACTCAGCCTGGGCACCTCCACTCCACTCAGCCTGGGTACATTCACTCCACTCAGCCTGGGCACCTCCACTCCACTCAGCCTGTGCACATTCACTCCACTCAGCCTTGGCACTTCCAGTCCCACTCTGCCAGGGAACCCCAACTCCACTCAGCCTGGGCACCTCCACTCCACTCAGCCTGGGCACATTCACTCCACTCAGCCCTCGCACTTCCAATCCCACTCTGCCTGGGAACCTGCACTCCACTCAGCCTGGGCACCTCCACTCCACTCGGCCTGGGCACCTCCACTCCACTCAGCCTGGGCACATTCACTCCACTCAGCCTGGGCACTTCCAATCCCACTCTGCCTGGGAACCTGCACTCCACTCAGCCTGGGCACCTCCACTCCACTCAGCCTGGGTACATTCACTCCACTCAGCCTGGGCACCTCCACTCCACTCAGCCTGGGCACATTCACTCCACTCAGCCTTGGCACTTCCAGTCCCACTCTGCCAGGGAACCCCAACTCCACTCAGCCTGGGCACCTCCACTCCACTCAGCCTGGGCACATTCACTCCACTCAGCCCTCGCACTTCCAATCCCACTCTGCCTGGGAACCTGCACTCCACTCAGCCTGGGCACCTCCACTCCACTCGGCCTGGGCATCTCCACTCCACTCAGCCTGGGCACATTCACTCCACTCAGCCTTGGCACTTCCAGTCCCACTCTGCCAGGGAACCCCAACTCCACTCAGCCTGTGCACCTCCACTCCACTCAGCCTGGGCACATTCAGTCCACTCAGCCTGGGCACTTCCAGTCCCACTCTGTCTGGGAACCTGCACTCCACTCGGCCTGGGCACCTCCACTCCACTCAGCCTGGGCACATTCACTCCACTCAGCCTGGGCACTTCCAATCCCACTCTGCCTGGGAACCTGCACTCCACTCAGCCTGGGCACCTCCACTCCACGCAGCCTGGGCACATTCACTCCACTCAGCCAGGGCACTTCCAGTCCCTCTCTGCCTGGGAACCCCAACTCCACTCAGCCTGGGCACCTCCACTCCACTCAGCCTGGGCACATTCACTCCACTCTGTCTAGGCACATTGACTCCCATTCAGCCTGGGATCATTCACTCCACTCAGCCTGGGCACATTCACTCCACTCAGCCTGGGCACTTCCAGTCCCACTCTGCCTGGGAACCTGCACTCCACTCAGCCTGGGCACCTCCAATCCACTCTGCCTGGGCACATTCTCTCCACTCAGCCTGGGCACATTCACTCCACTCAGCCTGGGCACATTCACTCCACTCAGCCTGGGCACATTCACTCCACTCAGCCAGGGCACATTCACTCCACTCAGCCTGGGCACTTCCAGTCCCACTCTGCCCAGGAACCTCCACTCCCACTCTGACTTGGAACCTCCGCTACTCCTCTCCACACCCGGCTCTCCACCCGACTCGCGGGGGCCCACTCTTAAGCCCTCCCGCCGCAAGTTATAGGCCCTTTGCCCGGGCGGAAAGTGAACCGCGGAACTGTGTCCCGCCCTCAATTCTCGTCCGATCGGAACGCGGTTTGGACCCGTTCTCCTGGGCGGCCTCGCAGCCCCTCCAGACCCAGCCAGTAAGCTCCAAGGGGCTGCCCCGAGCACGGGGAGGGGTGACACTTGACACTTTGGCGCAACGGTGCCCGCGCCACGAGCCAAAAAGCGCCCCCCTCTCTCCGAGCCCATTCAAGGCAATGGGGAAACGCACGTTTCGGGCTCCGGCGGCCGGGCACATTCACTCCACTCCGCCTGGGCACTTCCAGTCCCACTCGGCCTGGGAACCTGCACTCCACTCGGCCTGGGCACCTCCACTCCACTCAGCCTGGGCACATTCACTCCACTCAGCCTGGGCACTTCCAATCCCACTCTGCCAGGGAACCTGCACTCCACTCAGCCTGGGCACATGCAATCCACTCAGCCTAGGGACATTCACTCCACTCAGCCTGGGAACTTCCAATCCCACTCTGCCTGGGAACCAGCACTCCACTCAGCCTGGGCACCTCCACTCCACTCAGCCTGGGTACATTCACTCCACTCAGCCTTGGCACTTCCAGTCCCACTCTGCCAGGGAACCCCAACTCCACTCAGCCTGGGCACCTCCACTCCACTCAGCCTGGGCACATTCACTCCACTCAGCCTGGGCACTTCCAATCCCACTCTGCCTGGGAACCTGCACTCCACTCAGCCTGGGCACCTCCACTCCACTCAGCCTGGGTACATTCACTCCACTCAGCCTGGGCACTTCCAATCCCACTCTGCCTGGGAACCTGCACTCCACTCAGCCTGGGCACCTCCACTCCATTCAGCCTGGGCACATTCACTCCACTCAGTCTGGGCACTTCCAGTCCCACTCTGCCTGGGAACCTGCACTCCACTCAGCCTGGGCACCTCCACTCCACTCAGCCTGGGCACATTCACTCCACTCAGCCTGGGCACATTCACTCCACTCAGCCTGGGCACATTCACTCCACTCAGCCTGGGCACTTCCAGTCCCACTCTGCTGGGAACCTGCACTCCACTCAGCCTGGGAACCTCCACTCCACTCAGCCTGGGCACATTCACTCCACTCAGCCAGGGCACTTCCAGTCCCTCTCTGCCTGGGAACCCCAACTCCACTCAGCCTGGGCACATTCACTCCACTCTGTCTAGGCACATTGACTCCCATTCAGCCTGGGCACATTCACTCCACTCCGCCTGGGCACTTCCAGTCCCACTCTGCTGGGAGCCTGCACTCCACTCAGCCTGGGAACCTCCACTCCACGCAGCCTGGGCACATTCACTCCACTCAGCCAGGGCACCTCCAGTCCGTCTCTGCCTGGGAACCCCAACTCCACTCAGCCTGGGCACCTCCACTCCACTCAGCCTGGGCACATTCACTCCACTCTGTCTAGGCACATTGACTCCCATTCAGCCTGGGATCATTCACTCCACTCAGCCTGGGCACATTCACTCCACTCAGCCTGGACACTTCCAGTCCCACTCTGCCTGGGAACCTGCACTCCACTCAGCCTGGGCACCTCCAATCCACTCTGCCTGGGCACATTCTCTTCACTCAGCCTGGGCACATTCACTCCACTCAGCCTGGGCACATTCACTCCACTCAGCCTGGGTACATTCACTCCACTCAGCCTTGGCACTTCCAGTCCCACTCTGCCAGGGAACCATAACTCCACTCAGCCTGGGCACCTCCACTCCACTCAACCTGGGCAGCTCCACTCCACTCAGCCTGGGCACATTCACTCCACTCAGCCTGGGCACTTCCAGTCCCACTCTGCTGGGAACCTGCACTCCACTCAGCCTGGGAACCTCCACTCCACGCAGCCTGGGCACATTCACTCCACTCAGCCAGGGCACTTCCAGTCCCTCTCTGCCTGGGAACCCCAACTCCACTCAGCCTGGGCACCTCCACTCCACTCAGCCTGGGCACATTCACTCCACTCAGCCTGGGCACCTCCACTCCACTCAGCCTGGGTACATTCACTCCACTCAGCCTGGGCACCTCCACTCCACTCAGCCTGGGCACATTCACTCCACTCAGCCTTGGCACTTCCAGTCCCACTCTGCCAGGGAACCCCAACTCCACTCAGCCTCGGCACCTCCACTCCACTCAGCCTGGGCACATTCACTCCACTCAGCCCTCGCACTTCCAATCCCACTCTGCCTGGGAACCTGCACTCCACTCAGCCTGGGCACCTCCATTCCACTCGGCCTGGGCATCTCCACTCCACTCAGCCTGGGCACATTCACTCCACTCACCCTTGGCACTTCCAGTCCCACTCTGCCAGGGAACCCCAACTCCACTCAGCCTGGGCACCTCCACTCCACTCAGCCTTGGCACATTCACTCCACTCAGCCTTGGCACTTCCAGTCCCACTCTGCCAGGGAACCCCAACTCCACTCAGCCTGGGCACCTCCACTCCACTCAGCCTGGGCACTTCCAATCCCACTCAGCCTGGGCACCTCCACTCCACTCAGCCTGGGCACATTCACTCCACTCAGCCTGGGCACTTCCAATCCCACTCTGCCTGGGTGCCTGCACTCCACTCAGCCTGGGCACCTCCACTCCACTCAGCCTGGCCACATTCACTCCACTCAGCCAGGGCACATTCACTCCACTCAGCCTGGGCACTTCCAGTCCCACTATGGCCAGGAACCTCCACTCCCACTCTGACTGGGAACCTCCGCTACTCCTCTCCACACCCGGCTCTCCACCCGACTCGCGGGGGCCCACTCTTAAGCCCTCCCGCCGCAAGTTATAGGCCCTTTGCCCGGGCGGAAAGTGAACCGCGGAACTGTGTCCCGCCCTCAATTCTCGTCCGATCGGAACGCGGTTTGGACACGTTCTCCTGGGCGGCCTCGCAGCCCCTCCAGACCCAGCTAGTTAGCTCCAAGGGGCCGCCCCGAGCACGGGGAGGTGTGACACTTGACACTTTGACGCAACGGTGCCCGCGCCACGAGCCAAAAAGCGCCCCCCTCTCTCCGCGCCCATTCAAGGCAATGGGGAAACGGACGTTTCGGGCTCCGGCGGCCGGGCACATTCACTCCACTCTGTCTAGGCACATTGACTCCCATTCAGCCTGGGCACATTCACTCCACTCCGCCTGGGCACTTCCAGTCCCACTCTGCCTGGGAACCTGCACTCCACTCGGCCTGGGCACCTCCACTCCACTCAGCCTGGGCACATTCACTCCACTCAGCCTGGGCACTTCCAATCCCACTCTGCCTTGGAACCTGCACTCCACTCAGCCTGGGCACCTCCACTCCATTCAGCCTGGGCACATTCACTCCACTCAGCCTGGGCACTTTCAGTCACACTCTGCCTGGGAACCTGCACTCCACTCGGCCTGGGCATCTCCACTCCACTCAGCCTGGGCACCTCCACTCCATTCAGCCTGGGCACATTCACTCCACTCCGCCTGGGCACTTCCAGTCCCACTCTGCCTGGGAACCTGCACTCCACTCGGCCTGGGCACCTCCACTCCACTCAGCCTGGGCACATTGACTCCACTCAGCCTTGGCACTTCCAGTCCCACTCTGCCAGGGAACCCCAACTCCACTCAGCCTGGGCACCTCCACTCCACTCAGCCTGGGCACATTAACTCCACTCAGCCTGGGCACTTCCAATCCCACTCTGCCTGGGCACCTCCACTCCACTCAGCCTGGGCACGTTCACTCCACTCAGCCTGGGCACTTCCAATCCCACTCTGCCTGGGTGCCTGCACTCCACTCAGCCTGGGCACCTCCACTCCACTCAGCCTGGCCACATTCACTCCACTCAGCCAGGGCACATTCACTCCACTCAGCCTGGGCACTTCCAGTCCCACTCTGCCCAGGAACCTCCACTCCCACTCTGACTGGGAACCTCCGCTCCTCCTCTCCACACCCGGCTCTCCACCCGACTCGCGGGGGCCCACTCTTAAGCCCTCCCGCCGCAAGTTATAGGCCCTTTGCCCGGGCGGAAAGTGAACCGCGGAACTGTGTCCCGCCCTCAATTCTCGTCCGATCGGAACGCGGTTTGGACCCGTTCTCCTGGGCGGCCTCGCAGCCCCTCCAGACCCGGCCAGTTAGCTCCAAGGGGCCGCCCCGAGCACGGGGAGGTGTGACAATTGACGCTTTGGCGCAACGGTGCCCGCGCCACGAGCCAAAAAGTGCCCCCCTCTCTCCGCGCCCATTCAAGGCAATGGGGAAACGGACGTTTCGGGCTCCGGCGGCCGGGCACATTCACTCCACTCTGTCTAGGCACATTGACTCCCATTCAGCCTGGGCACATTCACTCCACTCCGCCTGGGCACTTCCAGTCCCACTCTGCCTGGGAACCTGCACTCCACTCGGCCTGGGCACCTCCACTCCACTCAGCCTGGGCACATTCACTCCACTCAGCCTGGGCACTTCCAATCCCACTCTGCCTGGGAACCTGCACTCCTCTCAGCCTGGGCACCTGCACTCCACTCAGCCTCGGTACATTACTCCACTCAGCCTGGGCACTTCCAATCCCACTCTGCCTGGGAACCAGCACTCCACTCAGCCTGGGCACCTCCACTCCACTCAGCCTGGGCACATTCACTCCACTCAGCCTGGGTACATTCACTCCACTCAGCCTTGGCACTTCCAGTCCCACTCTGCCAGGGAACCACAACTCCACTCAGCCTGGGCACCTCCACTCCACTCAGCCTTGGCACATTCACTCCACTCAGCCTTGGCACTTCCAGTCCCACTCTGCCAGGGAACCCCAACTCCACTCAGCCTGGGCACCTCCACTCCACTCAGCCTGGGCACATTCACTCCACTCAGCCTGGGCACTTCCAATCCCACTCAGCCTGGGCACCTCCACTCCACTCAGCCTGGGCACATTCACTCCACTCAGCCTGGGCACTTCCAATCCCACTCTGCCTGGGTGCCTGCACTCCACTCAGCCTGGGCACCTCCACTCCACTCAGCCTGGCCACATTCACTCCACTCAGCCAGGGCACATTCACTCCACTCAGCCTGGGCACTTCCAGTCCCACTCTGCCCAGGAACCTCCACTCCCACTCTGACTGGGAACCTCCGCTACTCCTCTCCACACCCGGCTCTCCACCCGACTCGCGGGGGCCCACTCTTAAGCCCACCCGCCGCAAGTTATAGGCCCTTTGCCCGGGCGGAAAGTGAACCGCGGAACTGTGTCCCGCCCTCAATTCTCGTCCGATCGGAACGCGGTTTGGACCCGTTCTCCTGGGCGGCCTCGCAGCCCCTCCAGACCCAGCCAGTTAGCTCCAAGGGGCCGCCCCGAGCACGGGGAGGTGTGACACTTGACGCTTTGACGCAACGGTGCCCGCGCCACGAGCCAAAAAGCGCCCCCCTCTCTCCGCGCCCATTCAAGGCAATGGGGAAACGGACGTTTCGGGCTCCGGCGGCCGGGCACATTCACTCCACTCTGTCTAGGCACATTGACTCCCATTCAGCCTGGGCACATTCACTCCACTCCGCCTGGGCACTTCCAGTCCCACTCTGCCTGGGAACCTGCACTCCACTCGGCCTGGGCACCTCCACTCCACTCAGCCTGGGCACATTCACTCCACTCAGCCTGGGCACTTCCAATCCCACTCTGCCTTGGAACCTGCACTCCACTCAGCCTGGGCACCTCCACTCCATTCAGCCTGGGCACATTCACTCCACTCAGCCTGGGCACTTTCAGTCACACTCTGCCTGGGAACCTGCACTCCACTCGGCCTGGGCATCTCCACTCCTCTCAGCCTGGGAACCTCCACTCCATTCAGCCTGGGCACATTCACTCCACTCCGCCTGGGCACTTCCAGTCCCACTCTGCCTGGGAACCTGCACTCCACTCGGCCTGGGCACCTCCACTCCACTCAGCCTGGGCACATTGACTCCACTCAGCCTTGGCACTTCCAGTCCCACTCTGCCAGGGAACCCCAACACCACTCAGCCTGGGCACCTCCACTCCACTCAGCCTGGGCACATTAACTCCACTCAGCCTGGGCACTTCCAATCCCACTCTGCCTGGGCACCTCCACTCCACTCAGCCTGGGCACATTCACTCCACTCAGCCTGGGCACTTCCAATCCCACTCTGCCTGGGTGCCTGCACTCCACTCAGCCTGGGCACCTCCACTCCACTCAGCCTGGCCACATTCACTCCACTCAGCCAGGGCACATTCACTCCACTCAGCCTGGGCACTTCCAGTCCCACTCTGCCCTGGAACCTCCACTCCCACTCTGACTGGGAACCTCCGCTACTCCTCTCCACACCCGGCTCTCCACCCGACTCGCGGGGGCCCACTCTTAAGCCCTCCCGCCGCAATTTATAGGCCCTTTGCCCGGGCGGAAAGTGAACCGCGGAACTGTGTCCCGCCCTCAATTCTCGTCCGATTGGAACGCGGTTTGGACCCGTTCTCCTGGGCGGCCTCGCAGGCCCTCCAGACCCAGCCAGTTAGCTCCAAAGGGCCGCCCCGAGCACGGGGAGGGGTGACACTTGACGCTTTGGCGCAACGGTGCCCGCGCCACGAGCCAAAAAGCGCCTCCTCTCTCCGCGCCCATTCAAGGCAATGGGGAAACACACGTTTTGGGCTCCGGCGGCCGGGCACATTCACTCCACGCTGTCTAGGCACATTGACTCCAATTCAGCCTGGGCACATTCACTCCACTCCGCCTGGGCACTTCCAGTCCCACTCTGCCTGGGAACCTGCACTCCACTCGGCCTGGGCACCTCCACTCCACTCAGCCTGGGCACATTCACTCCACTCAGCCTGGGCACTTCCAATCCCACTCTGCCAGGGAACCTGCACTCCACTCAGCCTGGGCACATGCAATCCACTCAGCCTGGGGACATTCACTCCACTCAGCCTGGGAACTTCCAATCCCACTCTGCCTGGGAACCAGCACTCCACTCAGCCTGGGCACCTCCACTCCACTCAGCCTGGGTACATTCACTCCACTCAGCGTTGGCACTTCCAGTCCCACTCTGCAAGGGAACCCCAACTCCACTCAGCCTGGGCACCTCCACTCCACTCAGCCTGGGCACATTCACTCCACTCAGCCTGGGCACTTCCAATCCCACTCTGCCTGGGAACCTGCACTCCACTCAGCCTGGGCACCTCCACTCCACTCAGCCTGGGTACATTCACTCCACTCAGCCTGGGCACTTCCAATCCCACTCTGCCTGGGAACCTGCACTGCACTCAGCCTGGGCACTTCCACTCCATTCAGCCTGGGCACATTCACTCCACTCAGCCTGGGCACTTCCAGTCCCACTCTGCCTGGGAACCTGCACTCCACTCAGCCTGGGCACCTCCACTCCACTCAGCCTGGGCACATTCACTCCACTCAGCCTGGGCACATTCACTCCACTCAGCCTGGGCACATTCACTCCACTCAGCCTGGGCACTTCCAGTCCAACTCTGCTGGGAACCTGCACTCCACTCAGCCTGGGAACCTCCACTCCACGCAGCCTGGGCACATTCACTCCACTCAGCCAGGGCACTTCCAGTCCCTCTCTGCCTGGGAACCCCAACTCCACTCAGACTGGGCACCTCCACTCCACTCAGCCTGGGCACATTCACTCCACTCTGTCTAGGCACATTGACTCCCATTCAGCCTGGGCACATTCACTCCACTCCGCCTGGGCACTTCCAGTCCCACTCTGCCTTGGAACCTGCACTCCACTCGGCCTGGGCACCTCCACTCCACTCAGCCTGGGCACATTCACTCCACTCAGCCTGGGCACTTCCAATCCCACTCTGCCTTGGAACCTGCACTCCACTCAGCCTGGGCACCTCCACTCCACTCAGCCTGGGCACATTCACTCCACTCTGCCTGGGCACATTCACTCCACTCAGCCTGGGCACATTCACTCCACTCAGCCTGGGCACTTCCAGTCCCACTCTGCAAGGGAACCCCAACTCCACTCAGCCTGGGCACCTCCACTCCACTCAGCCTGGGCACATTCACTGCACTCAGCCTGGGCACTTCCAATCCCACTCTGCCAGTGAACCTGCACTCCACTCAGCCTGGGCACCTCCACTCCATTCAGCCTGGGCACATTCACTCCACTCAGCCTGGGCACTTTCAGTCCCACTCTGCCTCGGAACCTGCACTCCACTCGGCCTGGGCACCTCCACTCCACTCAGCCTGGGCACATTCACTCCACTCAGCCTTGGCACTTCCAGTCCCACTCTGCCAGGGAACCCCAACTCCACTCAGCCTGGGCACCTCCACTCCACTCAGCCTGGGCACATTCACTCCACTCAGCCTGGGCACTTCCAATCCCACTCTGCCTGGGTGCCTGCACTCCACTCAGCCTGGGCACCTCCACTCCACTCAGCCTGGGAACTTCCAATCCCACTCTGCCTGGGAACCAGCACTCCACTCAGCCTGGGCACCTCCACTCCACTCAGCCTGGGTACATTCACTCCACTCAGCCTTGGCACTTCCAGTCCCACTCTGCCAGGGAACCCCAACTCCACTCAGCCTGGGCACCTCCACTCCACTCAGACTGGGCACATTCACTCCACTCTGTCTAGGCACATTGACTCCCATTCAGCCTGGGCACATTCACTCCACTCCGCCTGGGCACTTCCAGTCCCACTCTGCCTGGGAACCTGCACTCTACTCGGCCTGGGCACCTCCACTCCACTCAGCCTGGGCACATTCACTCCACTCAGCCTGGGCACTTCCAGTCCCACTCTGCTGGGAACCTGCACTCCACTCAGCCTGGGCACCTCCACTCCACTCAGCCTGGGTACATTCACTCCACTCAGCCTTGGCACTTCCAGTCCCACTCTGCCAGGGAACCCCAACTCCACTCAGCCTGGGCACCTCCACTCCACTCAGCCTGGGCACATTCACTGCACTCAGCCTGGGCACTTCCAATCCCACTCTGCCAGGGAACCTGCACTCCACTCAGCCTGGGCACCTCCACTCAGCCTGGGCACCTCCACTCCATTCAGCCTGGACACATTCACTCCACTCAGCCTGGCACTTCCAGTCCCACTCTGCTGGGAACCTGCACTCCACTCAGCCTGGGCACCTCCACTCCACTCAGCCTGGGTACCTTCACTCCACTCAGCCTTGGCACTTCCAGTCCCACTCTGCCAGGGAACCCCAACTCCACTCAGCCTGGGCACCTCCACTCCACTCAGCCTGGGCACATTCACTCCACTCAGCCTGGGCACTTCCAATCCCACTCTGCCAGGGAACCTGCACTCCACTCAGCCTGGGCACCTCCACTCCATTCAGCCTGGGCACATTCACTCCACTCAGCCTGGGCACTTTCAGTCCCACTCTGCCTGGGAACCTGCACTCCACTCGGCCTGGGCACCTCCACTCCACGCAGCCTGGGCACATTCACTCCACTCAGCCAAGGCACTTCCAGTCCCTCTCTGCCTGGGAACCCAAACTCCACTCAGCCTGGGCACCTCCACTCCACTCAGCCTGGGCACATTCACTCCACTCTGTCTAGGCACATTGACTCCCATTCAGCCTGGGCACATTCACTCCACTCCGCCTGGGCACTTCCAGTCCCACTCTGCCTGGGAACCTGCACTCCACTCGGCCTGGGCACCTCCACTCCACTCAGCCTGGGCACATTCACTCCACTCAGCCTGGGCACTTCCAATCCCACTCTGCCTGGGAACCTGCACTCCACTCAGCCTGGGCACCTCCACTCCACTCAGCTTGGGCACATTCACTCCACTCTGCCTGGGCACATTCACTCCACTCAGCCTGGGCACATTCACTCCACTCAGCCTGGGCACTTCCAGTCCCACTCTGCTGGGAACCTGCACTCCACTCAGCCTGGGCACCTCCACTCCACTCAGCCTGGGTACATTCACTCCACTCAGCCTTGGCACTTCCAGTCCCACTCTGCAAGGGAACCCCAACTCCACTCA
The DNA here is from genome assembly GCF_963514075.1 of Conger conger. Lineage (NCBI taxonomy): Eukaryota > Metazoa > Chordata > Actinopteri > Anguilliformes > Congridae > Conger > Conger conger. The sequence goes on from NW_026890499.1 coordinate 273,549, forward strand.
GCCTGGGCACCTCCACTCCACTCAGGCAGGGCACATTCACTGCACTCAGCCTGGGCACTTCCAATCCCACTCTGCCTGGGTGCCTGCACTCCACTCAGCCTGGGCACCTCCACTCCACTCAGCCTGGCCACATTCACTCCACTCAGCCAGGGCACATTCACTCCACTCAGCCTGGGCACTTCCAGTCCCACTCTGCCCAGGAACCTCCACTCCCACTCTGACTGGGAACCTCCGCTACTCCTCTCCACACCCGGCTCTCCACCCGACTCGCGGGGGCCCACTCTTAAGCCCTCCCGCCGCAAGTTATAGGCCCTTTGCCCGGGCGGAAAGTGAACCGCGGAACTGTGTCCCGCCCTCAATTCTCGTCCGATCGGAACGCGGTTTGGACCCGTTCTCCTGGGCGGCCTCGCTGCCCCTCCAGACCCAGCCAGTTAGCTCCAAGGGGCCGCCCCGAGCACGGGGAGGGGTGACACTTGACGCTTTGGCGCAACGGTGCCTGCGCCACGAGCCAAAAAGCGCCCCCCTCTCTCCGCGCCCATTCAAGGCAATGGGGAAACGCACGTTTCGGGCTCCGGCGGCCGGGCACATTCACTCCACTCTGTCTAGGCACATTGACTCCCATTCAGCCTGGGCACATTCACTCCACTCCGCCTCGGCACTTCCAGTCCCACTCTGCCTGGGAACCTGCACTCCACTCGGCCTGGGCACCTCCACTCCACTCAGCCTGGGCACATTCACTCCACTCAGCCTTGGCACTTCCAGTCCCACTCTGCCAGGGAACCCCAACTCCACTCAGCCTGGGCACCTCCACTCCACTCAGCCTGGGCACATTCACTCCACTCAGCCTGGGCACTTCCAATCCCACTCTGCCTGGGTGCCTGCACTCCACTCAGCCTGGTCACCTCCACTCCACTCAGCCTGGCCACATTCACTCCACTCAGCCAGGGCACATTCACTCCACTCAGCCTGGGCACTTCCAGTCCCACTCTGCCCAGGAACCTCCACTCCCACTCTGACTGGGAACCTTCGCTACTCCTCTCCACACCCGGCTCTCCACCCGACTCACGGGGGCCCACTCTTAAGCCCTCCCGCCGCAAGTAATAGGCCCTTTGCCCGGGCGGAAAGTGAACCGCGGAACTGTGTCCCGCCCTAAATTCTCGTCCGATCGGAACGCGGTTTGGACCCGTTCTCCTGGGCGGCCTCGCAGCCCCTCCAGACCCAGCCAGTTAGCTCCAAGGGGCCGCCCCGAGCACGGGGAGGGGTGACACTTGACGCTTTGGCGCAACGGTGCCCGCGCCACGAGCCAAAAAGCGCCCCCCTCTCTCCGCGCCCATTCAAGGCAATGGGGAAACGCACGTTTCGGACTCCGGCGGCTGGGCACATTCACTCCACTCTGTCTAGGCACATTGACTCCCATTCAGCCTGGGCATATTCACTCCACTCCGCCTGGGCACTTCCAGTCCCACTCTGCCTGGGAACCTGCACTCCACTCGGCCTGGGCACCTCCACTCCACTCAGCCTGGGCACATTCACTCCACTCAGCTTTGGCACTTCCAGTCCCACTCTGCCAGGGAACCCCAACTCCACTCAGCCTGGGCACCTCCACTCCACTCAGCCTGGGCACATTCACTCCACTCAGCCTGGGCACTTCCAATCCCACTCTGCCTGGGAACCTGCACTCCACTCAGCCTGGGCACCTCCACTCCACTCAGCCTGGGTACATTCACTCCACTCAGCCTGGGCACTTCCAATCCCACTCTGCCTGGGTGCCTGCACTCCACTCAGCCTGGTCACCTCCACTCCACTCAGCCTGGCCACATTCACTCCACTCAGCCAGGGCACATTCACTCCACTCAGCCTGGGCACTTCCAGTCCCACTCTGCCCAGGAACCTCCACTCCCACTCTGACTGGGAACCTTCGCTACTCCTCTCCACACCCGGCTCTCCACCCGACTCACGGGGGCCCACTCTTAAGCCCTCCCGCCGCAAGTAATAGGCCCTTTGCCCGGGCGGAAAGTGAACCGCGGAACTGTGTCCCGCCCTAAATTCTCGTCCGATCGGAACGCGGTTTGGACCCGTTCTCCTGGGCGGCCTCGCAGCCCCTCCAGACCCAGCCAGTTAGCTCCAAGGGGCCGCCCCGAGCACGGGGAGGGGTGACACTTGACGCTTTGGCGCAACGGTGCCCGCGCCACGAGCCAAAAAGCGCCCCCCTCTCTCCGCGCCCATTCAAGGCAATGGGGAAACGCACGTTTCGGACTCCGGCGGCTGGGCACATTCACTCCACTCTGTCTAGGCACATTGACTCCCATTCAGCCTGGGCATATTCACTCCACTCCGCCTGGGCACTTCCAGTCCCACTCTGCCTGGGAACCTGCACTCCACTCGGCCTGGGCACCTCCACTCCACTCAGCCTGGGCACATTCACTCCACTCAGCTTTGGCACTTCCAGTCCCACTCTGCCAGGGAACCCCAACTCCACTCAGCCTGGGCACCTCCACTCCACTCAGCCTGGGCACATTCACTCCACTCAGCCTGGGCACTTCCAATCCCACTCTGCCTGGGAACCTGCACTCCACTCAGCCTGGGCACCTCCACTCCACTCAGCCTGGGTACATTCACTCCACTCAGCCTGGGCACTTCCAATCCCACTCTGCCTGGGAACCTGCACTCCACTCAGCCTGGGCACCTCCACTCCACTCAGCCTGGGCACATTCACTCCACTCAGCCTGGGCACTTCCAGTCCCACTCTGCCAGGGAACCCCAACTCCACTCAGCCTGGGCACCTCCACTCCACTCAGCCTCTGCACATTCACTCCACTCAGCCTGGGCACTTCCAGTCCCACTCTGCCTGGGAACCTGCACTCCACTCGGCCTGGGCACCTCCACTCCACTCAGCCTGGCCACATTCACTCCACTCAGCCAGGGCACATTCACTCCACTCAGCCTGGGCACTTCCAGTCCCACTCTGCCCAGGAACCTCCACTCCCACTCTGACTGGGAACCTCCGCTACTCCTCTCCACACCCGGCTCTCCACCCGACTCGCGGGGGCCCACTCTTAAGCCCTCCCGCCGCAAGTCATAGGCCCTTTGCCCGGGCGGAAAGTGAACCGCGGAACTGTGTCCCGCCCTCAATTCTCGTCCGATCGGAACGCGGTTTGGACCCGTTCTCCTGGGCGGCCTCGCAGCCCCTCCGAACACCGCTAGTTAGCTCCAAGGGGCCGCCCCGAGCACGGGGAGGTGTGACACTTGACGCTTTGGCGCAACGGTGCCCGCGCCACGAGCCAAAAAGTGCCCCCCTCTCTCCGCGCCCATTCAAGGCAATGGGGAAACGCACGTTTCGGGCTCCGGCGGCCGGGCACATTCACTCCACTCTGTCTAGGCACATTGACTCCCATTCACCCTGGGCACATTCACTCCACTCCGCCTGGGCACTTCCAGTCCCACTCTGCCTGGGAACCTGCACTCCACTCGGCCTGGGCACCTCCACTCCACTCAGCCTGGGCACATTCACTCCACTCAGCCTGGGCACTTCCAATCCCACTCTGCCTGGGAACCTGCACTCCACTCAGCCTGGGCACCTGCACTCCACTCAGCCTGGGTTCATTACTCCACTCAGCCTGGGCACTTCCAATCCCACTCAGCCTGGGAACCTGCACTCCACTCAGCCTGGGCACCTCCACTCCACTCAGCCGGGGCACATTCACTCCACTCAGCGTTGGCACTTCCAGTCCCACTCTGCCAGGGAACCCCAACTCCACTCAGCCTGGGCACCTCCACTCCACTCAGCCTGGGCACATTCACTCCACTCACCGTTGGCACTTCCAGTCCCACTCTGCCAGGGAACCCCAACTCTACTCAGCCTGGGCACCTCCACTCCACTCAGCCTGGGCATATTCACTCCACTCAGCCTGGGCACCTCCAATCCCACTCTGCCTGGGATCCTGCACTCCACTCAGCCTGGGCCCCTCCACTCCACTCAGCCTGGGTACATTCACTCCACTCAGCCTGGGCACTTCCAATCCCACTCTGCCTGGGAACCTGCACTCCACTCAGCCTGGGCACCTCCACTCAGCCTGGGCACCTCCACTCCATTCAGCCTGGGCACATTCACTCCACTCAGCCTGGGCACTTCCAGTCCCACTCTGCTGGGAACCTGCACTCCACTCAGCCTGGGCACCTCCACTCCACTCAGCCTGGGTACCTTCACTCCACTCAGCCTGGGCACTTCCAGTCCCACTCTGCCAGGGAACCCCAACTCCACTCAGCCTGGGCACCTCCACTCCAATCAGCCTGGGCACATTCACTCCACTCAGCCTGGGCACTTCCAATCCCACTCTGCCAGGGAACCTGCACTCCACTCAGCCTGGGCACCTCCACTCCATTCAGCCTGGGCACATTCACTCCACTCAGCCTGGGCACTTTCAGTCCCACTCTGCCTGGGAACCTGCACTCCACTCGGCCTGGGCACCTCCACTCCACGCAGCCTGGGCACATTCACTCCACTCAGCCAGGGAACTTCCAGTCCCTCTCTGCCTGGGAACCCAAACTCCACTCAGCCTGGGCACCTCCACTCCACTCAGCCTGGGCACATTCACTCCACTCTGTCTAGGCACATTGACTCCCATTCAGCCTGGGCACATTCACTCCACTCCGCCTGGGCACTTCCAGTCCCACTCTGCCTGGGAACCTGCACTCCACTCGGCCTGGGCACCTCCACTCCACTCAGCCTGGGCACATTCACTCCACTCAGCCTGGGCACTTCCAATCCCACTCTGCCTGGGAACCTGCACTCCACTCAGCCTGGGCACCTCCACTCCACTCAGCCTGGGCACATTCACTCCACTCTGCCTGGGCACATTCACTCCACTCAGCCTGGGCACATTCACTCCACTCAGCCTGGGCACTTCCAGTCCCACTCTGCTGGGAACCTGCACTCCACTCAGCCGGGGCACCTCCACTCCACTCAGCCTGGGTACATTCACTCCACTCAGCCTTGGCACTTCCAGTCCCACTCTGCAAGGGACCCCAACTCCACTCAGCCTGGGCACCTCCACTCCACTCAGCCTGGGCACATTCACTGCACTCAGCCTGGGCACTTCCAATCCCACTCTGCCAGGGAACCTGCACTCCACTCAGCCTGGGCACCTCCACTCCATTCAGCCTGGGCACATTCACTCCACTCAGCCTGGGCACTTTCAGTCCCACTCTGCCTGGGAACCTGCACTCCACTCGGCCTGGGCACCTCCACTCCACTCAGCCTGGGCACATTCACTCCACTCAGCCTTGGCACTTCCAGTCCCACTCTGCCAGGGAACCCCAACTCCACTCAGCCTGGGCACCTCCACTCCACTCAGCCTGGGCACATTCACTCCACTCAGCATGGGCACTTCCAATCCCACTCTGCCTGGGTGCCTGCACTCCACTCAGCCTGGGCACCTCCACTCCACTCAGCCTGGCCACATTCACTCCACTCAGCCAGGGCACATTCACTCCACTCAGCCTGGGCACTTCCAGTCCCACTCTGCCCAGGAACCTCCACTCCCACTCTGACTGGGAACCTTCGCTACTCCTCTCCACACCCGGCTCTCCACCCGACTCGCGGGGGCCCACTCTTAAGCCCTCCCGCCGCAAGTTATAGGCCCTTTGCCCGGGCGGAAAGTGAACCGCGGAACTGTGTCCCGCCCTCAATTCTCGTCCGATCGGAACGCGGTTTGGACCCGTTCTCCTGGGCGGCCTCGCAGCCCCTCCAGACCCAGCCAGTTAGCTCCAAGGGGCCGCCCCGAGCACGGGGAGGGGTGACACTTGACGCTTTGGCGCAACGGTGCCTGCGCCACGAGCCAAAAAGCGCCCCCCTCTCTCCGCACCCATTCAAGGCAATGGGGAAACGCACGTTTCGGGCTCCGGCGGCCGGGCACATTCACTCCACTCTGTCTAGGCACATTGACTCCCATTCAGCCTGGGCACATTCACTCCACTCCGCCTCGGCACTTCCAGTCCCACTCTGCCTGGGAACCTGCACTCCACTCGGCCTGGGCACCTCCACTCCACTCAGCCTGGGCACATTCACTCCACTCAGCCTTGGCACTTCCAGTCCCACTCTGCCAGGGAACCCCAACTCCACTCAGCCTGGGCACCTCCATTCCACTCAGCCTGGGCACATTCACTCCACTCAGCCTGGGCACTTCCAATCCCACTCTGCCTGGGTGCCTGCACTCCACTCAGCCTGGGCACCTCCACTCCACTCAGCCTGGCCACATTCACTCCACTCAGCCAGGGCACATTCACTCCACTCAGCCTGGGCACTTCCAGTCCCACTCTGCCCTGGAACCTCCACTCCCACTCTGACTGGGAACCTCCGCTACTCCTCTCCACACCCGGCTCTCCACCCGACTCGCGGGGGCGCACTCTTAAGCCCTCCCGCCGCAATTTATAGGCCCTTTGCCCGGGCGGAAAGTGAACCGCGGAACTGTGTCCCGCCCTCAATTCTCGTCCGATTGGAACGCGGTTTGGACCCGTTCTCCTGGGCGGCCTCGCAGGCCCTCCAGACCCAGCCAGTTAGCTCCAAAGGGCCGTCCCGAGCACGGGGAGGTGTGACACTTGACGCTTTGGCGCAACGGTGCCCGCGCCACGAGCCAAAAAGCGCCCTCCTCTCTCCGCGCCCATTCAAGGCAATGGGGAAACACACGTTTTGGGCTCCGGCGGCCGGGCACATTCACTCCACGCTGTCTAGGCACATTGACTCCCATTCAGCCTGGGCACATTCACTCCACTCCGCCTGGGCAGTTCCAGTCCCACTCAGCCTGGGAACCTGCACTCCACTCGGCCTGGGCACCTCCACTCCACTCAGCCTGGGCACATTCACTCCACTCAGCCTGGGCACTTCCAATCCCACTCTGCCTGGGAACCTGCACTCCACTCAGCCTGGGCACATGCAATCCACTCAGCCCTGGGACATTCACTCCACTCAGCCTGGGAACTTCCAATCCCACTCTGCCTGGGAACCAGCACTCCACTCACCCTGGGCACCTCCACTCCACTCAGCCTGGGTACATTCACTCCACTCAGCGTTGGCACTTCCAGTCCCACTCTGCCAGGGAACCCCAACTCCACTCAGCCTGGGCACCTCCACTCCACTCAGCCTGGGCACATTCACTCCACTCAGCCTGGGCACTTCCAATCCCACTCTGCCTGGGAACCTGCACTCCACTCAGCCTGGGCACCTCCACTCCACTCAGCCTGGGTACATTCACTCCATTCAGCCTGGGCACTTCCAATCCCACTCTGCCTGGGAACCTGCACTCCACTCAGCCTGGGCACCTCCACTCCATTCAGCCTGGGCACCTCCACTCCACTCAGCCTGGGCACATTCACTCCACTCAGCCTGGGCACATTCACTCCACTCAGCCTGGGCACATTCACTCCACTCAGCCTGGGCACTTCCAGTCCCACTCTGCTGGGAACCTGCACTCCACTCAGCCTGGGAACCTCCACTCCACGCAGCCTGGGCACATTCACTCCACTCAGCCAGGGCACTTCCAGTCCCTCTCTGCCTGGGAACCTCAACTCCACTCAGCCTGGGCACCTCCACTCCACTCAGCCTGGGCACATTCACTCCACTCTGTCTAGGCACATTGACTCCCATTCAGCCTGGGCACATTCACTCCACTCCGCCTGGGCACTTCCAGTCCCACTCTGCCTTGGAACCTGCACTCCACTCGGCCTGGGCACCTCCACTCCACTCAGCCTGGGCACATTCACTCCACTCAGCCTGGGCACTTCCAATCCCACTCTGCCATGGAACCTGCACTCCACTCAGCCTGGGCACCTCCACTCCACTCAGCCTGGGCACATTCACTCCACTCAGCCTGGGCACCTCCAATCCCACTCTGCCTGCGATCCTGCACTCCACTCAGCCTGGGCCCCTCCACTCCACTCAGCCTGGGTACATTCACTCCACTCAGCCTGGGCACTTCCAATCCCACTCTGCCTGGGAACCTGCACTCCACTCAGCCTGGGCACCTCCACTCAGCCTGGGCACCTCCACTCCATTCAGCCTGGGCACATTCACTCCACTCAGCCTGGGCACTTCCAGTCCCACTCTGCTGGGAACCTGCACTCCACTCAGCCTGGGCACCTCCACTCCACTCAGCCTGGGTACCTTCACTCCACTCAGCCTTGGCACTTCCAGTCCCACTCTGCCAGGGAACCCCAACTCCACTCAGCCTGGGCACCTCCACTCCACTCAGCCTGGGCACATTCACTCCACTCAGCCTGGGCACTTCCAATCCCACTCTGCCAGGGAACCTGCACTCCACTCAGCCTGGGCACCTCCACTCCATTCAGCCTGGGCACATTCACTCCACTCTGCCTGGGGACTTTCAGTCCTACTCTGCCTGGGAACCTGCACTCCACTCGGCCTGGGCACCTCCACTCCACGCAGCCTGGGCACATTCACTCCACTCAGCCAGGGCACTTCCAGTCCCTCTCTGCCTGGGAACCCAAACTCCACTCAGCCTGGGCACCTCCACTCCACTCAGCCTGGCCACATTCACTCCACTCTGTCTAGGCACATTGACTCCCATTCAGCCTGGGCACATTCACTCCACTCCGCCTGGGCACTTCCAGTCCCACTCTGCCTGGGAACCTGCACTCCACTTGGCCTGGGCACCTCCACTCCACTCAGCCTGGGCACATTCACTCCACTCAGCCTTGGCACTTCCAGTCCCACTCTGCCAGGGAACCCCAACTCCACTCAGCCTGGGCACCTCCACTCCACTCAGCCTGGGCACATTCACTCCACTCAGCCTGGGCACTTCCAATCCCACTCTGCCTGGGAACCTGCACTCCACTCAGCCTGGGCACCTCCACTCCACTCAGCCTGGGTACATTCACTCCACTCAGCCTGGGCACCTCCACTCCACTCAGCCTGGGCACATTCACTCCACTCAGCCTTGGCACTTCCAGTCCCACTCTGCCAGGGAACCCCAACTCCACTCAGCCTGGGCACCTCCACTCCACTCAGCCTGGGCACATTCACTCCACTCAGCCTGGGCACTTCCAATCCCACTCTGCCTGGGAACCTGCACTCCACTCAGCCTGGGCACCTCCACTCCACTCGGCCTGGGCATCTCCACTCCACTCAGCCTGGGCACATTCACTCCACTAAGCCTTGGCACTTCCAGTCCCACTCTGCCAGGGAACCCCAACTCCACTCAGCCTGGGCACCTCCACTCCACTCAGCCTGGGCACATTCAGTCCACTCAGCCTGGGCACTTCCAGTCCCACTCTGCCTGGGAACCTGCACTCCACTCGGCCTGGGCACCTCCACTCCACTCAGCCTGGGCACATTCACTCCACTCAGCCTGGGAACTTCCAATCCCACTCTGCCTGGGAACCTGCACTCCACTCAGCCTGGGCACCTCCACTCAGCCTGGGCACCTCCACTCCATTCAGCCTGGGCACATTCACTCCACTCAGCCTGGGCACTTTCAGTCACACTCTGCCTGGGAACCTGCACTCCACTCGTCCTGGGCATCTCCACTCCACTCAGCCTGGGCACATTCACTCCACTCACCCTTGGCACTTCCAGTCCCACTCTGCCAGGGAACCCCAACTCCACTCAGCCTGGGCACCTCCACTCCACTCAGCCTGGGCACATTCACTCCTCTCAGCCTGGGCACTTCCAGTCCCACTCTGCCTGGGAACCTGCACTCCACTCGGCCAGGGCACCTCCACTCCACTCAGCCTGGGCACATTCACTCCACTCAGCCTGGGCACTTCCAATCCCACTCTGCCTGGGTGCCTGCACTCCACTCAGCCTGGGCACCTCCACTCCACTCAGCCTGGCCACATTCACTCCACTCAGCCAGGGCACATTCACTCCACTCAGCCTGGGCACTTCCAGTCCCACTCTGCCCAGGAAACTCCACTCCCACTCTGACTGGGAACCTCCGCTACTCCTCTCCACACCCGGCTCTCCACCCGACTCGCGGGGGCCCACTCTTAAGCCCTCCCGCCGCAAGTTATAGGCCCTTTGCCCGGGCGGAAAGTGAACCGCGGAACTGTGTCCCGCCCTCAATTCTCGTCCGATCGGAACGCGGTTTGGACCCGTTCTCCTGGGCGGCCTCGCAGCCCCTCCAGACCCAGCCAGTTAGCTCCAAGGGGCCGCCCCGAGCACGGGGAGGTGTGACACTTGACGCTTTGGCGCAACGGTGCCCGCGCCACGAGCCAAAAAGCGCCCCCCTCTCTCCCCGCGCATTCAAGGCAATGGGGAAACGCATGTTTCGGGCTCCGGCGGCCGGGCACATTCACTCCACTCTGTCTAGGCACATTGACTCCCATTCAGCCTGGGCACATTCACTCCACTCCGCCTGGGCACTTCCAGTCCCACTCTGCCTGGGAACCTGCACTCCACTCGGCCTGGGCACATTCACTCCACTCAGCCTGGGCACTTCCAGTCCCACTCTGCCAGGGTACCCCAACTCCACTCAGCCTGGCACCTCCACTCCACTCAGCCTGGGCACATTCACTGCACTCAGCCTGGGCACTTCCAATCCCACTCTGCCAGGGAACCTGCACTCCACTCAGCCTGGGCACCTCCACTCCATTCAGCCTGGGCACATTCACTCCACTCCGCCTGGGCACTTCCTGTCCCACTCTGCCTGGGAACCTGCACTCCACTCGGCCTGGGCACCTCCACTCCACTCAGCCTGGGCACATTGACTCCACTCAGCCTTGGCACTTCCAGTCCCACTCTGCCAGGGTACCCCAACTCCACTCAGCCTGGCACCTCCACTCCACTCAGCCTGGGCACATTCACTGCACTCAGCCTGGGCACTTCCAATCCCACTCTGCCAGGGAACCTGCACTCCACTCAGCCTGGGCACCTCCACTCCATTCAGCCTGGGCACATTCACTCCACTCCGCCTGGGCACTTCCTGTCCCACTCTGCCTGGGAACCTGCACTCCACTCGGCCTGGGCACCTCCACTCCACTCAGCCTGGGCACATTGACTCCACTCAGCCTGGGCACCTCCACTCCACTCAGCCTGGGTACATTCACTCCACTCAGCCTTGGCACTTCCAGTCCCACTCTGCCAGGGAACCCCAACTCCACTCAGCCTGGGCACCTCCACTCCACTCAGCCTGGGTACATTCACTCCACTCAGCCTGGGCACATTCACTCCACTCAGCCTGGGCACATTCACTCCACTCAGCCTGGGCACTTCCAATCCCACTCTGCCTGGGCACCTCCACTCCACTCAGCCTGGGCACATTCACTCCACTCAGCCTGGGCACTTCCAATCCCACTCTGCCTGGGTGCCTGCACTCCACTCAGCCTGGGCACCTCCACTCCACTCAGCCTGGCCACATTCACTCCACTCAGCCAGGGCACATTCACTCCACTCAGCCTGGGCACTTCCAGTCCCACTCTGCCCAGGAACCTCCATTCCCACTCTGACTGGGAACCTCCGCTACTCCTCTCCACACCCGGCTCTCCACCCGACTCGCGGGGGCCCACTGTTAAGCCCTCCCGCCGCAAGTTATAGGCCCTTTGCCCGGGCGGAAAGTGAACCGCGGAACTGTGTCCCGCCCTCAATTCTCGTCCGATCGGAACGCGGTTTGGACCCGTTCTCCTGGGCGGCCTCGCAGCCCCTCCAGACCCAGCTAGTTAGCTCCAAGGGGCCGCCCCGAGCACGGGGAGGTGTGACACTTGACGCTTTGACGCAACGGTGCCCGCGCCACGAGCCAAAAAGCGCCCACCTCTCTCCGCGCCCATTCAAGGCAATGGGGAAACGCACGTTTCGGGCTCCGGTGGCCGGGCACATTCACTCCACTCTGTCTAGGCACATTGACTCCCATTCAGCCTGGGCACATTCACTCCACTCCGCCTGGGCACTTCCAGTCCCACTCTGCCTGGGAACCTGCACTCCACTCGGCCTGGGCACATTCACTCCACTCAGCCTGGGCACTTCCAATCCCACTCTGCCTGGGAACCTGCACTCCACTCAGCCTGGGCACCTCCACTCAGCCTGGGCACCTCCACTCCATTCAGCCTGGGCACATTCACTCCACTCAGCCTGGGCACTTTCAGTCACACTCTGCCTGGGAACCTGCACTCCACTCGGCCTGGGCATCTCCACTCCACTCAGCCTGGGCACCTCCACTCCATTCAGCCTGGGCACATTCACTCCACTCCGCCTGGGCACTTCCAGTCCCACTCTGCCTGGGAACCTGCACTCCACTCGGCCTGGGCACCTCCACTCCACTCAGCCTGGGCACATTGACTCCACTCAGCCTTGGCACTTCCAGTCCCACTCTGCCAGGGAACCCCAACTCCACTCAGCCTGGGCACCTCCACTCCACTCAGCCTGGGCACCTCCACTCCATTCAGCCTGGGCACATTCACTCCACTCCGCCTGGGCACTTCCAGTCCCACTCTGCCTGGGAACCTGCACTCCACTCGGCCTGGGCACCTCCACTCCACTCAGCCTGGGCACATTGACTCCACTCAGCCTTGGCACTTCCAGTCCCACTCTGCCAGGGAACCCCAACTCCACTCAGCCTGGGCACCTCCACTCCACTCAGCCTGGGCACATTCACTCCACTCAGCCTGGGCACTTCCAATCCCACTCTGCCTGGGCACCTCCACTCCACTCAGCCTGGGCACATTCACTCCACTCAGCCTGGGCACTTCCAATCCCACTCTGCCTGGGTGCCTGCACTCCACTCAGCCTGGGCACCTCCACTCCACTCAGCCTGGCCACATTCACTCCACTCAGCCAGGGCACATTCACTCCACTCAGCCTGGGCACTTCCAGTCCCACTCTGCCCAGGAACCTCCATTCCCACTCTGACTGGGAACCTCCGCTACTCCTCTCCACACCCGGCTCTCCACCCGACTCGCGGGGGCCCACTGTTAAGCCCTCCCGCCGCAAGTTATAGGCCCTTTGCCCGGGCGGAAAGTGAACCGCGGAACTGTGTCCCGCCCTCAATTCTCGTCCGATCGGAACGCGGTTTGGACCCGTTCTCCTGGGCGGCCTCGCAGCCCCTCCAGACCCAGCTAGTTAGCTCCAAGGGGCCGCCCCGAGCACGGGGAGGTGTGACACTTGACGCTTTGACGCAACGGTGCCCGCGCCACGAGCCAAAAAGCGCCCACCTCTCTCCGCGCCCATTCAAGGCAATGGGGAAACGCACGTTTCGGGCTCCGGTGGCCGGGCACATTCACTCCACTCTGTCTAGGCACATTGACTCCCATTCAGCCTGGGCACATTCACTCCACTCCGCCTGGGCACTTCCCACTCTGCCTGGGAACCTGCACTCCACTCGGCCTGGGCACATTCACTCCACTCAGCCTGGGCACTTCCAATCCCACTCTGCCTGGGAACCTGCACTCCACTCAGCCTGGGCACCTCCACTCAGCCTGGGCACCTCCACTCCATTCAGCCTGGGCACATTCACTCCACTCAGCCTGGGCACTTTCAGTCACACTCTGCCTGGGAACCTGCACTCCACTCGGCCTGGGCACATTCACTCCACTCAGCCTGGGCACTTCCAGTCCCACTCTGCCTGGGAACCTGCACTCCACTCAGCCTGGGCACCTCCACTCCACTCAGCCTGGGCACATTCACTCCACTCAGCCTGGGCACATTCACTCCACTCAGCCTGGGCACATTCACTCCACTCAGCCTGGGCACTTCCAGTCCCACTCTGCTGGGAACCTGCACTCCACTCAGCCTGGGAACCTCCACTCCACGCAGCCTGGGCACATTCACTCCACTCAGCCAGGGCACTTCCAGTCCCTCTCTGCCTGGGAACCCCAACTCCACTCAGCCTGGGCACCTCCACTCCACTCAGCCTGGGCACATTCACTCCACTCTGTCTAGGCACATTGACTCCCATTCAGCCTGGGAACATTCACTCCACTCAGCCTGGGCACATTCACTCCACTCAGCCTGGGCACTTCCAGTCCCACTCTGCCTGAGAACCTGCACTCCACTCAGCCTGGGCACCTCCAATCCACTCAGCCTGGGCACATTCTCTCCACTCAGCATGGGCACATTCACTCAACTCAGCCTGGGAACATTCACTCCACTCAGCCTGGGCACATTCACTCCACTCAGCCAGGGCACATTCACTCCACTCAGCCTGGGCACTTCCAGTCCCACTCTGCCCAGGAACCTCCACTCCCACTCTGACTGGGAACCTCCGCTACTCCTCTCCACACCCGGCTCTCCACCCGACTCGCGGGGGCCCACTCTTAAGCCCTCCCGCCGCAAGTTATAGGCCCTTTGCCCGGGCGGAACGTGAACCGCGGAAATGTGTCCCGCCCTCAATTCTCGTCCGATCGGAACGCGGTTTGGACCCGTTCTCCTGGGCGGTCTCGCAGCCCCTCCAGACCCAGCAAGTTAGCTCCAAGGGGCCGCCCCGAGCACGGGGAGGTGTGACACTTGACGCTTTGGCGCAACGGTGCCCGCGCCACGAGCCAAAAAGTGCCCCCCTCTCTCCGCGCCCATTCAAGGCAATCGGGAAAAGGAACGTTTCGGGCTCCGGCGGCCGGGCAAATTCACTCCACTCTGTCTAGGCACATTGACTCCCATTCAGCCTGGGCACATTCACTCCACTCCGCCTGGGCACTTCCCACTCTGCCTGGGAACCTGCACTCCACTCGGCCTGGGCACCTCCACTCCACTCAGCCTGGGCACATTCACTCCACTCAGCCTGGGCACTTCCAATCCCACTCTACCTGGGAACCTGCACTCCACTCAGCCTGGGCACCTCCACTCCACTCAGCCTCGGCACATTCACTCCACTCTGCCTGGGCACATTCACTCCACTCAGCCTGGGCACATTCACTCCACTCAGCCTGGGCACTTCCAGTCCCACTCTGCTGGGAACCTGCACTCCACTCAGCCTGGGCACCTCCACTCCACTCAGCCTGGGTACATTCACTCCACTCAGCCTTGGCACTTCCAGTCCCACTCTGCCAGGGTACCCCAACTCCACTCAGCCTGGCACCTCCACTCCACTCAGCCTGGGCACATTCACTGCACTCAGCCTGGGCACTTCCAATCCCACTCTGCCAGGGAACCTGCACTCCACTCAGCCTGGGCACCTCCACTCCATTCAGCCTGGGCACATTCACTCCACTCCGCCTGGGCACTTCCTGTCCCACTCTGCCTGGGAACCTGCACTCCACTCGGCCTGGGCACCTCCACTCCACTCAGCCTGGGCACATTGACTCCACTCAGCCTTGGCACTTCCAGTCCCACTCTGCCAGGGAACCCCAACTCCACTCAGCCTGGGCACCTCCACTCCACTCAGCCTGGGCACATTCACTCCACTCAGCCTGGGCACTTCCAATCCCACTCTGCCTGGGCACCTCCACTCCACTCAGCCTGGGCACATTCACTCCACTCAGCCTGGGCACTTCCAATCCCACTCTGCCTGGGTGCCTGCACTCCACTCAGCCTGGGCACCTCCACTCCACTCAGCCTGGCCACATTCACTCCACTCAGCCAGGGCACATTCACTCCACTCAGCCTGGGCACTTCCAGTCCCACTCTGCCCAGGAACCTCCATTCCCACTCTGACTGGGAACCTCCGCTACTCCTCTCCACACCCGGCTCTCCACCCGACTCGCGGGGGCCCACTGTTAAGCCCTCCCGCCGCAAGTTATAGGCCCTTTGCCCGGGCGGAAAGTGAACCGCGGAACTGTGTCCCGCCCTCAATTCTCGTCCGATCGGAACGCGGTTTGGACCCGTTCTCCTGGGCGGCCTCGCAGCCCCTCCAGACCCAGCTAGTTAGCTCCAAGGGGCCGCCCCGAGCACGGGGAGGTGTGACACTTGACGCTTTGACGCAACGGTGCCCGCGCCACGAGCCAAAAAGCGCCCACCTCTCTCCGCGCCCATTCAAGGCAATGGGGAAACGCACGTTTCGGGCTCCGGTGGCCGGGCACATTCACTCCACTCTGTCTAGGCACATTGACTCCCATTCAGCCTGGGCACATTCACTCCACTCCGCCTGGGCACTTCCCACTCTGCCTGGGAACCTGCACTCCACTCGGCCTGGGCACATTCACTCCACTCAGCCTGGGCACTTCCAATCCCACTCTGCCTGGGAACCTGCACTCCACTCAGCCTGGGCACCTCCACTCAGCCTGGGCACCTCCACTCCATTCAGCCTGGGCACATTCACTCCACTCAGCCTGGGCACTTTCAGTCACACTCTGCCTGGGAACCTGCACTCCACTCGGCCTGGGCACATTCACTCCACTCAGCCTGGGCACTTCCAGTCCCACTCTGCCTGGGAACCTGCACTCCACTCAGCCTGGGCACCTCCACTCCACTCAGCCTGGGCACATTCACTCCACTCAGCCTGGGCACATTCACTCCACTCAGCCTGGGCACATTCACTCCACTCAGCCTGGGCACTTCCAGTCCCACTCTGCTGGGAACCTGCACTCCACTCAGCCTGGGAACCTCCACTCCACGCAGCCTGGGCACATTCACTCCACTCAGCCAGGGCACTTCCAGTCCCTCTCTGCCTGGGAACCCCAACTCCACTCAGCCTGGGCACCTCCACTCCACTCAGCCTGGGCACATTCACTCCACTCTGTCTAGGCACATTGACTCCCATTCAGCCTGGGAACATTCACTCCACTCAGCCTGGGCACATTCACTCCACTCAGCCTGGGCACTTCCAGTCCCACTCTGCCTGAGAACCTGCACTCCACTCAGCCTGGGCACCTCCAATCCACTCAGCCTGGGCACATTCTCTCCACTCAGCATGGGCACATTCACTCAACTCAGCCTGGGAACATTCACTCCACTCAGCCTGGGCACATTCACTCCACTCAGCCAGGGCACATTCACTCCACTCAGCCTGGGCACTTCCAGTCCCACTCTGCCCAGGAACCTCCACTCCCACTCTGACTGGGAACCTCCGCTACTCCTCTCCACACCCGGCTCTCCACCCGACTCGCGGGGGCCCACTCTTAAGCCCTCCCGCCGCAAGTTATAGGCCCTTTGCCCGGGCGGAACGTGAACCGCGGAAATGTGTCCCGCCCTCAATTCTCGTCCGATCGGAACGCGGTTTGGACCCGTTCTCCTGGGCGGTCTCGCAGCCCCTCCAGACCCAGCAAGTTAGCTCCAAGGGGCCGCCCCGAGCACGGGGAGGTGTGACACTTGACGCTTTGGCGCAACGGTGCCCGCGCCACGAGCCAAAAAGTGCCCCCCTCTCTCCGCGCCCATTCAAGGCAATCGGGAAAAGGAACGTTTCGGGCTCCGGCGGCCGGGCAAATTCACTCCACTCTGTCTAGGCACATTGACTCCCATTCAGCCTGGGCACATTCACTCCACTCCGCCTGGGCACTTCCCACTCTGCCTGGGAACCTGCACTCCACTCGGCCTGGGCACCTCCACTCCACTCAGCCTGGGCACATTCACTCCACTCAGCCTGGGCACTTCCAATCCCACTCTACCTGGGAACCTGCACTCCACTCAGCCTGGGCACCTCCACTCCACTCAGCCTCGGCACATTCACTCCACTCTGCCTGGGCACATTCACTCCACTCAGCCTGGGCACATTCACTCCACTCAGCCTGGGCACTTCCAGTCCCACTCTGCTGGGAACCTGCACTCCACTCAGCCTGGGCACCTCCACTCCACTCAGCCTGGGTACATTCACTCCACTCAGCCTTGGCACTTCCAGTCCCACTCTGCCAGGGTACCCCAACTCCACTCAGCCTGGCACCTCCACTCCACTCAGCCTGGGCACATTCACTGCACTCAGCCTGGGCACTTCCAATCCCACTCTGCCAGGGAACCTGCACTCCACTCAGCCTGGGCACCTCCACTCCATTCAGCCTGGGCACATTCACTCCACTCCGCCTGGGCACTTCCTGTCCCACTCTGCCTGGGAACCTGCACTCCACTCGGCCTGGGCACCTCCACTCCACTCAGCCTGGGCACATTGACTCCACTCAGCCTTGGCACTTCCAGTCCCACTCTGCCAGGGAACCCCAACTCCACTCAGCCTGGGCACCTCCACTCCACTCAGCCTGGGCACATTCACTCCACTCAGCCTGGGCACTTCCAATCCCACTCTGCCTGGGCACCTCCACTCCACTCAGCCTGGGCACATTCACTCCACTCAGCCTGGGCACTTCCAATCCCACTCTGCCTGGGTGCCTGCACTCCACTCAGCCTGGGCACCTCCACTCCACTCAGCCTGGCCACATTCACTCCACTCAGCCAGGGCACATTCACTCCACTCAGCCTGGGCACTTCCAGTCCCACTCTGCCCAGGAACCTCCATTCCCACTCTGACTGGGAACCTCCGCTACTCCTCTCCACACCCGGCTCTCCACCCGACTCGCGGGGGCCCACTGTTAAGCCCTCCCGCCGCAAGTTATAGGCCCTTTGCCCGGGCGGAAAGTGAACCGCGGAACTGTGTCCCGCCCTCAATTCTCGTCCGATCGGAACGCGGTTTGGACCCGTTCTCCTGGGCGGCCTCGCAGCCCCTCCAGACCCAGCTAGTTAGCTCCAAGGGGCCGCCCCGAGCACGGGGAGGTGTGACACTTGACGCTTTGACGCAACGGTGCCCGCGCCACGAGCCAAAAAGCGCCCACCTCTCTCCGCGCCCATTCAAGGCAATGGGGAAACGCACGTTTCGGGCTCCGGTGGCCGGGCACATTCACTCCACTCTGTCTAGGCACATTGACTCCCATTCAGCCTGGGCACATTCACTCCACTCCGCCTGGGCACTTCCAGTCCCACTCTGCCTGGGAACCTGCACTCCACTCGGCCTGGGCACATTCACTCCACTCAGCCTGGGCACTTCCAATCCCACTCTGCCTGGGAACCTGCACTCCACTCAGCCTGGGCACCTCCACTCAGCCTGGGCACCTCCACTCCATTCAGCCTGGGCACATTCACTCCACTCAGCCTGGGCACTTTCAGTCACACTCTGCCTGGGAACCTGCACTCCACTCGGCCTGGGCATCTCCACTCCACTCAGCCTGGGCACCTCCACTCCATTCAGCCTGGGCACATTCACTCCACTCCGCCTGGGCACTTCCAGTCCCACTCTGCCTGGGAACCTGCACTCCACTCGGCCTGGGCACCTCCACTCCACTCAGCCTGGGCACATTGACTCCACTCAGCCTTGGCACTTCCAGTCCCACTCTGCCAGGGAACCCCAACTCCACTCAGCCTGGGCACCTCCACTCCACTCAGCCTGGGCACATTCACTCCACTCAGCCTGGGCACTTCCAATCCCACTCTGCCTGGGCACCTCCACTCCACTCAGCCTGGGCACATTCACTCCACTCAGCCTGGGCACTTCCAATCCCACTCTGCCTGGGTGCCTGCACTCCACTCAGCCTGGGCACCTCCACTCCACTCAGCCTGGCCACATTCACTCCACTCAGCCAGGGCACATTCACTCCACTCAGCCTGGGCACTTCCAGTCCCACTCTGCCCAGGAACATCCACTCCCACTCTGACTGGGAACCTCCGCTACTCCTCTCCACACCCGGCTCTCCACCCGACTCGCGGGGGCCCACTCTTAAGCCCTCCCGCCGCAAGTTATAGGCCCTTTGCCCGGGCGGAAAGTGAACCGCGGAACTGTGTCCCGCCCTCAATTCTCGTCCGATCGGAACGCGGTTTGGACCCGTTCTCCTGGGCGGCCTCGCAGCCCCTCCAGACCCAGCCAGTTTGCTCCAAGGGGCCGCCCCGAGCACGGGGAGGGGTGACACTTGACGCTTTGGCGCAACGGTGCCCGCGCCACGAGCCAAAAAGCGCCCCCCTCTCTCCGCGCCCATTCAAGGCAATGGGGAAACGCACGTTTCGGGGTCCGGCGGCTGGGCACATTCACTCCACTCTGTCTAGGCACATTGACTCCCATTCAGCCTGGGCACATTCACTCCACTCCGCCTGGGCACTTCCCACTCTGCCTGGGAACCTGCACTCCACTCGGCCTGGGCACCTCCACTCCACTCAGCCTGGGCACATTCA
Source organism: Conger conger (assembly GCF_963514075.1). Lineage (NCBI taxonomy): Eukaryota > Metazoa > Chordata > Actinopteri > Anguilliformes > Congridae > Conger > Conger conger. The sequence goes on from NW_026890499.1 coordinate 293,566, forward strand.
CTCCACTCAGCCTGGGCACTTCCAATCCCACTCTACCTGGGAACCTGCACTCCACTCAGCCTGGGCACCTCCACTCCACTCAGCCTCGGCACATTCACTCCACTCTGCCTGGGCACATTCACTCCACTCAGCCTGGGCACATTCACTCCACTCAGCCTGGGCACTTCCAGTCCCACTCTGCTGGGAACCTGCACTCCACTCAGCCTGGGCACCTCCACTCCACTCAGCCTGGGCACATTCACTGCACTCAGCCTGGGCACTTCCAATCCCACTCTGCCAGGGAACCTGCACTCCACTCAGCCTGGGCACCTCCACTCCATTCAGCCTGGGCACATTCACTCCACTCCGCCTGGGCGCTTCCAGTCCCACTCTGCCTGGGAACCTGCACTCCACTCGGCCTGGGCACCTCCACTCCACTCAGCCTGGGCACATTCACTCCACTCAGCCTGGGCACTTCCAATCCCACTCTGCCTGGGAACCTGCACTCCACTCAGCCTGGGCACCTCCACTCAGCCTGGGCACCTCCACTCCATTCAGCCTGGGCACATTCACTCCACTCAGCCTGGGCACTTTCAGTCACACTCTGCCTGGGAACCTGCACTCCACTCGGCCTGGGCATCTCCACTCCACTCAGCCTGGGCACCTCCACTCCATTCAGCCTGGGCACATTCACTCCACTCCGCCTGGGCACTTCCAGTCCCACTCTGCCTGGGAACCTGCACTCCACTCGGCCTGGGCACCTCCACTCCACTCAGCCTGGGCACATTGACTCCACTCAGCCTTGGCACTTCCAGTCCCACTCTGCCCAGGAACCTCCACTCCCACTCTGACTGGGAACCTCCGCTCCTCCTCTCCACACCCGGCTCTCCACCCGACTCGCGGGGGCCCACTCTTAAGCCCTCCCGCCGCAAGTTATAGGCCCTTTGCCCGGGCGGAAAGTGAACCGCGGAACTGTGTCCCGCCCTCAATTCTCGTCCGATCGGAACGCGGTTTGGACCCGTTCTCCTGGGCGGCCTCGCAGCCCCTCCAGACCCAGCCAGTTAGCTCCAAGGGGCCGCCCCGAGCACGGGGAGGTGTGACACTTGACGCTTTGGCGCAACGGTGCCCGCGCCACGAGCCAAAAAGTGCCCCCCTCTCTCCGCGCCCATTCAAGGCAATGGGGAAACGCACGTTTCGGGCTCCGGCGGCCGGGCACATTCACTCCACTCTGTCTAGGCATATTGACTCCCATTCAGCCTGGGCACATTCACTCCACTCCGCCTGGGCACTTCCAGTCCCACTCTGCCTGGGAACCTGCACTCCACTCAGCCTGGGCACCTCCACTCAGCCTGGGCACCTCCACTCCATTCAGCCTGGGCACATTCACTCCACTCAGCCTGGGCACTTCCAGTCCCACTCTGCCTGGGAACCTGCACTCCACTCGGCCTGGGCACCTCCACTCCACTCAGCCTGGGCACATTCACTCCACTCAGCCTGGGCACTTTCAGTCACACTCTGCCTGGGAGCCTGCACTCCACTCGGCCTGGGCATCTCCACTCCACTCAGCCTGGGCACATTCACTCCACTCAGCCTTGGCACTTCCAGTCCCACTCTTCCAGGGAACCCACACTCCACTCAGCCTGGGCACCTCCACTCCACTCAGCCTGGGCACATTCACTCCACTCAGCCTGGGCACTTCCAATCCCACTCTGCCTGGGTGCCTGCACTCCACTCAGCCTGGGCACCTCCACTCCACTCAGCCTGGCCACATTCACTCCACTCAGCCAGGGCACATTCACTCCACTCAGCCTGGGCACTTCCAGTCCCACTCTGCCCAGGAACCTCCACTCCCACTCTGACTGGGAACCTCCGCTACTACTCTCCACACCCGGCTCTCCACCCGACTCGCAGGGGCCCACTCTTAAGCCCTCCCGCCGCAAGTTATAGGCCCTTTGCCCGGGCGGAAAGTGAACCGCGGAACTGTGTCCCGCCCTCAATTCTCGTCCGATCGGAACGCGGTTTGGACCCGTTCTCCTGGGCGGCCTCGCAGCCCCTCCAAACCCAGTTAGTTAGCTCCAAGGGGCCGCCCCGAGCACGGGGAGGTGTGACACTTGACGCTTTGACGCAACGGTGCCCGCGCCACGAGCCAAAAAGCACCCCCCTCTCTCCGCGCCCATTCAAGGCAATGGGGAAACGCACGTTTCGGGCTCCGGCGGCCGGGCACATTCACTCCACTCTGTCTAGGCACATTGACTCCCATTCAGCCTGGGCACATTCACTCCACTCCGCCTGGGCACTTCCAGTCCCACTCTGCCAGGGAACCTGCACTCCACTCGGCCTGGGCACCTCCACTCCACTCAGCCTGGGCACATTCACTCCACTCAGCCTGGGCACATCCAATCCCACTCTGCCTGGGAACCTGCACTCCACTCAGCCAGGGCACCTCCACTCAGCCTGGGCACCTCCACTCCATTCAGCCTGGGCACATTCACTCCACTCAGCCTGGGCACTTTCAGTCACACTCTGCCTGGGAACCTGCACTCCACTCGGCCTGGGCATCTCCACTCCACTCAGCCTGGGCACATTCACTCCACTCAGCCTGGGCACTTCCAGTCCCACTCTGCTGGGAACCTGCACTCCACTCAGCCTGGGCACCTCCACTCCACTCAGCCTGGGTACATTCACTCCACTCAGCCTTGGCACTTCCAGTCCCACTCTGCCAGGGTACCCCAACTCCACTCAGCCTGGCACCTCCACTCCACTCAGCCTGGGCACATTCACTGCACTCAGCTTGGGCACTTCCAATCCCACTCTGCCTGGGAACCTGCATTCCACTCAGCCTGGGCACCTCCACTCCACTCAGCCTCGGCACATTCACTCCACTCTGCCTGGGCACATTCACTCCACTCAGCCTGGGGACATTCACTCCACTCAGCCTTGGCACTTCCAGTCCCACTCTGCCAGGGAACCCCAACTCCACTCAGCCTGGGCACCTCCACTCCACTCAGCCTGGGCACATTCACTCCACTCAGCCTGGGCACTTCCAATCCCACTCTGCCTGGGAACCTGCACTCCACTCAGCCTGGGCACCTCCACTCCACTCAGCCTTGGTACTTCCAATCCCACTCTGCTGGGAACCTGCACTCCACTCAGCCTGGGAACCTCCACTCCACGCAGCCTGGGCACATTCACTCCACTCAGCCAGGGCACTTCCAGTCCCTCTCTGCCTGGGAACCCCAACTCCACTCAGCCTGGGCACCTCCACTCCACTCAGCCTGGGCACATTCACTCCACTCTGTCTAGGCACATTGACTCCCATTCAGCCTGGGCACATTCACTCCACTCCGCCTGGGCACTTCCAGTCCCACTCTGCCTGGGAACCTGCACTCCACTCGGCCTGGGCACCTCCACTCCACTCAGCCTGGGCACATTCACTCCACTCAGCCTTGGCACTTCCAGTCCCACTCTGCCAGGGAACCCCAACTCCACTCAGCCTGGCCACATTCACTCCACTCAGCCAGGGCACATTCACTCCACTCAGCCTGGGCACTTCCAGTCCCACTCTGCCCAGGAACCTCCACTCCCACTCTGACTGGGAACCTCCGCTACTCCTCTCCACACCCGGCTCTCCACCCGACTCGCGGGGGCCCACTCTTAAGCCCTCCCGCCGCAAGTTATAGGCCCTTTGCCCGGGCGGAAAGTGAACCGCGGAACTGTGTCCCGCCCTCAATTCTCGTCCGATCGGAACGCGGTTTGGACCCGTTCTCCTGGGCGGCCTCGCAGCCCCTCCAGACCCAGCTAGTTAGCTCCAAGGGGCCGCCCCGAGCACGGGGAGGTGTGACACTTGACACTTTGACGCAACGGTGCCCGCGCCACGAGCCAAAAAGCGCCCCCCTCTCTCCGCGCCCATTCAAGGCAATGGGGAAACGGACGTTTCGGGCTCCGGCGGCCGGGCACATTCACTCCACTCTGTCTAGGCACATTGACTCCCATTCAGCCTGGGCACATTCACTCCACTCCGCCTGGGCACTTCCAGTCCCACTCTGCCTGGGAACCTGCACTCCACTCGGCCTGGGCACCTCCACTCCACTCAGCCTGGGCACATTCACTCCACTCAGCCTGGGCACTTCCAATCCCACTCTGCCTTGGAACCTGCACTCCACTCAGCCTGGGCACCTCCACTCCATTCAGCCTGGGCACATTCACTCCACTCAGCCTGGGCACTTTCAGTCACACTCTGCCTGGGAACCTGCACTCCACTCGGCCTGGGCATCTCCACTCCACTCAGCCTGGGCACCTCCACTCCATTCAGCCTGGGCACATTCACTCCACTCCGCCTGGGCACTTCCAGTCCCACTCTGCCTGGGAACCTGCACTCCACTCGGCCTGGGCACCTCCACTCCACTCAGCCTGGGCACATTGACTCCACTCAGCCTTGGCACTTCCAGTCCCACTCTGCCAGGGAACCCCAACTCCACTCAGCCTGGGCACCTCCACTCCACTCAGCCTGGGCACATTAACTCCACTCAGCCTGGGCACTTCCAATCCCACTCTGCCTGGGCACCTCCACTCCACTCAGCCTGGGCACATTCACTCCACTCAGCCTGGGCACTTCCAATCCCACTCTTCCTGGGTGCCTGCACTCCACTCAGCCTGCGCACCTCCACTCCACTCAGCCTGGCCACATTCACTCCACTCAGCCAGGGCACATTCACTCCACTCAGCCTGGGCACTTCCAGTCCCACTCTGCCCAGGAACCTCCACTCCCACTCTGACTGGGAACCTCCGCTCCTCCTCTCCACACCCGGCTCTCCACCCGACTCGCGGGGGCCCACTCTTAAGCCCTCCCGCCGCAAGTTATAGGCCCTTTGCCCGGGCGGAAAGTGAACCGCGGAACTGTGTCCCGCCCTCAATTCTCGTCCGATCGGAACGCGGTTTGGACCCGTTCTCCTGGGCGGCCTCGCAGCCCCTCCAGACCCGGCCAGTTAGCTCCAAGGGGCCGCCCCGAGCACGGGGAGGTGTGACAATTGACGCTTTGGCGCAACGGTGCCCGCGCCACGAGCCAAAAAGTGCCCCCCTCTCTCCGCGCCCATTCAAGGCAATGGGGAAACGCACGTTTCGGGCTCCGGCGGCCGGGCACATTCACTCCACTCTGTATAGGCACATTGACTCCCATTCAGCCTGGGCACATTCACTCCACTCCGCCTGGGCACTTCCAGTCCCACTCTGCCTGGGAACCTGCACTCCACTCGGCCTGGGCACCTCCACTCCACTCAGCCTGGGCACATTCACTCCACTCAGCCTGGGCACTTCCAATCCCACTCTGCCTGGGAACCTGCACTCCTCTCAGCCTGGGCACCTGCACTCCACTCAGCCTCGGTACATTACTCCACTCAGCCTTAGCACTTCCAATCCCACTCTGCCTGGGAACCAGCACTCCACTCAGCCTGGGCACCTCCACTCCACTCAGCCTGGGCACATTCACTCCACTCAGCCTGGGTACATTCACTCCACTCAGCCTTGGCACTTCCAGTCCCACTCTGCCAGGGAACCACAACTCCACTCAGCCTGGGCACCTCCACTCCACTCAGCCTTGGCACATTCACTCCACTCAGCCTTGGCACTTCCAGTCCCACTCTGCCAGGGAACCCCAACTCCACTCAGCCTGGGCACCTCCACTCCACTCAGCCTGGGCACATTCACTCCACTCAGCCTGGGCACTTCCAATCCCACTCAGCCTGGGCACCTCCACTCCACTCAGCCTGGGCACATTCACTCCACTCAGCCTGGGCACTTCCAATCCCACTCTGCCTGGGTGCCTGCACTCCACTCAGCCTGGGCACCTCCACTCCACTCAGCCTGGCCACATTCACTCCACTCAGCCAGGGCACATTCACTCCACTCAGCCTGGGAACTTCCAGTCCCACTCTGCCCAGGAACCTCCACTCCCACTCTGACTGGGAACCTCCGCTACTCCTCTCCACACCCGGCTCTCCACCCGACTCGCGGGGGCCCACTCTTAAGCCCACCCGCCGCAAGTTATAGGCCCTTTGCCCGGGCGGAAAGTGAACCGCGGAACTGTGTCCCGCCCTCAATTCTCGTCCGATCGGAACGCGGTTTGGACCCGTTCTCCTGGGCGGCCTCGCAGCCCCTCCAGACCCGGCCAGTTAGCTCCAAGGGGCCGCCCCGAGCACGGGGAGGTGTGACAATTGACGCTTTGGCGCAACGGTGCCCGCGCCACGAGCCAAAAAGTGCCCCCCTCTCTCCGCGCCCATTCAAGGCAATGGGGAAACGCACGTTTCGGGCTCCGGCGGCCGGGCACATTCACTCCACTCTGTCTAGGCACATTGACTCCCATTCAGCCTGGGCACATTCACTCCACTCCGCCTGGGCACTTCCAGTCCCACTCTGCCTGGGAACCTGCACTCCACTCGGCCTGGGCACCTCCACTCCACT